>NC_091247.1:121214242-121517272 GCF_042477335.2 Ovis canadensis | reverse complement strand
GGATCTTCCATTGTAAATAAATACAAATGTCTCAGCCAGTAAATGTTAGGGAAAGAAATAATATACAGAATAATTGCCTTTACTGGGGAAAAGTCCTTAATTTAGAAATAACCTTTGGATTGTTCAGAAAATAGTAGGCAATCTACGACTAGTAAGTAAAATTACATACCCTATGTAGTTACAAGGAAGAAATCCAGTATGACAGTATGATACAGTAATGTTTAAGGCAGCAATGAAATTTGGCATATTCTTCCATCTTTTTTGATGACTAGCTCTTTGGAATTAAAAACATACTCAAAACATGAATTTTCTATCTTCTCTATGTTCTATTCGTAGAGGTCTGCTCTGTATGGACAGCTCAGGGAAGGAGAAAGGAACTAAATATCAAATGGGGACTATCAGATGTATAGGAAACATATTCAGTTCAGTTCAGTTGCTCAGTTGTGTCTGACTCTTCGCAACCCCATAAATGGCAGCACTCCAGGCCTCCCTTGTCCATCACCAACTCCTGGAGATGACTCAGACTCATTTCCATCGACTCGGTGATGCCATCCAGCTATCTCATCCTCTGTCGTCCCCTTCTCCTCCTGCCCCCAATCCCTCCCAGCATCAGAGTCTTTTCCAGTGAGTCAACTCTTCGCATGAGGTGGCCAAAGTACTAGAGTTTCAGCCTCAGCATCAGTCCTTCCAATGAACACCCAGGGCTGATCTCCTTTAGAATGGACTGGTTGGATCTCCTTGCAGTCCAAGGGACTCTCAAGAGTCTTCTCAAACACCACAGGTCAAAAGCATCAATTCTTCGGCGCTCAGCTTTCTTCACAGTCCAACTCTCACATCTGTACATAACCACTGGAAGAAACATAGCCTTGACTAGACGGACCTTTGTTGGCAAAGTAATGTCTCTGCTTTTGAATATGCTATCTAGGTTGGTCATAACTTGCCTTCCAAGGAGTAAGCGTCTTTTAATTTCATGGCTGCAGTCACCATCTGCAGTGATTTTGGAGCCCCCAAAAATAGTCTGACACTGTTTCCACTGTTTCTCCATCTATTTGCCATGAAGTGATGGGACCAGATGCCATGATCTTAGTTTTCTGAACGTTGAGCTTTAAGCCAAACTTTTTCACTTTCATCAAGAGCCTTTTAGTTCTTCTTCACTCTGCCATTAGGATGGTGTCATCTGCATATCTGAGGTTCTTGATATTTCTCCCAGCAATCTTGATTCCAGCTTGTGCTTCTTCCAGCCCAGCATTTCTCATGATGTACTCTGCATAGAAGTTAAATACGCAGGGTGACAATATACAGCCTTGACATACTCCTTTTCCTATTTGGACCTCAGGCATGGGGTATCTCGTCTCAGCCCAGGAAATATATTATACATTACAAATTGATAGGCTAGGTTTTTATGCTAATTTAGAGCAAATGTTTGTATGGAAATTTTAACTGAACATTGAGTTTACCTATCTTGCAGCTAGTAATTTTTATGCCCCTAACCTACATATGATAAATAGGTTTATTAACTTTCACAGCAGCTTGAAAGTATTGAAAAAGAATCTAGGCTTCTTGGGAGAGAGTGTGATAGTTGATAGTAGTGTTTTCAGTGTGGGTAAAAGGGCATGCAAATTTCCCTGTTTTAAACTAAAAATGAAAAACTTTAACCATATATAGTAGAAATCAGAATTTAGCCTTTTAGGTTCATTTGACTTTTCAGAGCAGCTCATGAAATGCTGAAGTAATACAGACACCTGTCTAGCCTGGTATAAATTCTGTTTAACTAGATATGCTATCACATTTAGGTTTCATCTCTTTCTGTTACTTTTTCTCCTCATCTGGTGGAAGTACAAAAAGCAATAAATTGCATAGGACCAGTAGGTACATGAATAAGTTGAATGGATGACAAAAATAGCCATTGAACCATATTTTGTAGGCTAATGTTTCACAGAGCACTTTTATACATTTAAGAGATGTCAGTCAGTTCACTCACTCAGTTGTTTCCGACTCTTTGTGACCCCATGGACTGTAGCACACCAGGCATCCCTGTCCATCACCAACTCCTGGAGTTTACTCAGACTCATGTCCTTTGAGTCAGCGATGCCATCCAACCATCTCATCCTTTGTTGTCCCCTTCTCCTACCGCCTTCAATCTTTCCCAGCATTACGGTCTTTGCCAATGAGTCAGTTCCTCACATCAGGTGGCCAAAATAATGGCGTTTCAGCTTCAGCATCAGTCCTTCCAATGAGTATTCAGGACTGATTTCCTTTAGGATGGGCTAGTTGGATCTCCTTACAGTGCAAGGGACTTTGGAGAATTTTCTCCAACACCACAGTTCAAAAGCATCAATTTTTTGATGCTCAGCTTTCTTTATAGTCCAGCTCTCACATCCATCCATGACTACTGGAAAAACCATAGCTTTGACTAGATGGCCCTTTGTTAGCAATAATATCTCTGCTTTTTAATATGCTGTCTACGTTGGTCATAACTTTTCTTCCAAAGTGCAAGCGTCTTTTAGTTTCATGGCTGCAGTCACCATCTGCAGTGGTGTTTTTTGATCCCCCCAAAATAAAGGCTGTCACTGTTTCTACTGTTTCCCCATCTATTTGCCATGAAGTGATGGGACTGGATGCCATGATCTTAGTTTTCTGAATGTTGAGTTTTAAGCGGTTTTCACTCTCTTCTCTTTCATCAAGAGGCTCTTTAGTTCTTCTTTACTTCCTGCCATAAGGGTGGTGTCATCTGCAAATCTGAGGTTATTCACATTTCTCCTGGCAGTCTTGATTCCAGCTTGTGCTTCATCCAGCCCAGCATTTCTCATGATGTACTCTGCGTAGAAGTTAAATAGCAGGGTGACAATATACAGCCTTGATGTACCAGTCAGGGCTGGTACAATTTGGAACCAGTCTATTGTTCCATGTCCAGTTCTAACTGTTGCTTCCTGACCTGCATACAGGTTTCTCAAGAGGCAGGTCAGGTAGTCTGGTATTCCCATCTCTTTCAGAATTTTCCACAGTTTATTGTGATGTGCAAAGTCAAAGGCTTTGGCGTAGTCAACAAAGCAGAAGTAGATGTTTTTCTGGAACTCTCTTGCTGTTTCCATGATCCACCAGATGTTGGCAATTTGTTCTCTGGTTCCTCTGCCTTTTCTAAATCCAGATTGAACATCTGGAAGTTCACGGTTCATGTACTTTTGAAGTCTGGTTTGGAAGATTTTGAGCATTACTTTACTAGCGTGTGAGATGAGTGGTATTGTGCAGTAGTTTGAGCATGCTTTGATGTTGCCTTTCTGTGGGATTGGAATGAAAACTGACCTGTTCCAGTCCTGTAGCCATTGCTGAGTTTTCCAAATTTGCTGGCATAATGAGTGCAGCACTTGCACGCATCATCTTTTAGGATTTGAAATAGATCAACTAGAATTCCATCACCTCCACTAGCTTTGTTTGTAGTGATGGCACACTTGACTTCAGATTCCAGGGTGTCTGGCTGTAGATTGGTGATCACACCATCGTGTTTATCTGGGTCATGAAGATCTTTTTTGTATAGTTCTTCTGTGTATTCTTGCCACCTCTTCTTAATATCTTCTGGTTCTGTTAGGTCCACATCATTTCTGTCCAGGGTGATCACCAATCTGATCACATGGACTACAGCCTTGTCTAACTCAATGAAATTATGAGCCATGCTCAGTAGGGCCACCCAAGATGGACAGGTCATGGTGGAGAGTTCTGACTAAACGTGGTCCACTGGAGAAGGAAATGGCAAACCACTTCAGTATTCTTGCCTTGAGAACTCCATGAACAGTATGAAAAGGCAGAAAGATAGGACGCTGAAAGATGAACTCCCCAGGTCAGTAGGTGCCCAATATGCTACTGGAGAACAGTGGAGAAATAACTCCAGAAAGAACGAAGAAACAGAACCAAAGCAAAAATAACACCCAGTTGTGGATGTGACTGGTGATGGAAGTAAATCTGATACTGTAAAGAACAGTATTACATAGGGACCTGGAATGTTAGGTCCATGAATCAAGGCAAATTGGAAGTGGTCAAACAGGAGATGGCAAGAGTGAACATCAACATTTTAGGAATCAGTGAATTAAAAAGGACTGGAATGGGTGAATTTAACTCACATGACCATTATGTCTACTACTGTGGGCAAGAATCCTGTAGAAGAAACGCAGTAGCCATCATAGTCAACAAAAAAATCCAAAATGCAGTACTTGGATGCTATCTCAAAAGTGACAGAATGATCTCTGTTCATTTCCACGGCAAAACATTCAGTATCACAGTAATCCAGGTCTGTCCCGAACAGTAATGAAGAAGCTGAAGTTTAATGGTTTTGTTAAAACCTACAAGACCTTCTAGAACTAACACCCAAAAAAGATGTCCTTTTCATTATAGGGGACTGGAATGCAAGAGTGGGAAGTCAAGAAACACCTGGAGTAGCAGGCAAATTTGGCTTTAAGGTACAGAATGAAGCAGGGCAAAGGCTAATAGGGTTTTCCCAAGAGAATGCACTGGTCATAGCAAACACCCTCTTCCAACAACACAAGAGAAGACTCTACACATGGACATCACCATGGTCAATACTGAAATCAGATTGATTATCTTTTTTGTAGCCAAAGATGGAGAAGCTCTGTACAGTCAGCCAAAACAAGACCGGGAGCTGACTGTGGCTCAGATCATTACTCCTTAATAGATGCACCTCAGAATTGAGAAAAAAGTTTTTTCTGTATAAATCATCTGGAGCAATGCTGCATTAAACATGGTTAAATAGGTTTCTTCCCCCAGTACCTTACAGACCTTTTAATATGTTGCTTACCCCTCTCTTAAAGAAGAGTTAGCATGTATAGTATTTTGTACATTTATATAATCAATTCTAGAACAAACAATATAAAAATCATGTTCCAGAATTAATATTTGTTAAACTCGAATATTTATTTGATATCCTATTCTTGTCCCAGAAAATCACTGGAGTTTTTATAAAAATGAGAAAAGTATCTGTTATAACTGAATAAAAACCTTAAGACTCTAAAGAAGCAATATGAAGACAGAATATAAATTATAAAACAGGGGGGAGAAAGAGGAATATCAAGCTTTTGTGCATCATAGAAGGGAGAGAGGGCAGGTAGTCTCCTAGTTGTAATCATTTCTGTATTTGTGCATTGGTACAGATGAAGCCACATAAAATTTCAACTAAGAGAAAGTCTAAATAAGGAAATGGTAATAAACTAAATGTTTTATTTAGTGACTATTCCCTTGCCTTCCACTCTTAGAAGGACAGGTTTTTTTTTAAGTTAAAAAAATTTTTTTTTAAATTTTATTCTGTGAACTTAAATCAGTACTAATATTTTCATAGAAACTGGATTTGGTAAGATAGCTCCTCAGTGAATTGCTTCCATATGATGCACTGTACCTAATTTATGGAGCTTCCCTGGTGGCTCAGATAGTTAACAATATGTGTGTAATACAGGAGACCTGTGTTCGATCCCTGGGTCAGGACAAAACATGGTTCTTGGAGAAGGAAATGGCAAATGACTCCAATATTCTTGCTTCAAGAACCTCATGAACTGCATGAAAAGGCAAAACGATATGACACCTGAAAATGAGTCCCCAGGTCAGAAGGTGTCTGATATGCTACTGGGAAAGAGCAGAGAAATAGCTCCAGAAAGAGGACTGGGTCAAAGCTGAAATGGCGCATAGTTTTGAATGTGTCTGGTGGTGAAAGTAAAGTCTGATGCTATAAAGAATAAATTTGCATAGGAACCTGGAATGTTAGGTCCATGAATCAAGGTAAATTGGATGTGGTCAAGCAGGAGATGGCAAGCGTGAACTTCGATATTTTAGGAATCTGAAATAAAATGGTCAGGAGTGGGCTAATTTAACTCAAACGACTATTATACCTACTACTGTGGGCAAGAATCAGAGTAGCTCGTAGCTTAAAAACAACAAAATGGTCTCTGTTCATTTCCAAGGCAAACCATTCACCATCACAGTAATCCAAGTCTATATCCCAAACCGCTGATGCTGAGGAGCTGAAGTTGACCAGTTATACGAAGACCTACAAGACCTTCTAAGACTAACGCCAAATAGAGATGTCCTTTCATAATAGGAGATTGAAATGCAAAAGTATGAAGTCAGGAGATACCTGGAGTAATAGACAATTTTAGCCTTTGAGAACAAAAAGAAGCAGGGCAAAGGCTAACATGCTTTGCCAAGAAAACGCATTGGTCATAGCAAACACCCTCTTCCAACAACACAAAAGATGACTCTACACATGGACATTACCAGATGGTCAGTACCAAAATCAGATTGATTAGTACAATCAGTAAAAAATAAGACCTGGAGCTGATTGTGGCTCAGATCATGAGCTCTTATTGCAAAATTCAGGCTTAAATTGAAGAAAGTAGGGAAACCACTAAGGCATTTAGGTATGACCTAAATCAAATCCCTTATGATTATACAGTGGAGGAGACAAATAGATTGAAGAGATTAGATTTAATAGATAGAGTACCTGAATAACTACGGGTGGAGGTTCATAACTGTACAGGAGGCAGTGATCCAAACCATCCCAAAGAAAAAGAAATGCAAAAAGGCCACGTGTTTGTCTGAGGAGGCCTTACAACTACTGTGAAAAGAAAAAAAGAGAAAGGCAAAGGAGATGGGAAAGATATATGCAACTGAATGCAGAGCAGAAAATAGCAGGGGAGATAAGAAGGCCTTATGTGAACAATGCAGAGAAATATAGGAAAACAATAGAATGGGAAAGACTCTATCTCTTCAGGAAAATTGGAGATACCAAAAGAACATTTCATGCAAGGGTGCACACAATAAAGGACAGAAACAGTAAGGACCTAAAAGAAGCAGAATAGATTAAGAAGAGGTGGCAAGAATAAACACACAGAAGAACTATACAAAACAGGTCTTAATTACCCAGATAACCATGGCGATTGATGGTGTGGTCACTCACCTAGAGCCAGACATCCTGGAATGCAAAGTCCAGTGGGCCTTAGGAAGCATTAGTACAAACAAAGCTAGTGGGAGTGATGGAATTCCAGCTGAGCTATTTCAGATCCTAAAAGATGATGCTATTAAATTGCTGTACTCAATATGCCAGCAAATTTGGAAAACTCAGCAGTGCCCCGGAACTGGAAAAGGTCAGTTTTCATTCCAATTCCAAAGAAAGGCCATGCCAAGAAATGTTCAAACTGACATGCAGTTGTGCTTATTTCACACGCTAGGTAGCTAATGCTCAGTGCTCCAAATCCTTCAAGCTAGGCTTTAGCAGTATGTGAACTAAGAACTTACAGATGTACAAGCTGGATTTAGAAAAGGCAGAGGAACGAGAGATCAAATTGGCAACATCCACTGGATCATGGAGAAAGCAAGAGAATTCCAAAAAAGTATACTTCTGCTTCATTGACTACACTAAAGCCTTTGACTGTGTGGATCACAACAAATTGTGGAAAATTCTTAAAAAGATGGGAATACCAGACCACCTTACCTGTTTCCTGAGAAACCTGTATGCCAGTCAAGAAGCAACAGTTAGAACTGGACATGAAACAACAGGCTGGTTCAAAACTGAGAGAGGAGTTTGTCAAGGCTGTATGTTGTCTCCCTGCTTATTTAACTTACATGCAGAGTACATCATGAGAAACACTGGGCTGGATAAATCACACATTGTAATCAGGATTTCCAGGAGAAATATCAACAACCTCAGATATGACAGAAAGCAAAGAGGAACTAAAGAGCCTCTTTATGATGGTGAAAAAGAAGAGTGAAAAAATTGACTTAAAGCTCAACATTAAAAGGCCTAAGATCATGGTGTTCAATCCTATCACTTTATGGCAAATAGATGAGAAGGTGGAAACAATGGCAGATTTTATTTTCTTGGGCTCCAGCATCACTGAGGTTGGTGATTGCAGCCATGAAATTAAAAGATGCTTGTTCCTTAGAAGGAAAGGCATGACAAATCTAGACAGCATATTAAAAAGCAGAGACATCACTTTGCCCACCAAGGTCCATGTTGTCAGAGCTATGGTTTTTCCAGTAGTCATGTACGGATGTGAGGGTTGGAACATAAAGAAGGCTGAGTGCCAAAGAATTGATGCTTTTGAATTGTGCTGGAGAAGACTCTCAAGAGTCCCCTGGACACAAAGATATCAAACCAGTCAATCCTAAAGGAAATCAACCTTGAATATTCATTGGAAGGACTGATGCTGAAGCTGAAGCTCCAATACTTTGGACACCTGATGCGAAGAGCCGACTCGTTGGAAAAGACCCTGCTGCTGGGAAAGATTGAGGGCAGGAGAAGGGAACAACAAAGGATAAGATGGTTGGATGGCATCAACAACTCAATGGACATGATATTTGAGCAAATTCCAAGGGGTAGTGAAGGACAGGGAAGACTCAGGTGCTGCAGTCCATGGGGTTGCAAACAGTAGGACTCAGCATCGTGACTGAACAACGACAATCTTATTGATAAGTATAGTCCTATATACTACTATGATAGCAAAAACACATAATCATTCAGGATAGTCTGGAAATCTAGAGGTAAAATACAATAGAAAATATGAAGTTAAAGAGGGAGGAAACTTATATCTATACGGTATAGTAGTTATTCAGCTGAATAGAGAACACAGGTGTTATTTTCTCAAAGCAGATGAGAAAAACAATTTAGGTCAAAATATAGAAGGGATTTTCATCCTTCTCTGTGTTAGTTGGATGACTCATTCAAGTAAAACACCCCCTTGAAAATTTCTTGACATACTTCCCTCTACGGCTTCTCTGTAGTTAGAGTAGAAGCATAAAGATTCAGATCTCTAGAAGTAACTAACAATAAGTAAGAGTTAATTGATGAAACTGAAATAACTAGGATGTTGAGTGAGAAGAGACTTTGTCATCTTAGGGTTAGTTACCTAAGGAGACGAATCCTAAGAATAATGAATTTTGTAGTACAGTTTTAGAGAGACAAATTCAAAAAAATTCAAGAGTTTGAATGGTGAGAAAGATGCGTTCATATGTATGAAAAAAAATTGTGAAGAAATTGCAATTAAGGTGTGTGATGATGTGTTTTACTCTTTGAACTTAGAGCTTTAAAAGAACAGATTTTTTTTAAAGGCCTAAAACAGAAAATTCTGAAGTTTGTCATGAATATGTGAATAATGTCAGGAAGGCTGAAGACCAGAATGAATTACAAATTGACAAAAAAAACTAAAGTTAACCCAGGAGGATTTTTTAAAAATAGCTTTTGGAGATAGAGGCATTATGATAGGTTATTGATAAACTTAATGATTCTGTCTTGTCTTTGCTTATTTAACCCGTTAGTTCATTATTTACCTTTTGACATAGATAGCATGCTTTTGAAATTGTGCATTCCTGTGACAAGATGGAACATAGGCTTCAGTTCAGTTCAGTTCAGTCCCTTAGTCATGTCTGACTCTTTGTGACCCCTAGAACCACAGCACTCCAGGCCTCCCTGTCCATCACCAACTCCCAGAGTTTACCCAAACCCATGTCCATTGAGTCAGTGATGCCATCCAACCATCTCATCCTCTGTCGTCCCCTTCCCCTTCAGCCCTCAATCTTTCCCAGCATCATGGGCTTCTCCAATGAGTCAGTGCTTCACATCAGGTGGCCAAAGTATTGGCGTTTCAGCTTCAACATCAGTCCTTCCAATGAACACCCAGGACTGATCTCCTTTAGAATGGACTGGTTGGATCTCCTTGCAGTCCAAGAGACTCTGAAGAGTCTTCTCAAACACCACAGTTCAAAAGCATCAATTCTTTGGTGCTCAGCTTTCTTATAGTCAACTCTCACATCCATATATGACCACTGGAAAAACCATAGCCTTGACTAGACGGACCTTAGTTGACAAAGTAATGTCTCTACTTTTGAATATGTTATCTAGGTTGGTCATAACTTTGCTTCCAAGGAGTAAGTGCCTTTTAATTTCATGGCTGCAATCACCATCTGCAGTGACGTGGGAGCCCCCCAAAATAAAGTCTTACTATTTCCACTGTTTCCCCATCGATTTGCCATGAAGTGATGGGACCAGATGCCATGATCTTCGTTTTCTTTATGTTCAGCTTTAAACCAACTTTTTCACTCTCCTCTTTCACTTTCATCAAGAGGCTCTTCCATTCTTCTTCACTTTCTGCCATAAAATTGGGGTCATCTGCATATCTGAGGTTATTGATATTTCTCCTGGCAATCTTGATTCCAGCTTGTGTTTCATTCATCCAGCCCAGCGCTTCTCATGATGTACTCTGCATGGACGTTAAATAAGCAGGGTGACAATATACAACCTTGACATACTCTTTTTCCTATTTAGAACCAGTCTGTTGTTCCATGTTCAGTTCTAACTGTTGCTTCCTGACCTGCATACAGATTTCTCAAAAGGCAGGTCAGCTGGTCTGATATTCCCATCTCTTTCAGAATTTTCCACAGTTTATTGTGATCCACACAGTAAAAGGCTTTGGCTTAGTCAATAAAGCAGAATTAGATGTTTTTCTGGAACTCCCTTGCTTTTTAAATGATTCAGCAGATGTTGGCAATATAATCTCTGGTTCCTCTGCCTTTTCTAAAACTGGTTTGAACTTCTGAAAGTTCATTGTTCATGTATTGCTGAAGCCTGGCTTGGAGAATTTTGAGCATTACTTTACTAGCGTGTGAGATGAATGCAATTGTGCTGTAGTTTGAGCATTCTTTGGCATTGCCTTTGTGATTGGAATGAAAACTGTCCTTTTCCAGTGCTGTGGCCATTGCCGAGTTTTCCAAATTTGCTAGCATATTGAGTGCAACACTTTCACAGCATCATCTTTCAGGATTTAAAATAGCTCAATTCCATCACCTCCACTAGCTTTGTTCATAGTGATGCTTCCTAAGGCCTACTTGACTTCGCATTCCAGGATGTCTGGCTCTAGGTGAGTGATCACACCATCGGGATTATCTAGGTCCTGAAGATCTTTTTTATATAGTTTTTCTGTGTATTCTTGCCACCTCTTCTTAATATCTTCTGCTTCTGTTAGGTCCCTACCATTTCTGTCTTTTATTGCTCCCGTCTTTGCATGACATGTTCCCTTGATATCTGTCATTTTCTTGAAGAGATCTCTAGTCTTTTCCATTCTGTTGTTTTCCTCTATTTCTTTGCACTGATCACTGGGGAAGGCTTTCTTATCTCTGCTTGTCATTCTTTGGAACTCTGCATTCAAATGGGTATGTCTTCCCTTTTCTCCTTTGCTTTTCACTTCTCTTCTTTTCACAGCTATGTGTAAAGCCTCCTCAGAGCCATTTTGCCTTTTTTTTTTTTACTTTTTCTTCGGGATGATCTTGATTCTTGTCTCCTGTACAATGTCACGAACCTCCGTCCATATTTCATCAGTCACTCTGTCTATCAGATTAGCCCCTTAAATCTATTTTTGACTCCACTGTATAAACATAAGGGATTCGATTTAGGTTATACCAGAATGGTGTAATGATTTTCCCCACTTTCTTCATTTTAAGTCTGAATTTGGCAATAAGGCGTTCATGATCTAAGCCACAGTCTGCTCCCAGTCTTGTTGTTTCTGACTGTATAGAGCTTCTCCATCTTTGGCTGCAAAGAATATAATCAGTCTGATTTCAGTGTTGAACATCTGGTGATGTCCATGTGTAGAGTCTTCTCTTGTGTTGTTGGAAGAGGGTGTTTGCTATGGCCGGTGTGTTCTCTTGGCAAAACTATTAGCCTTTGCCCTGCTTCATTCTGTACTCCAAGGCCAAATTTACCACTTACTCCAGGTGTTTCTTGACTTCCTACTTTTGTATTCCAGTCCCCTATATGAAAAGGACATCTTTTGGGGATGTTAGTTCTCAAAGGTCTTGTAGGTCTTCACAGAACCATTCAACTTCAGCTTCTTCAGCATTACTGGTTGGGGCATAGGCTTGGATTCCTGTGATATTGAATGGTTTGCCTTGGAAACAAACAGAGATCATTCTGTCGTTTTTGAGATTGCATCCAAGTACTGCATTTCAGACTCCTTTGTTGACTATGATGGCTACTCCATTTCTTCTAAGGCATTCCTGCCCACAGTAGTAAATATAACGGCCATCTGAGTTAAATTCATCCATTCCAGTCCATCTTAGTTCACTGATTCCTAGAATGTTGATGTTCACTCTTGCCATCTCCTGTTTGATCACCTCCAATTTGCCTTGATACATGGACCTAACATTCCAGGTTCCCATGCAATATTGCTCTTTACAGCATCAGACCTTGCTTCTATCACCAGGCACATCCACAACTGGGTCTTGTCTTTGCTTTGGCTCCATCCCTTCATTCTTTCTGAAGTTATTTCTCCACTGATCTCCAGTAGCATATTGGGCACCTACTGACCTGGGGAGTTCATCTTTCAGGGTCCTATCTTTTTGCCTTTTCATACTGTTCATGGGGTTCTCGTGAACGGTGAGACATGGTTTGCCATTCCCTTCTCCCGTGGACCACATTCTGTCAGAACTCTCCTCCGTGACCTGTCCGTCTTGGGTGGCCCCACAGCGCATGGCTTAGTTTCATTGAGTTAGACAAGCTGTGGTCCATGTGTTCAGATTGGCTAGTTGTCTGTGATTGTGGTTTCAGTCCGTTTGCCCTCTGACGTCCTCTCAGCACCTGCTGTCTTCCTTGGGTTTCTCTTACCTTGAACCAGGATATCTCTTCACGGCTTCTCCAGCAAAGAGCAGCTGCTGCTCCTTACCTTGGACGTGGGGTAGCTCCTCTTGGCCACCGCCCCGACCTTGGACGAGGGGTAGCTCCTCTCAGCCACTCCTGCACCACGCAGCCACTGCTGCTAGGCTTAGATTTAAAATATAAAATCTAGTTAAAGATAGTACCAAATGTTATTTTCTGTATCAGAAAATCAGTGACCCAAGAGTAAGATGCTGATTTTAAAGGAGTTCATATATGACAACACTTGAATTTTTAGAGAACTTTAAATATGAACAAAAGTATGATGTCCGCCCATAATATTTTTAGTCAGTGCAGGATGACAGTAGTGCAGGCAGTCGTGCTTCTTCACCAGTCATCTCACATCCTCACAAACTGCATTCAGTCCTAGTGATGTGACCATAGAAAGATTGACAGTCTAGAGTTTAGCCATGTAACTTCACATATTATCTAGGATGGTGTTGAAAGGGGCTAAGAGAAATGATATTACAAGTTTGAGAAAACAAAACTGTGGATAGGAAAACCTTTAAAAAATACGTTAATATGAGTAGTTACAGTCTAAAAAACTATCAAACTGCATTGTTGAATTTCAGAGTGGGTGTAACCATTTTCTGATAACTCTTTCTTAAAATCCATTAAAGTGTTAAACTTAAATGTTTCATTTATGTACATTCATGTGTGATTACATTCATAGGTAATGTATTTCCAACTGACCATTTTTATTTATTACTGTAGATCATACCTCACTCCTGTTAGAGATGAAGAGTCTGAATCCCAAAGAAAAGCAAGATCTAGACAAGCAAGGCAGTCTAGAAGATCAACACAGGTATATTTAATGTGTGTAATACATTAAAGTTCAGAATTATGTTTCCCCTTTTCACATTTCTGTGCAAATTTTGATCTCAGTTTATAGTTTGAATGAATCTTAAAGTATAATAGTTTTAGTAATCCTCCTGTAGCCTTTTAAATATGGCTGTGCTGTTAATATTACATTTTATCTAATTACATTTCATCTGATATTACATATGTCTACTACTGTTAAGGCATGTTTTGTATGCCTTTGTATATCTCTTTTGAGTATTTATGTTTCTATTCCTAATATAGTGTCTGATTCAGAGTATTTGATTAGTGTTAAAAATGAATCATATATGATGTCTTATAATTATTAAATAATTCTGCGTATTGGGAAGGGGTGGGAAATAAGCATTTTATGTTAGGTATTTCAAAAAGCTGATGTGGCAAGTATGAGAAAAATGTCAACTCCAGCTAATTATCATCTTCTTACCTCCTTGCCGTCTGACTCTGTCTCTTATATCTCTTTCTATCTTCCCTTTTGTGCAGTACAGGGGCTCCAAAGTCCAGATTAAACTATTTGATCCTTACCATTAGTTACATTTCAAGTTAAACTGTATTTTGTAGGATCTTAACATGTTTTTTCTGTCTTTGTACCTTTACGTCTTGAAATTCAATCTATCCTTTTGGGGACTTAACCTTCAAAAATTACCACCCTACTGAAATCTTCTCTTTGTGCATCTACATATATAAAAACTCATAAATACATGTAACTTTAATATATAAAGAGTGTATATATTGGCTTTTCCTTCTTTCAACTTCTTACGAATATTTATATTCATATGGTCAGTTCCTGTGCTATTTTGTTAATTTCTTTAATAGACAATTTCTTGCATATATTTTCTTTCTTTCCCAGTACATACTGCTGTGCTTGCTCATGATGATTCTTCATAGAGTGAATATGACTTGCTAAGTAGAAATTCTGTTTAAATTTGCAGACCAGTTCTAAACATGCATATTTGACTTCTAATACATTCATATTTAATTTAATACATTTAATTTTTAACTTAATATTTAGTATATCTTTTTTCGTGTGCAGGGGGTAACATTGACTGATCTTCAGGAAGCTGAAAAAACAATAGGGAGGAGTCGTTCCACCCGAACCAGAGAACAAGAAAATGAAGAAAAAGAGGAAAAAGAGAAACAGGATAAAGAAAAGCAGGAAGAAAAGAAGGAATCAGAAACATCTAGAGAAGATGAATATAAACAAAAGTACTCCAGAACATATGATGAGGTAATAGTATACCAGCAACACAACTAGGTCCTATGGCGTGGGTAGTTCTTGTGATTCTCAAAATGCAAGAGGTTTATTTATTAACAAACCACATGCAAATTGCTCATAAGGATTTTAACTGGAAGTCTTAATTATCTTGACATGAGTAGAACATTACTTTTTCTTTAAAATGAACTTAAATATTTTGTTTTTATCTGTTTAATATTTCAAATGGGTGTTAATTCTCACATTTCACAGACTTATCAACGCTACAGACCAGTATCAACTTCAAGTTCAACCACTCCCTCCTCTTTACTTTCCACAATGAGCAGTTCACTTTATGCTTCAAGTCAGTTAAACAGGCCAAACAGTCTTGTAGGTATAACTTCTGCTTACTCCAGAGGATTAACAAAGGAAAATGAAAGAGGTAAGAACGAAAATTTGAAAGTACTTTGTTTCCTTCAGATAATTCTTTGAGTTGGTCTTTCCTAATTAATATAGTTTAACAGAAAAGAACCAACATCCTAAACTGGGACTCATTCTACCTAACCAGAAAGAATATGATGGTTGAGAATGAGAAAAATAGAAAATAAAAACAGAAAATTGTGTGATCTATCATTGATACGTGTATCTTTATTGCCGAAGACTTCAAAAATCTTTATGTAGATCAACATAGAAAAGTTGGTATAGAAAAACTAGTGGGGTGATTATTTCTAAGAACAGTTTATTAATGTTTCAAGTCATTTCTTGCATATTATGTAGGTCACATCTTTTAACTGTTTGTTGTGAAATTGTTTTAAACAAAAATGATTTAACATATATATATAAAGTCCTTGCCAAAAAAATTATTTCTATGCTTATTTCTGGAAAAATAGGTTTCTTTTTCAGCTGTATATTGGCATGTTGATGCTATTAGCATTTCCTTTTATTGCATATAAACTTCGTATATAAACTAATTAACTCCTACTTTAAGAAATGGGTGCTAAATGTATTCCAATTGTAGGTATTTTATATTTTAAAAGGAAAGTCAAGTAGTATTAATCATGATAATATCAGTAGTCCTATAGGAGTAAGCTTCAGAAAATTAAATTTTTTTCAACTGCAAGCTGGCTCTTCTTTTGTTGGTCATTAAATATTTCAGTTCTTTAAACCTCTTGAGTGTGGGGCCTGTATAATGATTATAAAAATTTTGAGCCAACATTTAAATTAGGGATGTTTGCATAAAAGTTCAAGTTTCTGTCTTCTTTTGAAAAGTTGGAAGATATGGCAACACTGGATCTGAATTCTCACATCAACAATTGATTAGAGCTGAAAAATAGCAGCACGCCTCCCACCCCTGCCCTGCCAACTCTTATATGACCTGGATGACCACTGTTGATTTTGGAGTTTGAGGCCTTTGCACTAAACTAATTCTAAAAAACATTAAACCCCTCTTAATACTAGAATTTTGGAGTTTCTTTTGCTGCTTTTTCTTCACAGAAGGAGACAAGGAGCCTTCTAATGACACAGGAGCCTTTTTTTTAGCATTACTTTGCTCCATATGTCTGCTTTTTAAAGCATTTTAAGAGGTTCTAATATTCTTCTAGTATGTAAGTCTCAGGATATTTTAACTATCCCAGGAAGGGAACAAATTTGAAGACTTTACATTGATTTGTTTTTAATAAAAGATAATTTTTTCCCAAGGGGGGAGAAAGGTTTGCTCTGAGATACTAAAAGAAAATTCAGTGACTGGTGCATTGATTCTGCCGCTGCATGAGGACTGGGAATGGCAGAAGTGGAAACTGATAGGTGTGTGTGCCTACTAGCCGCTCCATTGTTACAGACTGTTTGGGCATGAGAACTGTTTTCCTGGCAGACACTAGTAACTAGGGCCCCATTCTCTTCATAGGATTCATTTATTTTCTCTTCAGTAAATATTATTAAATGTGTCTTTTAAGCAAAATGTTTGTTTTAAGCACTAGAAAAATGAAGTAATTAAAATTCTTGATTTTCAAGAGTGTATCCAGTGGGAGACACAGACATGTTTAAACCAGGTGTTACAGGAGCACTGAGGGGGCAAAAATTATTTCTGATTAGAGAACTTTAGAAACTTTCACAGAGGTTGACTTAGAATTGTTTTCATATTTACTTTGCAAATACTTTCAAGATGCATTGCTGCCATATGATTGATTTTAATCCTTAACAGAGGGAGAAAAGAAAGAAGAAGAAAAAGAGGGGGAAGATAAATCACAACCTAAATCAATCAGAGAACGAAGGCGACCAAGAGAGAAGAGAAGATCTACAGGAGTTTCGTTTTGGACACAAGATGTGAGAACCTATTAAAATATACCTACTTGATAAATGCTTTATCTTTCTAGGAATGTACAATAATGATTTCTTATATGCCTCAGATTATGTATTCTTCGGGTCACCACTATGTGTTTGAGCTAGTTATTTAAATGAAAAGAGTTTTTCTTTTTAAGAATAAACAACTACTCAGATTTCTGACATTACTTATAAGCAAGAGTACTGTCTCAGTATTGGAATAAAAAAATAATGGCTGCAATCTTATAAGTTTTAATTTTTTCTTCATCATCTCTATTTGCCTGACGTTGCTTTTCATTTGCAGGAGAAAGAAGAACTATGGGATAACACAGTTAATGTGAAATTTATCCTATTTCGATACAACATATACCTCAGAAAGGCAAAACTGATTTAGTTTTCGGGGATTATTTTTTTGTAGAAACGTTTAAACATGAAGTATATCATCCCACCCCAGATATTCATTCTTAAGTTAAATCTCTACCACTTTCCCAACTCCCAATTATTTATATTTGAAGAAGATTTTAGTAATACTATATATGTAAAAATTTCAGTATGAATTTTCAAGAGATAAGGACTCCTTTTTAAAATACTAAATTTTTATTTTTTAAAAGTAACCATAAATATTATCTTTTAATGAGTGATCATAATACCATGATCATGTTTATTTTAAATAAATTGACAATAAATCCTTAATATTGAATAGACAGTCAGTTTTAATGTCCTCCTGACCCATATTGCCTGGAAAGACCTAATTGTCCACCTGCCCTCTTGGGCATATCATCTGTCCATTTACGTAGGCCTGTGGTGGTGGTTTAGTCGCTAAGTTGTGTCCAACTCTTGTGACTCCATGGACTGTGGCCTGCCAGGCTCCTCTGTTCATGGGATTCTCCAGGCAGGAATACTGGGGTGGGTTGCCATTTCCTTCTCCAGGGGATCTTCCCAACCCAGGGATTGAACCCCAGTCTCCTTCATTGCAGACAGATTCTTTACCAATTAGGCTTCCCTGGTGGCTCAGAGGTTAAAGCATCTGCCTGCAATGAAGGAGTCTGGGGTTCGGGGTTCGATCCCTGGGTTGGGAAGATCCCCTGGAGAAGGAAATGGCAACCCACTCCAGTACTCTCACCTGGAGAATCCCGTGGATGGAGGAGGCTGGCGGGCTGCAGTCCACAAGGTCTCAGAGTCGGACAGGACTGAGCAACTTCGCTTTCACTTCCACTTTGACTCCTATTGCCATAAATGGTCTGTTGTAATTTTATTTTTTGCTGATTTGATTAGCATCCAAATAAGGACCATAAATTATTAGTTTTTTCTTTCAAGTCTCTTTTAAAAAATCAGTTACTCCTTCCATCTCTTTTTTTCTTACAATTATTTTTTAATGAACTGGGTTATATTCCTGAAGTATAGTTTAACACATTCATGTAGTTTTTTGTGTTTCCTATAAATTGGTGATTTGAGGTGTAGAAATGATCAGATTCTGGTCCAGTATTCTCTTGGCAGGGTATCTTTTTCCTTCGTCAGGAAGTACATGATGTCTGGTTGATCTTAATTGATTGCTCAGTAATATTTTAATAATAACACTAAAGCCTATCATCTCAACATCTTAGTAACTCTTACTACTTAAAAATTCTTACCTTTTTAATAACTTATATGTATTAGGTGTTTAATAAGCAGAGCTTTTTTATGCAGTATTTCTTTTTCCCCAGTTTTATTTGGACCAGCTCTCCCTTCAAAACTCTACATTCTAGAGTCATACACATATCTAGCATTATAATGATTGTTCCTGAGATCTGTATAGGCAGTAGTCATCTTTTTAATTTGACCTTGCATTGAGTAGTGTTCTAACCAACCATCAGCACAGATATCCTTTCCTTTCCATAGCCTCGTGATTGAACCTTTATCAAACAGTATACAAAAATGGCTCTGTCAAAGAAAGGGTGGTGTATGGTTAGGCAAGTTATTACTAGGTTTCCTTTTTTTTTTTTTTGGTCTTAGTTACCACTTTTCAAGACCTCTGAGCCTCCCCATTTTTAAAATTTTCAGTTCCTATTTTCTTCTGTGAAACAGTAATGCGTAAAGACAACCAGTTCATATTGTGGAATTAATACATTTATATTAATAAATAATGCTAGTAGTGGCAGCATGGATTGCTCCTGTTTGCTTAGTAACTTCAAATACCATTTTTGCTAGAAACCACATGATAGGTTGTATAAAGATCCTCTATAATCCTTAGGCCAATTCTGTAAGGTTTTTATCCCCACTGTATGGATGAGGTAACTATGACTCAGAATTTTCTGTATTAAATTTATCCTAACTCACAGAGCTGAAAATAGCTGTTCCAGTCTGAAATTGGATGATTTAGTCTTAAAGCCTGTGGTATTTTTTTTAGTGAGCCTGAACCAGA
This sequence comes from Ovis canadensis, assembly GCF_042477335.2. Classification (NCBI taxonomy): domain Eukaryota; kingdom Metazoa; phylum Chordata; class Mammalia; order Artiodactyla; family Bovidae; genus Ovis; species Ovis canadensis. The sequence continues at coordinate 121,497,823 of NC_091247.1, read as the reverse complement.
TGCGTTGATTGTGTATTTCCCTTTTCTTTCAGTCCTTCGAGGTTTATTGAGTTTTTAAGCCTTTTAATAGAATATTCCCATTGGCTGAGAGTCTAGACTTTTAGCCTGCCAAGCCTTGTGTTTTCTATTTGGTGTGCTGTAAATTCCCAAGAAATTGCTAGATAGCTAAACTACCTAAACATAATAGGATTGTTATATAGATCTTAACAACCTTATAGAATAGAGCCTTTCTTACTTACGATAATGTTTCCTATTTTTGCTGCCTCATTATATTTGGACAGCTAAATAGTATCTGTTTTGACTATTAAAGTACATGCAATAACATCACAATATAAAATTGAGTATCATACTTTCACATTAAACCTCCTGCATCCTCATTCCCAGTATGAATGTGTTTCTTAAATCAGAATGTTAGGTAGATGGTCTTTCTTCACTATATATGCTAACCTAATTAGATTGTACTGTGCAGATAGAACAGGCTTCCTGTAAATGGGGTAGAAAAATTCCCACTTAAAAACCAGTTTTCTTTTTGATCCATTTCCTGTTATGTTTTCCCAAGTTATTTTAAATTATAAAAGCCTTAATATGTTCAAGTATTAACTGTCTCAAAATTATCTTTACTTTTCTAAAATAAATTGATAATCTATTTTAGAGTGATGAAAATGAACAAGAACAACAATCTGATACAGAGGAGGGATCCAATAAGAAAGAAGTTCAGGTAATTAGCATTATTTTTTGTATTTAGAAATATTTGTATTTTTAAGGGTTACTTTTTACTTTTGTTTGTATTTATTCATGTAAGACAATTACTGTACACTGTACCTGCACGCTGGGGATAGACCATCAATGGTTATCTGAAATCAGGTGTGGGGGACTGGAAAGGGGCACAAAGAGTATTTCAGAGACATAGGGAATGCTCTAGATCCTGATCGTAGAGGGTTTTTTGGGGTATACACAACCATCAAAACTCATCAAACTGTATACTCTAAGTGGGTCTAGTTTATTGTATGTATGTTAGCCTTCAAAGTTGAAAAAAAAAACCGAGAAAACAGGTTCCACTGCTATCCAAAAGTAGAATGTTCAGTAATCTTTTGTAAGTCACATAAGGCAAAGAGGGAATTACCTTACGACACATCTTGCTAATGGTTGCATGAGGTAAATTGAGATAAATTGCAGTGCACACAGTCAAAAGCTATGGCAGCTTAAACTGAGTGTAGTTCCCAGGAAGAAGCTTGGAGGTGCCCCTCTCACTCCTTAATGTGTTCTGCCTCGATAATGGCTTGTTGCCAAACACGCTGAATGCTAGTTTCACTTTCTGCCTTTAAGCAAGGGCTACCTGTTACACCTTGGACCAAAGAAAAGTATCTAAAAGCTATCCAGAAGTAGTGCATACCTTACCAGACCCAGATTTTAGTTTTGTAAACAGCAGGGTTATTTATATTCTGGAGAAGACAATAGGTCAGTTTAACTTTCTTTACATTTGTTTAGAAATTTCGTGTCTCTAAACGACTTTTACATTCATTATCACTGCTGATCTTTCCATTAATCTTCAGGAAAAGGCTCCCTGCCTTCCAACCCCAGTACTGATTAAAGAAATTAAGGCAAGTTTGATTGACATGATTGCATAGCTATCAAATGACCAAAGTTTCTTCCCACTAGTTTTTTCCCCTTCTGTTCTCTATTGTTTGCCTCTGCACAAAGCTGACATACATGGAAGAACTTTGTTTACATAGGAGTAGATTGTACAATATGAGTTAGTCTTAATGTTTTGAATTCAAGTGTCCAGCCTGAAACGGCATTCTGGTCATATTTTCTTCATTTTGACATTCCTCCATAAAGCTGTTAAGATTACTTTTAGTTGTCGGGATCGACAATAATGTGAAGTGACCAGAAGTTGGTTCCCTGTGCTGGGTGACTGTGGACATTACTCTTAGGGCCAAGTTTGTGTATTTTGACCCAGAAGGTACCTTTATTTTATCTTTAGGTAGCCAGACAAGTTGAAGAATCAATTACTTCCAAGGGTGAATTTTTTTGCAGGCTAAGTTTTGTAATTTTCAAACCCTTTGCCTATCAGTTGTCAGCACTTCCGCATTCACCTATGTCTCTTGTTTATTATTTTCTGTAAACTTGTCCATCATCTTCCTTGCCCAGTGATACCCTATGAATTCTCATCTTTCAAGGTGAAACAGTGGACAGATAAGCAAGAGTGAGGGAATTAGTAAACCGTCTCCAGCTGACTCTTACCACCTTATCACACAGATCCCTGGTCCCACCAGGCTGGGGTAGGAGGGGAAAGATGTTCTAGCTTCCAAGTTTCTGGTTTTGAAGCATATTGATATATGTTATATTTAAGTTTTATTGTTAAAATTATATATGAGATACATTGAGTAGAATATTGTTTTTATGAAAATAATTTCTTAGTTCCAAACAATTTAAATAGTTTTTGTTCATTTCAAATAGAACATTATTTAGATCTTGCTTTGTGCTAGCATTTTTTCAGTTCCAAGCAACACAAACCCAGCTTGAACTGGATTAAACAAAGATAATTTATTGTATGTCAATTATATTACACAACCCTCTATGTCCGCTTCATCCTCAGGCTGCTTTACAACATAGGACTGGAATTATAATCATTAGTTTAGGCCAGACAAGGCCCACCACTGAGATAGTTCAGCTGTTCTGCTGTGAATATGGGCTGCATACCACCTCACCTAAACTTAGTGACTGCTGTACCATGAGAGAAAGGGAGAATGGAGGTTAGGACAGCAGCTTATAGTGTCTTCTACAATAGACTAGAAAAGTGCTTCCACCAAACAGAGTTGCTCTCTTATGAAAATTTGTAGTGTCAGCCCTTGTTTTTCTGTGAAAAAATATGATCAACCCAATTCTGTGCATTTTTGAAATAGTGTTATCACTACCTAAGAAGTATTTTATAACAAAACTTTTACTCAGTTTATAGAATCCAAGTTCACCAAATTGAAAAAAATGACTCTGTAGCATATACTTTTTTGCTTCAAAGAAAAGTAAATTTTAAGTTAACCAGAAAGTTGTTAAATTTTTTGACTTGCCTTTGAAACTACTTCAGGATATAAATTTTTAAAAAATTAAGATAAAATTTGATCCAGAAAACTTGAATTACTTTATTATAGTGTGGTTCATTATTCCATAAATGGGGCTTCTGTTGCTTAGACTTTTACGATTTGCTTTCATTAAACAATAGGATGGTAAAACTTCTACTATGTGAAGAACATTAGTAATAAATCAAAAATTTAAATAAGAATGCATGGCAAGAAACTATGAAGAAAGTATTAATAGATTTGATTGTTTAAACAGGAAAAGTTAGAAAATTGCAAAAAAGACATCTTTATTAAAATTGAGACGCATTTGCTCACTTTAAATAGTGTAGCCCTCTTATAGCATTTGAAAGATCAATATTTGTACTATTTAAAAGACAGTTAAAATTGGAAGCAGAATCCATGAAATTTATAAATATAACAAAAGAAGAAATATAAATGGCCAATAAGCTTAAAATACATTTACTCTTCACTAAGAACCAAAGACATAATAAATACCAAAGTGAAATTGACAAAGGTTAATAATGCTCAGGTTTGGAATGATTAGTTTTGAAATAGGCATTTTCATATAACACTTTGGGGCTATAATAAATTCATTTTCTTGAGAGATCAGTTGAGCAACACAAATCTGAAGCCTTCAGAAAAAGTTCATGCCTCTTTGCTTTTCAATTCCACTTCAAGAAATTTATTTCCAATGAAGTGACTTACATGTGCAAAAATAAGTCTAAACTATTAATAGCAGCATGGCTTTTGAAGCAAAATATTAAACTTTCAAAATGTCTGTTAGTTGGGAATAGATTAAATAAAATGTATTTGTATGGATAGATATTTATGTGTTCACATAGATATGTATACAGAAAACATAAACAGTAGTTATCTAGGGCATTTGAGAGATGGGGAATTATAGAGGAACTTTGTTATAGTATGGTATATGATCTTATGGTATTGTAATCAGAAAAACTTAAAGGATATTTTTACCTCAGAAAAACAATTTTAAAACACAGGGAGTCACAAGGACATTATGCTAAGTGACATAAACAAGTCACCAAAAAGCACCTTCGGTGTGATTCCACGGGCTTCCCTGTTGGCTTGGACAGTAAAGAATCTGCCTGCAATGCTGAAGACCCAGGTTCGATCTCCCAGAGTAGGGAAGATCCCCTGAAAAGGGGAATGGCAGCCCACTCCAGCATTCTCGCCTGGAGAATTCCATGTACAGAAGAGTCTGGTGGGCTATAGCCGATGGGGTTAAAAAGAGTCCAGCACAACTGTCAAGCTTGTGCTCTCACCAAAGTATTCAAACTCATGTGTAACAGAGTAGAATTGTGGTTGCCAGGAGCTGGGGGTAGGAGGGTACAGACTTTTGTTTCAGTTCAGTTCAGTTCATTTCGGTCGCTTAGTCATGTCCGACTCTTTGCAACCCCATGAATCACAGCACGTCAGGCCTCCTTGTCCATCACCAACTCCCGGAGTTCACCCAAACTTACGTGCATCGAGTCGGTGATGCCATCCAGCCATCTCATCCTCTGTCCCCTTTTCCTCCTGCCCCCAGTCCCTCCCATCATCAGGGTCTTTTCCAATGAGTCAACTCTTCACATGAGGTGGCCAAAATATTGGAGTTTCAGAGATTTGTTTAGTGGGTATAAAATTACAGTTTTGCAAGATGAGAAAAGTTGTAGAGAGCTGTTATGTTGCACAGCAGTGTGAATATAGTTAGCGCTACTGAACTGTACCGTTTAAAGTGACTTAGATAGTTTTTTGTTTTATGTGCTTTTAACTAAAATTTTTAAAAAATGAAATACAACCAGGAATTCCCTGGCAGTCTAGTGGTTAGGACTCCAAACTGCCACTGCATGGGGCATGAGTTCCACCCCTGCCAGGGGAGCTCAGATCCTGCATGCCATACAGCATGGCCGAAAACAGATACACATGTAACATAATCAGTAATAGCACCGTGACTTTTAAAGACAAAAGAACAGAATGTGAGTGATTTCTGTGACTACTGGAAGTTTTCATTCTTAAAATTAAGTTAAACCAGTGAGCCAGAGTTCAAACTGAGGGGAGATGTGATGTTTTCGTTTGATATGTATACATTTTATTTCACATGTGGATATTTTCCAGAATTTGAATAAATAGTATCTTTATGTTTGCTTCTGCTTTCTTTATTTGAGATATAATTGATATATAAAATATTGTGCATGTTATTATTCAGTATTTGTGTATTGTGAAATGTTTAGTACAGTAAACATCAATTACCACACATATACACATAGATACAATTATCTTCGTGTGATCAGTTCAATCGCTCAGTCGTGTCCGACTCTTTGCGACCCCCGTGGAATCGCAGCATGCCAAGCCTCCCTGTCCATCACCAACTCCCGGAGTTCACTCAGACTCGCGTTCATCGAGTCCGTGATGCCATCCAGCCATCTCATCCTCTGTCGTCCCCTTCTTCTCCTGCCCCCAATCCCTCCCAGCATCAGAGTCTTTTCCAATGAGTCAACTCTTCGCATGAGGTGGCCAAAGTACTGGAGTTGCAGCTTTAGCATCATTCCTTCCAAAGAAATCCCAGGGCTGATCTCCTTCAGAATGGACTGGTTGGATCTCCTTGGAGTCCAAGGGACTCTCAAGAGTCTTCTCCAACACCACAGTTCAAAAGCATCAATTCTTCAGCGCTCAGCTTTCTTCACAGTCCAACTCTCACATCCATACATGACCACTAGAGAAACTATAACTTGACTAGACAGACCTTAGTCGGCAAAGTAATGTCTCTGCTTTTCAATATGCTATCTCGGTTGGTCATAACTTTTCTTCCAAGGAGTAAGCGTCTTTTAATTTCATGGCTGCAGTCACCATCTGCAGTGATTTTGGAGCCCCCCAAAATAAAGTCTGACACTGTTTCCACTGTTTCTCCATCTATTTCCCATGGAGTGATGGGACCGGATGCCATGATCTTCGTTTTCTGAATGTTGAGCTTTAAGCCAACTTTTTCACTCTCCTCTTTTACTTTCATCAAGAGGCTTTTTAGTTCCTCTTCACTTTCTGCCATAAGGGTGGGGTCATCTGCATATCTGAGGTTATTGATATTTCTCCTGGCAATCTTGATTCCAGCTTGTGCTTCTTCCAGTCTAGCGTTTCTCATGATGTACTCTTCATAGAAGTTAAATAAGCAGGGTGACAATATACAACCTTGATGTACTCCTTTTCCTATTTAGAACCAGTCTGCTGTTCCATGCCCAGTTCTAACTGTTGCTTCCTGGCCTGCATACAGATTTCTCAGGAGGCAGGTTGAATGGTCTGGTATTCCCATCTCTTTCAGAATTTTCCACAGTTTATTGTGATCCACACAGTCAAAGGCTTTGGCATAGTCAATAAAGCAGAAATAGATGTTTTTCTGGAACTCTCTTGGTTTTTCCATGATCCAGCAGATGTTGGCAATTTGATCTCTGGTTCCACTGCCTTTTCTAAAACCAGGTTGAACATCAGGAAGTTCATGGTTCATGTATTGTTGAAGCCTGGCTGAAGAATTTTGAGCATTACTTTACTAGCGTGTGAGATGAGTGCATTTGTGTGGTAGTTTGAGCATTCTTTGGCATTGCCTTTCTTTGGAATTGGAATGAAAACTGACCTTTTCCAGTCCTGTGGCCACTGCTGAGTTTTCCAAATTTGCTGGCGTATTGAGTGCAGCACTTTCAAAGCATCATCTTTCAGGATTTGAAATAGCTCTACTGGAATTACATCACCTCCACTAGCTTTGTTCGTAGTGATGCTTTCTAAGGCCCACTTGACTTCTTGTGATAGGAACTTTCAAAATCTGTTCTTTCAGCTGCTTATGGATTTGAATTGTGAAAATTGAAATTTAACTTCAAAACTGTTAATTATTATAAAAGTAAAGCATTGCATAAAATAAGGGCACCAGTACCAAATTGGTTTTGCAAAGGAAACTTAAATAGACTTTTGTAAGACATTTTTAATCTGAATGAGGTTCAAACAGTTCCAAAGGAACCCCGTGATTTCACAGCACGTTTAAAGGTAAATATAATGGGAAAATTCAAATATCTAAAATTCAGGAATTAAACAAGCCATTTCTGAATAGTTACTTTATAGAAAATTATAGATTAATGTTTCAATAGAAAGAGCTAAAGATGCTAATCCCCAAAAAACGTCTTTGACTCCAATGAGACTATTTTATCCTATTAATCATTTCACTATTTACATTAAGAAGAGTTTTGGAACATCAGTATAGCATACCACTTCTTTGAGATAATTAATCATAATTTCTTACACCCTCATTACTAAAGTTTGGAGGAATGTATAGCTGGATTTCCAGAAAATGAATTGTAAACAAAATATACATATACTGTCCTACATTAAATACTTTAACGTTGGTCTGTCCTGTTATTACTTCAAGAACAGAAAAGTGGGAAAGATAGTTGCTTTGAGATGTCACATAATAAACGTGCATTTTGTAATGTAAATATGTTACTTTCTCCTGCTAAGTGAATTGTAAGTAATGGGTATGTGTCTTAGTCTTTCTTTTTTTCGCCTCCTAATTATAGTGTCATTTGTAGAAATTCACATAATATGATTTTAAATTGGGAAATGTAATTGTATAGTATTGGACAAGTAGAAATTTATGGTGACTCTGTTCTAGAATTTATTTGTAAAACAACCATATTGATGTTAAAGTGCATAGATTAAATATGTATTAGTTTATTAGTGTGAAAATAGTATTGAGGTTAAATTTTCTTGGTTAATCAGTGAGTTACTTAAATGAAAGCATAAAAATTTAATTACCCTTATGTTTTTCTCTTTTTAGACGGATTCCATTTCTAGGTACGTTTTACCTTTTTTTTTAATCTTTTTCTCATTTCATCCTTTCTAAAAATATGTTGTTATATACTGATAAATTTTTTAAGTTGATAGAATTATTTTAGTAATAAAAAATCTATAGATATTCAGATAACCTGATAAGTGTTGATAACTTTCTTCATCAGTGGCTTTACTTCTGGTTCAATTGTCACAGTAAGTTGCTGGGAAAGATTTTTTTTTCAAATCTTTGCAACAGTGATAGTTTTCTTAAACTTCCTAAGTTACTTCAACATTGACCATCTCATTATTCACATTAGAAGCCAATGAAATCCACCAGAATTTATTTCATCGGGGACTCAGACTCTTCTCCCTTATCCCTGCTTCAGATTAAAAAAGAAAAAGCCAATGAAGACACTTTTAAAAAGTGTCATCTAGCTCAAATTGTTCAGTTTTTCAGAGAACCTCCACCAATATATTAATACTTGAATCTAATTTCTATTCCTCTTCTCTTAGCAATAATTGTTAACCAAAGCCTTGTAAAACCAAGGACATTTTTTTATATTCTGATGATTCTTTTGAATTGAAGTGTGGAGGCATTAGCATTTATCAGACAAAAACCAAATTCAGAACCAGATAATATTAAGATCCTCATCTTCAAAAGAGATATGTTCTTCTTCTTTAGGACAAACCTATTTCTGTTATCTCTCAGTATCTCTGAGGATTTGGTTCTAGGAATTTACCCCACCCACCCAACTTGATGGATTTCAGAATCCACAGATGTGCAAATCCCCTATATAAAATGGTATATTACTGTCTGTTTATTACTCTGGAAAGACTCTAGTTAGTTCATCATCTACAATGTTACTAATTTTAAAATACATTCATATGCCACTTACAGGAAAAGAACTACCAATTAAACTTTCATCAGTTGTAAGCCCTGTTCTGATTTCAGAGATGTTAAAATATGAAAAAATATATATGATTTACAGTTGTTGAAATAATTTATCATGATGTAAAACCAGTTTTGACTTTCAGATATAGAGATTTTTGAACTTCCTTCTCAAACAATGGAAGTTAATATTAAAAATAACTTCCCATTTATTTATTACATATCATGAAAGTTGATTAGATAACCGATAAAGGAGAATATTATCATTTTGGGATATCTACTTAAAATACTAGGATGCATGTTAATGTAAGTTGTGAAAGCCTATAATAAAGATTTTGACTCAAACTCATCTTTTGAAGATACGAAGTCAGTTCTACATCAGCTAGTGATCGGTATGATTCCTTGCTGGGTCGCTCTGGATCATACAGTTACTCAGAAGAAAGAAAACCTTACAGTAGCAGGCTAGAAAAGGATGATTCAACTGACTTTAAAAAGGTACTTGGGTTATTCAGTTATGTTTAATTAAAAATAATCTCTTTGTTGAGATTTTTATGTTTGGATATTACTCCTAGAAACTCATAATTAAATCACTTTCTTAAATGACTTTAATTTTTCAGTTTTTGGCAATTAATGGTAAGTAGAATATAAATATCTGTTTGTTTGCCTTTTTAAAGGAAAGGGGAAAGTAACCAGCACTACCTGAGCATTGAAGTTTCTCAGGCCGGTACTGTGGTTGAGCTGAAAGGGGACATTGAGTAGGTTTGGAGTAGAGGGGGTAGGGTGCATGTGTGTGTGTGTGTGAGAGAGAGAGCTATCTTTTCTTTATTTGTTAACAGGAAGCAGCCAAACAAAGAATATGTCTTTTCCCAGGAGAATATAGTATTTCCTAGGTAACTGAAAACTTAGGATAGTTCAAGTGCTATAAAGGATGAAACTAATTAAGAAATAAGTCCTGGAAACAAAGCAATCTAGAATTCTTGAGATCAAGATTCTTCATATTACAAACTTTGAATAAACCTAATGAAGTTAGTTAGAAGAAAAGGAAGGTTTGTAGTAATTGTGCTTGTCCGAGATACTTGGGAGCTATCTTAATTGCCCATGAAAGTAAAGTCAACAGAAGGAAGATAGAGGTCAGTTTATGTTAGGAATAAGATTCAGTCATTCATTCAGTAAAGAACTGAACGCTGAAGTGTACTCAGTAGTGAAGTTCTGCTTGCGGCCAGTGGAGATGGAGATACTGTCCCTGCTCTGATGAGTAACTTCCATGGAGTAGGCAGACAAACTTTATCATTTAATCATACAAACCAATGGATAATTTCTAAATTTGAAACCATAATCCTGAAGTAAAGACACAATTTTATAAAAGTGTATAGCAAAGAAGTGACACGGTCTGAGGGTAGATTTCGTGTGGTACATACATATAATGGAGTATTACTCAGCCATAAAAGGGAATGCATTTGAGTCCGTTTTAGTGAGGTGGATGAACCGAGAGCCGATTATACAGAGTGAAATAAGTTAGAGAAAAACAGTTATTTCATATTAAGCATTTATATATTTGGGGTCTAGAAAGATGGCAGTGATGAAATTATTTGCAGGGCAGCAATGGAGACACAGACACAGAGAATAGACTTCTGGACTCAGCGGGGGGCGGGGGCGGGGGGCGGGGCGGGGCAGGAAGGAGAGGGTGGGACACGGAGAGAGAAACATGGAAGCTTACATTACCATATGTAAAATAGACAGCCAACGGGAATTTGCTGTGTGGCTCAGGAAACTCAAATCAGGGTTCTGTGACAACCTAGAGGGGTAGGACGGGGAGGGATGTGGGAGGGAAATTCAAGAGAGGGGACATTTATAACTATGGCTGATTCATGTTGATATTTGGTAGAAACTAACACATTTCTATAAGAAACTATCCTTCAATTAAAAAAAAAATTTTTTTTTAACAAAAGAAGTAAAACTTCAGCCAAGAACAGAAAGACAATTAGTAGTCAACTGGCAAAATGGGAGAAAAGATGTTTCAGATGGAATTGCAAGCACATAGACCAGCATGATGGTGGGAGGGTACATGATGTGTTGAAGTAATTAAATTTTTGGTATGCCTGGTAGAGATTGTTGTTTTGAAATTTTAACTCTTGCTGCTTTGTATAAAGTATTAAAGGAGGTCAAGGAGGTCAAGAGAGCAATTCTAATAATGGAAATGTCTAGGTAAGAGATAAATGTAGCCATCTGTGGTTATAATATTAAAGATGAAGGAAAAATTAGTAGATTCAAGTGTTAAGAAAATATTCAAGAAATCGTTCACCTTCCTTTTAACTTTAGTAAAAATAATACAAGTATAATGATAAATGCCACTGATGCTCTATCTCAGTGTCCGAAATTAAAGAGGGAACGATAGGCAGAAAAGCTCACAGGCCCCAAATGAAGATAACAGCGGCTCTTTATGACCTCAGCTGTGGTCGCTGCATAGATATGTGGTCCTGTTTATCACATAACTGAGTTTTTTTTAATGGAAACTGAAAAGTCATGGTTTTCAGTTTAGTCATAAGTTTTAAATACTGAAACTAGTTTTTGAAGCATTTATGTGGGACAAACACGCCTGCATGACCAAAAGTTCCTGCCTTGAGACCACAAAGCATTTAAATATAATGTATTTAATGTATTTATTTAATGGCTCATATGTTACATCAATCTTCCTGCTTTAATATTGCAAAGTGATCACTGGGAAATCTTACAATAGTAAGAAAGCAGAAAAGTAATTTGTTTTTCTCCCCTAATTTGTATAGCTTTATGAACAAATTCTAGCTGAAAATGAAAAGCTGAAAGCACAGCTACATGATACAAATATGGAACTGACAGATCTTAAATTACAATTGGAAAAAGCCACCCAGGTTTGTACATTTTTTCTCTTTGTTACTCTAAAGGTAATGGTTGTCATTTATTCTATCTAAAAGTTGCATTGTAGTTTTCTCTTGTGTCCTGGATGTAAGTTTGGTTATTGATAATAGCTTATTTATTAATAAGGAATCAAGTTAATACAGCTTATTGGTAACTTTTATTTTTTCTAATATAGAAGTATAGCTTTATGGTGGAACGTCGAAGTATTTTTAAGCCTTTTAATATCTATGTTGTAGTACATGAAGGATTTTAAATGCTTATTTCCAGCATACCAGATATAGGAAAGCAGTAAAGGCATCTATACAGAATTTTGGGCTTCCCAGGTGGCTCAGAGGTAAAGAATCCACCTGTCAGTGCAGGAGAAGCAGGTTCAATCCCTGGGTCAGGAAGATCCCCTGGAGAAGAAAATGGCAACCCACTCCGGTATTCTTGCCTGGGAAGTCCCGTGGGCAGGGGAGCCCTGGCAGGCTGCAGCCCATGGGATCACAGAAACAGTCAGACACAACTTAGCAAATAACAGCAATAATTACAGAGTCTTCTTAAAGCCATACAAATTTTTTATAATGATTTTTATTCATTAAGAGTGTTTACTGTTTAGTTAAAAAAAACTGATTTAATAATAATTCTGAAAGAAGATAACAACCTGGCAGAGATAATTTCAGAAGTGAAAACTTGGATAGCCAAGCAGAAGTAGGCCTTAGATCATACACATCCTAGCGTTGTATATACAGTCTAGGATGTGTATGATCTAAGAATTGTTTCCCAAGCTGTTTTTCCATAAAGCACTAGTTCTAGGAAATAGTAATAAGTGCTGTCTCCTCCTCTTCCTCCTCTTCCTTCTCCTGCTCGACTTCAAAACAAAACCAGAAAAGAGCTTTGTGACCCTTGTAACTGAGAAGTACTGTGTATTCAGTACCTTGGAGATTTAGCTGAGCTGACTTATATGTTAAAGGCTCTAAGGAGTCCTGTAAATTTTAAGGAAGTAAACTTGTTTAATGTTAAACATAAGACTTTCTAGCATAAACACATTTCTACAGTAAACTTTTAGAATCTAGTTTGAAAGCACTCATCTAGAATGGCATCTTCAGCTCTATAAATGAGACATTCCTTTCTTTGACTAAAGACTCAGGTAATGAAGGTTTACTATGAAGATACACAGAGAAGTACTGCAGAACAAGAGCACATTTCCTAGTGAGGTGTCAGGAAAACTTGGAATGCCATACAAGTTTAAACTTGTTGGCGTATACTGAAGTCTCATGGTAAACTGGAATGTCATCATTCTAGGTTGCTTTAATAGCTTAGTGAGCTGCCACAAAATATCATAACTAGTTCCCTGAAAATAGCTTTAGTTCTAGACATCTGGTCATAATATTTTCTAAATAAAAATGCCCATTGTTCCCTACTGTAGTATTCCGTCATTATGGTGACCCTGCTTTACTGCCTTCTCTGTATGTTTCTCTGCTTTTCTGCCTACTCTGTTGCCACCTAATTCTTCCTATAAGTTTCTCATTGAAACTCTACAAGAGAGGAGAACTGATAGAATTAGCCAGTTACCATCAACATGGAGCAGTCTTGTTAGTGCCCATGGTTCTGTTTGTCTCCATTTCACAACACAACTCTTGCAAGCTGCCTTTGGGTCAAGTACCAATTTCTGTTCCCATTGACTGTGGTCAGAAAAATAAGTCACTGAATTAGAGTATGAGATATTGAGGAAATATTCAAAATTAATATCTTGGTTGGAACTTGTGTAAATGTCATTTCAAAAATTTAGGGGTACATGTAAAAATAAAAGTGACAGAATGTTTAACTTTTTGTTTGACTTTATTGAGTTATTTAACCCTGAGTATTTAAGTCTACTGTGAATCTGTGTATTTTTTAAGCATTTCTTTGATAACTATTTATGAATATATATAGTAGTAGAAGTTTTGATAGTTGCATGGAATTTTTCCAAGGAAAACAATCATCTTACTAAGAATTAATCTTGAGTTAGTAGATTGTGGACAAATTTTTTTTTTTATAAAATTCAGCAATCATTGGCTGATACGTTTAGTAAGCTAGGGAAAAACAGAATTGGAAATTCCCTAGTGGTCCAGTGGTTGAGCCTCCACACTTTCACTGCTATGGGCCCAGGTTCAATCACTGGTTGGGAAGCTAAGCTCCTATAAGCTGCACACATGACCAAAAAAGATGATCTCTTTCATAGTTTTCTGCCAAAGACTGTAGAATCGTTGAATCCTGCTAAAGTTTTTTTTTTTTTTAACCTAAAAAATTAGCACATGAATCATAAAATTGCTGAACTGTCCCTATATGAAAAAAAAATGATAATTTTCCATTTAACATTTTATTAATTTATATGTATTTGACACTGTTCCAGCAATTTTTTATTTCTTTCAGTTGTTGTTTAATGTCTTTTTAACATTTTTCAATCTTTTTAGCATTTTACTATTCACTTGCACTTGTTTAAGTGGCACATTAGCCTTTGTTTTGTTTTTCTAGCAATTAAAATATAAATTTAAAGACATCATAAGTATATCAGAATTGGCAGAAACAGTCTCATTTATAATTCTGAATTTGATTTTTAATAATAAGCAACTGGAATACCTAACTTATCTTTTTCCAGAAAGAGTAAGCACAAAAAAACCATAAAACACTTAAACAACAAACTAAGAATTCCCTGGAGGTCCAGCGGTTAGAACTCTGCGCTTGTATTACCAAGGGCCTGCGTTTGATCCCTGGTTGAGGAACTTAAGATCCCATAAGCTGGGCGGTGTTGGTCCCTCCCCGGCTAAAAATCATGAGGACTTCTCTGTCAATCCAATGGTTAGGACTGTGCTCTTCCACTGCAGTGGACACAGGTTCAACCCCTGGTCAGAGAGCTAAAATACCACATGCTGCATGGTGCAGCCAGAAGTCTATTTAGTTAAAATTTAAAATATATAAAAGTAACTAAAACAACAGATTGGATCACCGTGATTGTTGTTGTTCAGTCGTTAAGTCATGACCTTTAGACTCCATGGACTGCAGCACGCCAGGCTCCTCTGTCCTTCACTCTCTCCCAGAGTTTGCTCAGATTCATGTCCATTGAGTCGGTGATGCTATCTAACTATCTCATCCTGTGCTGCCCTCTTCTCCTTTGCCTTCAGTCTGTCTTGTATGTGTATCTTCACCAGTGAGTTGGCTCTTGGGGTCAGGTGCCCAAAGTGTTGGAGCTTCAGCTTCAACATCAGTCCTTCCAGTGATTATTCAGGCTTGGTTTTCTTTATGATTGATTGGTTTGATCTTCTTGCTGTCCAGGGGACTCTGAGGAGTCTTCTCCAACACCAAGTACAAAAGCATTAATTCTTTGGCACTCAGCCTTCTTTCTGGTCCAACTCTCACTCCATATGTGAGCACTATAAAAACCGTAGCTTTGACTATATGGACTTTGTGGGCAAAGTGATGTCTCTGCTTTTTAATATGCTGTGTAGATTTGTCATAGCTTTCCTTCCAAGGAGCAAATGTCTTTCGATTTCATGGCTGCAATCACCCTCAGTGATTTTGGAGCCCAAGAAAATAAAATCTGTCACTGTCCAACTTTCCTCATCTATTTGCCATGAAGTGATGAGACCAAATGCCGTGGTTTTAGTTTTTTGAATGTTGAGTTTTAAGCTGTTTTTTCACTCTTTTCTTTCACCCTCATCAAGGGGCTCTTTAGTTCCTCTTCACTTTCTGCCATTAGAGTACTATCATCTGCATATCTAACATTGTTGATATTTCTTGTGGCAGTCTTAATTCCAGCTTGTTACTCATCCAGCACAGCATTTTGCTTGATGTACTCTGCATATAAGTTAAATAAGCAAAGTGACCATTTAAATTCCCAACTACAGCCAGTCCATTGTTCCATGTCTGGTTCTAACTGTTGCTTGACTGGCTTCTCCGGTTTCTCGGGAGACAGATAAGATAGTCTGGTATTCCCATTTTTTTAATGAATTTTCCACAGCTGCTTGTGATCCACACAGTCAAAGGCTTTCACATAGTCAGTTAAACTATTAGTAATTGCCCTCTGCTCTTCCCTAGTAGCATATTGGACACCTTCCGACCTGTGTGCATACATAAGTGCTCAGTCGTGTCCAACTCTTGTGGGACCCCACAGATTGTAGCCCACCAGGCTCTGTTCGTGTGATTCTCCAGGCAAGAATATCAGAGTGGGTTACCGTTTCCTTCTCCAGGAGATCTTCACGACCCAGGGGTCAAACCCATGTCTCCAGAGTCTCCTGCACTGGCAAGTGGATTCTTTACCACTGAGCCACCTGGGAATCACTCTTCCAGCCTATGGAGGCTTATCTTCCAGTGTCATATCTTTTTTCTTTTCATACTGTTCGTGAGATTCTCACGGCAAGAATACTGGCGTGGTTTGCCATTCCCTTCTCCAGTGGACCATGTTTTGTCAGAACTCTTTACTATGACCCGTCCATCTTGAATGGCACTGCGCAGCATGGTTCATAGCTTCATTGAGTTACACAGGCCCCTTCACCATGAAGGCTGTGATCCATGAAGGGGAGATGGCCATGATTAGATCTTAATTTATATGCTATAACTATAAAAAAGAAATCTTGCAAGAAGGATCAAAGAGTAACTGCTTTACAAACCCTGATGGTACAAAAATATGAATGTTGAAAGGATTGACAGAAGAGAAAATTATATCAAGAAATGTTTTTGAATTGCCAAATTAATGAAGTTGTGCTTAATCACGATGAACTGTTTGTGTGTGTGTATATATATAGTTTTTTAAAGGCTGTTTTGTGGTTAATGACCATAAAAGAGCATTCTTGTTTAGTAGTTAGCAAAAACTGTTCTTGGTAAATCTTTAAAATTGGTTATTCAATACATTGGCTTCTGGGGGAATGAACCTTTTGATGAATTTATTTTCAGTAAATTGAACAGGAATCCCAAGGGAAGTGTATGAACAGAGGTCATTGTAAATAAAAACTAAGCACTTGCTTTTTTACTGTCCCTGTGCTCAATACCCACATGCACCGCTCCCTGGTTTTGAGTGCAACATGTGGCTTAAAGCCCCAAAGGTCCTTTTCATCTCGAGATCTCTGTAGTTGACTGTATAGTACAGGAAGCAGAGAACAGAAAAATGAGACCTGAGCTTGCCAGGAAAAGAAAAGCTATGTAGCTGGGATTTCTTATAAGAGATATGATCCTTCTTACCAATTTTGGAACATGGATGATTAGAAAAGAAAACTTTAGAGAAAGA
This sequence comes from Ovis canadensis, assembly GCF_042477335.2. Taxonomy (NCBI): domain Eukaryota; kingdom Metazoa; phylum Chordata; class Mammalia; order Artiodactyla; family Bovidae; genus Ovis; species Ovis canadensis. The sequence continues at coordinate 121,480,914 of NC_091247.1, read as the reverse complement.
GCTAGCAAGACTAAGAGAGCCATGAAAGGGGAAGAGGCCAGTTTACAGGTCAGACTGCATGGGTGCAAAGGCACACAGTCTGGTCCAATCTACATTTCAGTCAGGGTCCTGGAATCTGAGCCTGCGGGCTAGCCTCTCTTCACTGTGTGTAGACAGAGAGCTTGCGCATGGGAGGGAAGACTGGGGTGTTTTTGGCTTTGTGCCCAGTAGTCAACCATCCTTGCTCTCGGCTTAACTGTAAAGACTTGAGGCAAAATGATACATAGAGGATGTCTAAGCATTCCTCTAATAAATATTTGTTTTAATTTCGGTACAAATTTTGTTTTCTCTTTTCTTTACTCACACTGTATTATTACTCCTCCTGAATAGCATTACAAGAGCAGAGGAGCATGGCAGGCTAGAGAACATGGGGGCATAAGGAGTCAGACACCCGCGCACACACACATGCACACACACACACAGACACAGTTACTATGATCCTCTCCCCTTCCCCATCTTTATTGCACTTACATCTCTTTATGTTTCTTACCTCCTTACAGAGACAAGAAAGATTTGCTGATAGGTCACTATTAGAAATGGAAAAAAGGGTAAGTGTTGATCTTAATGAATCATTTTCCCCCTTTATTTTTTGTATAAGCAATAATAGGTTTTCTTTAGTTTTGTTTTTATGGATGGTAGTTTTAATTAGTTTAAATTGATATTTATTAATTCGATTATGAATGTTTTCTAGCTTATCCTCTTTATAGAGTCCTACAGGGTAAAATTACCTTGTTAAATAAAATTTAATGTGTTATACTTTTAATGGACCAAAAAACATGTCTTAATTCTGAAACATACACACTGTGGTAGTGAATCTGATATTTTTTAAATACCATTTATCTCTCTCTGATTGTCTGTGTTGATATACTTAAAACACATTAATCATATATACATTTGGTTTAATTCTTTGCAAAAATAAAATACTTCCATTATTAAAGTTTTTAAAGGTATGGAGACCAAAGTTTTGAATTCTTTTTAAAGTTAATTTAATATTTAATTTTGAGTTTAGATATTTAACTTAAGCAGGCTCTTTTAAACTAAAAAATTAGTATAAGAAAATCCTTTTACCATTTTATGTCTTTCTACAATTTCTTGTCTGGCTATGATATATTCACTTGTATTTTTCTCCCTTTATTATTACTATTATTGCTCAGGGATCTGGCAGTGGGCATAGGAATAACTCCACAAGTTTAGTCTGAACAGTTGAAGATGTATATAAATGATCAAAAGTAAATGGAAAAATGCTTAAAGAGTACCTGTAACACTACTGAGCAGTGGCTAGATTTTCAAGGTTTCAGCCACAGAAGAAGTTACATACTGTGGAGCTGTGATCTCTAGATCAAAGAGAGTCAAGAGTACTTGGTATATTTTCTTCCATTCCATTTCAAAAATAGCCAACTTACCTTTTTAATCCCCCTAAAAAGGAGAAAAGTGATATAAATGCAGAATCATAGACAAAAAGTTATCTATGTCATTTACTAAATTGTAATGTGTAATAACTACTAGTTTTATTATGATTTCATCAGGTTTTAGAAATCATTGTTCTAGGCTTTTTAAAAACCTATTGATCTAACTTGTAATTGCTAAATTTTAACATCAATTATATTAAATGTAATGTTATACATCACAGTATAACTTATGGAATTTTATATCCAAGATATGTAGAAATAGTAAAGAAATGTTTTCAGTTCTCCTTTATCCATACTAATAGTTGGGGTGAAAGACATGGATTACCATATACTTAAAATATTATTTGTTTCTGAGATAGTCACATTTTTAAAGAATATCTAATTTTTTGTGAAAATGTGTTTATTACAAAAATTTTAGCAAAAGATGAAAGTAAAATCTCCCTATCATGCAGAGATAAGTGATATTTTTCATCTAGGCTTATGCATTTAAATAATATACCCATGTTCATATTCTGACATTCCCACCTGACCTTCTTTTTCTGCCTGTCAAATGCAGATAAATTACAAAGCAGTCAGTCTACTCTCAGTTTAACAGACGTTGGTAGTCATAGTACTGATAATAACTGCTAACTTTCATTTAGCACTGTCTTACATACCAGGTAGGCACTGAGTTAAGCACTTTATATACATTTTTTTCTCTTAACCATATTTTTAAATGGTAACAAGTTTCTCAGATATAAGAAATTGCCTGCAACTTTACAATTGGCAGTTTGACAATCAATATAGTGTTCTTGTCTTGCTTTACCACTAATTAGTTAAAATCTTGAAGACACATAATAAAGTGAAGGCTGATGAGGGTGTTCCCTGCAGCTGGAGGAAATTTTCTATTGTTGATATTGCACAAAGTTATGAGGATCAAATATTACATGTCCTGGTATTTTGAAAAGTGCGGTAGTTTTTATGAATGAGTTGTGGCTGTACTGTTACCTAGGAGAAAGTTCTTTTTATCAAAAATAACATTTTTGTCTTCCTAATAATGTTTAAACATGCTAATATAATAGAAAAACACGATACTTATAAGCCTATGAATAGGATTCCATCTGTTTTTTAAAATCACATACCCTAAAAATGTTAACATTTACAGTAAATGTACTGCTTTACTAAGTATCAGCATTGATTATTAATCTGAGAAAGAATGTCTTGGAAATAGTGTCAATGTGATTAAACTAAATTTAAATGGTTTGTATCTGAAAGGTGACCGGCAAGAGTCAGTATCTTCTCGGCGGTATGACCTAACCAAAGTTTTAAGCACATTAATTACTGCTGCTTGCTTCTTGCATAACACCCTAGAATGCTTACTATTTAAGGGAGGATAAAAGTGCACACTGCAGTAATATACTGTATGTTGCCTTTGCCTGTCACTCTTTGAAACGAAGTGGTTTAAAATAAATGCTACAGTTGCTTCTTTATTAGATTCACTGCATTAATGCTACACAGGTATAAAACTAAATACAAAGCTCTAAAGTCGACTGGACGAATGATGACTAGTAGACATTGTGGGTGGAGGGATAACCATCTTTTAGACTGTTCTGAAATTTTAAAATACACATACTTGAGTCACGTTTGCTTCTTGCTTTTTCTGCTTCTTATCACTGTAGAGTAATTGCATCTCTGTGTGAGTTTTTTTTTTTCCTTTTTCTATGCAATCTTCAGTCTTGAGTAGCAGTTTACTCTATCCCTAGTTTTATGTAAACTAAAAACAGTTTGAACATGTTATGTGGCATTTTACCAGAAGGTCAAAGCTTTAAAGAAAGAGCTTATAGGAAGTAATAAAGTAATGATCTTCATATTTATTTCTCTCAAATTTTGGAGAGCTCTTTACACATCACTGGCATCACATCTTTTTCTACACTGCTCCTGATTTGATTGTTTATCCTAAAGTGTCACTGTTTCACAATTTAGAAGAAAATTTAGGAGTATAATAATTATATCAGTAACATTAATACCTTAAATTCATCTAGGAACGAAGAGCTCTCGAAAGAAGAATATCTGAAATGGAAGAAGAGCTGAAAGTAAGTAAATAGTGCTGCGATGTAAACTCAGCTTTCACAGTGCTATGGACATTGTGTTCATGCATCGTTCCCAGAGTTGCTCATGCACTTTGTGAGTTATCTATGTCTTGTGCTTCTATTTCTTCCTGAAGTCAGGTTTTAGGTGAGCTAGAAAAGTATTTAAAACTCAAATTCTTTTGTTAATCTGTTTTTATGGCACTTTGGATGTTCAGGTATAGAATAAATAAGATGATATTGACTAAGATTTGGAATGTATCATTTATTCTTTACATTTCAAATATTCTGTTCCCTGGGCGGAAGATGGTAAATGGGGATCATGCAAAAATGTTCTTTGAAAATGAAGGACGTTAGAGTAGTGGACAGAGGTACAGTTTATTGAACTCTGCATCACCTGTGAAAATAGACTGGTTTTGAATATTGGAAGGTACATTCTTTGCAGGTAGAAAAGCATAATATAATTAATTGATTAGCTCTTATTACACTGGCTTGTATAAAATAATATTATTAATGAACTAATGCAAAGGATATTATGCCCATAGAATTAGAATTTTAAGATTTAAATGTTTTTCTATTGAATTATTAACCAAATAAGAAACCATCTTATTGGAACATTATTGAATAACTTTGGAGAAAATGTTTTTGGATTTTGTTTGTTTGTGTATTTCGTTTGGTAAGGAATTCTAGAACTGCGCTGTTTACTTATATAAATTTCATGGAATATTCTCTTAAGACTTAATTTTTTCTTCTTATATTTGTTGCCTATGATTCTTATATTTTCATTGTACTCTTCCACTTTCTTATTTTTTATTTTCTATTTCTTTATGTTCTGATTCCTGCAGAATCTGCACCAAATAAAGCAAATTCAAACTCTGAGAGAGTTAAATGAGCGACTGCTGACTGAGAATAGGGCCTTGACAAGAGTGGTAGCCAAGCGCTCAGGGTTCTGTAGGCAACTGCAGTCTGTGAATCTATAATTTATAGTTTCATCATTTCTTCTTAGTAGAGCCAGGCAGGTGTTCTTGTATTAGTAAGCGTGTCTTGAGCTCACTTTTACAAATTAATGCCATTGTGTCTGGAACTTGTCATGTAACTGTTGAATTGTGCATGGCTTCTCAGAATGTTAGAAAGTGTCACTAATTGTGTATTGTGACTGATAAGCTGCAGTAAACTAAGGGAATGATCTCAGCATTTAGATGAAAGACTTATCTGTACTTTTACAAAGCTTGTGTACATTTTTGACTCTTAAAATGTTTTAGTACTTAAAAATATGACTTTAATTCTTTACTAGAAAATGGAACACAAACAGTGTAATGTGTACTTTATATATAATTAATATATGTAGAAGCTGAAGATTAAACATAAATTATCTGCTTTTCAAAATAATGTCATTTAGGTCAGAACCATCTTAATTAACATTACTCAGTTCTCTATTCTAGAGGTATCCTAATAGATAAACTTCAGATTACTATATTGTATAATCTGCTTTTCAAAATAATGTCATTTCAGTCAGAACCATCCTAATTAATATTATTCAGTTCTCTATTCTAGAGGTATCATAAAATATAGTAATCTGAAGTATATCCTAATATTATATTTTTATATATTTTATTATATTTTATATCCATACATTCAGAGCACAGGTTAAGAATTGATTGGTTCCACATAAAATTAAACTTCTCGTGAAGATTTTGCATAAGATAGTTTTGCAAGTAGTTTTACTTTTATCTAAATTGATAACCTAGTACATTTTGAAAGCTGAGGAAAGATACCTAATTATCTTGGAAAGTATGTTTTAATGTCCAAAATATAAGCTATTCCATTTCCTTTCAAATCTGGCAGAGCACATGTCATTTAAATCATTCTTAGTAGAAAACCCAATTAACTTACAGTATTTCCACCCCCTCCTTCACTTTGTCTATTAAAAAAAACTTTGATACGTTTTCAGGGTCTAAGGGTGTGTTTTTTTATTTACTCCAAACATTAGTAGTATTTTCTATGCTTGGATATTTTAAGAAATTCAGACTTATTACTTTGGCTTGTAAATTATTTTAGTCTAATGAGAGTAGTAATTGCTTTATTATCATTTAATTGAGCACCTATCTTGGATCAAACATTATGTACCAGACATTTAAACTTAATACAAGGTAAATCATTTAAGGAATTTTAATAATTTAAAACAAGTCTGACTCCCTCAAAACTTCCCTAAATAATCAGGTTTTCTTGTGGAGTAACAGTGTGGATTGAGGTCTGACGAAACAAAGCAAAAGGCCTTAATTTAGGCTAACAGAAACTCTTAAAGGAATTCCCTTTAAGAGCCTATCCTAACATAAAAACAGTCTTCCTTTCCTTGGCTGCTCTAATATGGTATGCTTGTGAGTCATGATGTCAAGTGATTCAGTACATTTCAGTTGATAACTTCAGGAGAATAAACCTTTCATTTCATCATTTATTAAACTAATTAGCTTCACAAATTGTGGGGCGGGGCCTCTTTCTTCCTGATACATGTTTTAGTCCTTAGAAGTATCTATAACTGACAAAGCTTGTTCATGTGTCTTGTGGCAAACATAACATTTAAAGAGGAACACTGAATCTTATTATTGAATTCAAACGTTTTCTTCTGTTTTTCCTCTCACAGATGTTACCAGACCTGAAAGCGGACAACCAGAGGCTAAAAGACGAAAATGGGGCCTTGATCAGAGTTATAAGCAAACTTTCCAAATAAAAAAGCAGCAAGCAATGGAGTTGCACGTGTTAGTAGCCCAGTGGACCATAATTGACCGTCACTGGAGACCTGGGAAGAAGCCTTGGAGACTGTCATTTTTGGATATCCTGCCAAATGCCCTCTTATCTAGGAGTTTTGTTTAATTTTCTGTTTTTTTTTTTTTTTCTTGTATCAAGACCATTGTTTCATGTTAATGCAGCTGCTGAGAAGAATTTTTTTTATGACTGAGAAAACTTGTTTACAGCTCCAGCATATAAGGAAAGTGTTCAAGGCCAGATATGCCTCAGATATTTAACCAGTAAGCCTTAGTTGTACATAAATACTTTTGTGTCAACAAAAACTCAGCTCTCACAGAAGACAGTTATTCAGCATTTTTTTGATGTGCCACAGTTTCCAGTTTTTCAATATTTAATTTTATTTTAATTTGTTTTGTTTTTTGCTTTACATCTAAGTTTGGGTTTGTATCTTTTCCTTCTAACTCTTCATGTGGCAGACTTTCTGTCGTCTCACAGCTTTCTCACTTCCAGAAAGGAGCGCTCGCTCCTCTGCAATCATTGTCATATATTGGGCTGATGCTGTTGCCCCCGCCTGGAACTGAATTGCTTGGTGGAGCATCTGCTTTCACTGTGTGTGCAATATGCATTTATTCCTTTTATGGATGCTTTAAAGTCAGTTGAGATTAGATTCTTTTAAGTCCTATTTTCTGCCTTCATTGGTCACTTTTTTGTTTTTGTTTGTTTTTTATTATTGTAGTATAAGACGTTAGGTTCTGTAATCTTCACATTCATTTTAGCAGGTACTGAGTGATGCTGTATATATAAATAAGTGTATTGTTTGATTTTTAGACCACCACATGGCATGCTTGACTATTATTTCAAATGTCTGTTAATGCAAAGTAGGCTACTCCACAATAGTGTTAAGAACAAAACTTACTAACAAAGTGATATAAAGACTTAAATTAACACATTATGTGGAGCCCTATCTTTACAAAAGTTTTCTACTGTAAAATGCTTTTACTTTTATTTGCAGTTTTCATTTGATAGTATTCAACCATAATTAAAGTTGCATAAGATAATTGCTTCACATTTCACATACCTATATTTATCTGAGTGCTGTCTAAAACTGTTGTGCTAGCCAAAGTAATGCTCTGAAATCATTTGCAGACTTAACCCGTGAGTTCGTGTTAAATGCACTGTTATTGCCATGTGAAGAGGCATTGACTTTGATACCACCATCATGTTCAGACCATTTTATACATTTCAGTGGCCTTTTTTAAAAAAGAAAAGCAAAACCAAGTAAATAGTGAAGATGGCATTTATTTGGACAAATAGCTTTTATATTTTCATTAAACCATGCAAAAAGTACTATATCTTTCTGGCACATAACTGTCTCCTTAACCACTGAACAGTTTAGCCATTTGAATAAATTGTACATTGTAAAGCTTATAGTAGCTAATTGTATTATTGATTGTATTGTATACTATATTAAATGTGAATTTGTACCCCTTCATTTTAAAAGGTCATTGTGTTCTACTGCCTATTTTAGATTACGTTGGGGTTGGGAAAGGGTGTTTTGGTAAGCAGGATTTTAAGTCCTCTCTTGATTGGTTTTATGAAGATATAAGGTTATGCTCTTACTACCAAGCTCAGGATTCTTGATTTTTAAAGGTACAAGGATAGTTGTGGGAATTTATTTTTGGTTACATTTGAACTGTATGAATGGTGGGTCTGAATATAGAGAATTTCCATGGTCTTATGTGGACGTAAAACATACAGATAATTGATCAGTTTGAGTGACTGCAACATATTCTGGTTGCACAACAGTTAGGCATGCTAAGGATTATATTTGTGAAGTTTGGATGCCTGTGAAGAATGATTAAATACGTGTTTCTAATATTTTAGTGTTTTGTATTTAGGTTATTTATTCTTTGTATCTAAAACTGAACAGCTACTGTGCTATATTGATTTTATTGGTAGTATTGAGCAGACCTTGTTTCTGCATGAAACTAGTTGCAAAACCCACTATTTTGGAAATAAAAATGTATTTTGACATATACAAATAAAATGAATAAAACTATTTTAAATGTGTGAACTTTTACTGAAGACGTTTAAAACTTTGTTCTGATATTTAAATTCTGCATGGGTATCTTCACTAACTGCTTTACTTGGATTCCATTGGAATAATTTTTGAAATTGTAATATTGTGATAACTTGCACAACATTGTACATGCACATCTGTAAATTTAAGCTTAATTGCCATATTTATGCAATCTGTGTGTCAATTTGAACAAATGTTTATATATTTTACATAAAGCTATCTGTGTGCAGAATCTGAGAACTAGTTTTTTTATAAGTGGGTAAAGAATAATGATGAAAGTGAGTTTCAAGATAGTAGCTTTGTAAGCATAAGACTTCATTTACCTAAGTATTTTGTGGCTTCTAAATTAAACCTGTGCTTTTTCTTAATTGCAGAGATAGACTTGGGAATACAGATAAAGATAATATTCCAGTGAAATGTAAAGTAGTAGATCATTCTCCAAACTAGAACTGTCCTAAATTCAACCCCAATCTAACTATACATCTGTAAGTAGATAAGAGACATCTCTGCTCTGGGAACTTTGGTAGAAGACTTGCAGTGGTAAAGCCTATGTTTAACAAATTAATACAGCAAGACTTGAATTCTCGTTTCCACAACCAGTACTTTCCCTGTGCATGCTTACAGAATGATAGATAGTCCTGTTGTTTTTCCTGCATACAGAAAAGAATTTCACATGCAAATATGTCAAACCAAAAGCAAAATGGCTATAGAACTATCTAGGAGAGTATTCATATCAAAAGAAAAGTAGAAATTCACTAATTCAGTAGGCTGCTTTATTCTTTTGCTTAAGGGTTTATTAGCTCAGTTGCTCAGTCACGTCCGACTCTGTGACCCCATGGACTGCAGTACACCAGGCTTCCCTGTCCATCACCAACTCCCGAAGCTTGCTCAAACCCATGTCCATCAAGTCAGTGATGCCATCCCACCGTCTCATCTCTGTCGTCCCCTTCTCCTATTACCACTTAGTCTTTCCCAGCAAATCTGAAACAATCATGACTCCCAGTGTCAGCACTCAGTGAGTGGTGTAAGAATCAAATATCCAGTGGTCAGATTGTTTCCAGACTAGTACACTGTATTTCCCATAAGAAATAACAGCCTTGTAGGTTGTCCTCCACTTTGTCATTATAAGCAGAATACAGAACTAACTCTCTGACCAGTTTTTAACAATCCATTAGTCATATCTTGCTAGAGAAAACCTTTGGTTGCAAAGATGAAAGCTGACTGATTAGCAGTCTTTTCTGTGATGTTCCATATTTTATACTGTGGGTGGTCTCTGTGTCAGGGAGTGCATATGAGAGATGTCCAAAAATGGTTGGGTGTAGAATGAAGTACTTTATTTTCCTATTAAGTATCTTTAAGTAGCTAAGTACGTTTCTTGACTTTCATTGTAGAAAGGGTCTCTGGGGTTATGTGCTATGAAACAACAGAGTGCTTTCTCTGGTGTCATGTTGCTGTTCCAGGCCCACCAGATGATCAGATTGCAAAGTAATAAATTTAAAAACATAGGAGCCAGAAGTTTAAAATTCTATAATAAAATGACATAAATAATTCTTACTACTGTAACTTAAAACTTTATTACAAGTTTCCTAAAATTTATTAGAAATAGGCATTTTTGAGCCAGGTTGTCCCAGCTTGTCATTGCTTAAATTTCAATAAACATACAGGTTATAGACATTAACTGTCTTTTAATTAATTTTAAAAAGCTGATGAGGAAAAGGGAAATGTGAGAAGAAATGAGCAGTCTTAGATTGTGTCCTGGATAATATTCAGTTTGTAGGGCCTGTGTTTCGTCTTACAGGTCTAATGAGAATGGAAGTGGAAAAGAGGATTTACCTTCTCTTCCCTTCCCCACACTCAAATTACTCTCATAGGTTTGTTTTGATACGGGTCTGTTTCAATGGGCTATCTAGTTTGATCTTTAAACAACAGGCTGGGTGGCTATTGGTGAGAAAGCTGAGATGTACAGATTACTAACTGGGTCAACATTCCAAGCCTAGTACAAAGCTAATCTCTTACCTAAATTTAGTGGTGGTGATCGTTTTTTCCCAAATTCCTCATCTAGGACTTTCCCCTCTGTATTGCTTAGTTTTATAGTTTTACATGTTGAGATGGTGTTTCTTGGGTTTTTTTTTTTTTTCTTCTGCATTCTTTCTCTAATCCCACATTCTTGATCACACACCCATTAAATTTTTTTCTCCTTAGGACTTTACTAAACTATTCGCCCTATACTGAGATTCTTAAAAGGTTTAATGCTTTCAATGCTTAAGCAACTAGTTGATTTCCTGGTGCAAATTCTAACTATGCCTAGTAGACCATCATAAATTTGTAAAGATTTTCATATATGTGCAAAAGATCTTTTGTAGCCTTAAAAAAATAGATTTTTTAATTGGTGATGGGAGCTTAAATCTGGAATCTTTCTGGATAGGCAGCATTGGTAGTGCTATGGTTTTAGCAGCAGATTTTTCTCCCTCAGTGTAATGTGGAATACCAGTATGTACAGCGGATAAAATTTGTATTCACATTAATTCAGAAATGACCCCACCCAGAAAGAAAGTACAGTTGGCCCTCTGCATCTGTAAGATTCAGAGGGCCAGTTGTACTATGTACTATTTGAGGAACTTGAGTATCCACAGATTTTGGTATCCATGGTGATCCTGGAGCCAGTCCCCCACAGACACTGAAGGACACCTGTACTCAAAACATACAACAGGTCTCTATAAGATATGCGTGGCAGCAGCCTGACTCTAACTGGTTACTGTATGATAGATACACCTTGCCTGCACTTGCTTTTATAATGTGCAAAAAGTGTTCTAGCAATACACTAGTGTATGTGAATATGTTCAGAGCTAAGAAAATCAAGACCAAGTAGAGAGCATAAGAAGCTCCACACAAAAATGAAATAACTTGACAATATAACTTAGTAAGTTCTCTCCAATATTTTACAATTTCCTCTGTGTCTAAGTGTATTGTTTTTTTAAATATGAGGAAAGCATTTTTAGAAAACGATATGAATCAAAATTTTGTGGGATCCGTAGAATGCTTTTGCAGAACTTGACAGGGTGGAAGGAGCTTTGGATTTGGTCAGATCTAAATTAAAACCTCAGCTACACCACTTTATAATTGTGTGACATTGGTCAGATTCACCTTTCAGGCCCCGTTTTCCAGGTAAATGACATATCTGTATAAAGTGCCTTGAATAATTCATTGAGCTTAGTGGATTGATGCAGAACAAACATATTATTACATTGAAGAAACTATTTATCCCATGACTTAAAAATACTAATCTACTTTAGAATATAGTTTCTGCTAGGCTCATTTGATAAATGTTGATAAATAGTATTTCCAAAGAATCCCTTCATGATAAAAAATTAATAGGATTGTTTCTTAGAATATATTAAAGCAAAATTTTGGATTAATTTACCCAGTTAACCATAAACACTTATTTTTTATTCTGGGATCAGTGAGGGAGAAATAAATGAGGTAGATTTTGGAGGACCTCCTACAACCATTGGAAAGAAGGAAAAAGTACCATACACCTCTGTAACCATGCCACATCTGTCCTAACAGATTCCAGGAATACTGACTTTCGTGTGAATCTAATCCATCTGTGGACCCCGTTCCTATTATCAAAAAAGGAGAAAGTGTCAAGGAGTTTATAGAAGTGCTATACAAAATGTATTTGCCATGGGAGAGATGGTTGGTAAGTATGGGCTAGTAAGTGTTTTAATGCATATGTAATGTTATTTGTTACTCTGAATTTTAATTTTTCGTTAAAATTCATAGTTGTTGAAATGTCAGAGTTATCAGTACTTTAGGATGCTTCTAAAGTCTGCATAATGCTTTTCAGAAGATATCATGAGGTCATCTGGGCCATTTATCAACCTACAGATCAAGACTAACCTTGTTGCATAATCTGTATAAGAGCTGTATAATCTCATCTATGTCTGAAATTTAATGAGTCCTGCCCATCTCATTCTTACCTCTGATGTCTAGTACTTCCTTTACTGTAACCAGTAAAAAGCCAGAGGAGGGGAGCTAAATCTTAGTATTTTCAATGTTCCAGATCCTATACATACCTTGTTTTTCTGGTTTTAAATTATTTTTAATCTGTTTAGTTTATTCTACTATGAGCTTCATGAAAGGACAGAGTCTTTTTCATCTTTGTTCCCAGCCATTAATAATAGTGCCTGGCACATAGACATATTTGCTTGCTGTTTTTAAAAGGAATGAGTAAATATGAATAATTGCAATACATGTATATTGTGGAGGAAAAATATTGACTGTCATCTAGACTTTTAAGAAAACTTTATAAGATGTTGAGTCCTGCAGACTTTGTTTCAGTCATGTGACAAATTCTTAATAGTTCTTCCATGCCAAACAGCCCTATGGGGTAGGAATACTCCCAGAAGCCAACAAGCAAAGATAAGACCTGCCTCGTGGAGGTTACTTTCAGGGAAGAGGGAGATGGAAAAGAAGCAGTTATACTATTTTAGAAGATAATAGTTACTGTGGAAAAAATAGAGCAAGGAAGGAGGGTGAGCTAGTCAGAGAAGACTTCGCCGAGAAGGTAACATTTGAGCCAAAACTGAAAGAAAGGGAAGACAAAAAACGGCAGGTGTTTGAGAGAAGAGCATGTCCAGGCAGACGGAGCCACGTAAGCAAAGGCCTGCCTTGAGGTGCAGGTGCGCTTGAGTGTTTTGACAAACAGTAAGGCTAGTGTGGTTACACAGCCAAGTGAGCAAGAAGCAGAGTAGTAGGAGAGGAAGTTGGAGAGGCATCTGAGCTGGATGAAGGGCGTAACCGTTTAGATGCGTTTTGACCATATGCTGTGCACCAGCCTTGCTGCTTCAAGAACTTGACTCTCTTTCTCTGTACCCTTTTCCAAGGATATTTTGTAGCTCTTTAAAGTCACATACTTCCGTAAAGTTAGTTTTTATGAGAGATAATAATTTGATTGTAAATTGGGAAGAATAATTATATTAGAAAATCTAGGCTAATTTTCTTAAGGGGAAACTTACTCATATGATGTAAGACATTGGCTAAAACTCCTTGACAACCAAGTTAGAAATGGAAGAAATGGACTATTACAAATATCATTACTGTGTAGAAAAAGTACATCAGTTCAGTGGGCAAAATAAACATTTTGGATCACTTCTCAGGAATGAATTTTCTCATTGGTTTTATATACCCAATGTATATTGTCATTTGTCTCTGCTTTTCGGGATAGTATTTCTCTTCAAATGACCGTTTCTTTTTTATACTTTCAAAAGCACAATCTAGAATATAAGGTGTGCTTCCACAAAATGTGACAATGTACTTTCAAGAGAGAGCAAAGTACTTTAATCCAAGTATGAAGTATTCACTTATCTTTCTTGTCCCAGGAATGTCTCAGAAGTAGTTAGCTTTGTCATTTCACCACAGCAGTGTTTCTCACACTGGAATCATCTAGAGAGCTCGTTCAGATGTGGCTTAGGCTCCACTCTTGTTTCCTAATTTAATGTTTGGTGTCTGGGATAGAGCAAGTGAATTCGCATTTCCGTCAGGTTTGTGGGTAGTGCTGGCCCAGGGACCATATTTTGAGACCTTTACATTACAATATATGGTGTTCATCTTCTAAATGGAAATGGAGAATTCAAAAGTAAAATCCCTTGTGAGAAGATAACATGTAGATCTCCTATGTTAATGGTTAAAAGAAGTTCAAATATACCAAACCTTGAGTAACATCACTGATAGTCTAAAAATAGGAGATCATGTGTCCAATCGTACCATGCACACTTGTCTGAGGAGAAGGACACATGCAGACCAATTGAATCCAGAAATCAAATAGAAATGTAAAAGGATTTTGTATATATGAAACAAGCACCTGGATGACAAGCCCGTACATTTGATCAGAAAAGGGGTAGCAAATCCCGTTACTTTGCCTTTTCTCTTCTTGCTAGAGACAGAAAATGCCTTCAGTTCCGGTTATGGGGAGGAAAATGTCCTAAAATCTCAATCTCTTACGAGGTTAAGTTAGGAAAGCAACACAACCACCTTCTCACCACTGAGGCCCATGCTGCTTACATTCCGTATAAGTGCCATACACGCTGCAGGGCTTGCTGTAGGGACTCAGCTAGTCTAAAACTGCACCGTGTTTACTGCAGTCTTCAGTAACTAGAGACACCAAGGCTGCTACTTACTATAGCTAAACTGTTGGATTAGGGGAGCTGGACTTAACCAGTTCACATATATGTATACACATTTTATCTATATCAGTAGATCATCATGAGATTAACACAAGACCAGCAGTGTCAGCATCACCTGGGAATTGAATAGAAATGCAGATTCTTGGGCTTTACCCCAAACTTGCTGAACTGGAAACAAGATAGAGCCCACCAAGACCTCAAGGGATTATGATGCAAGATAAAATTGAAGAGCTACTAGCCTGTAGGTCTGTAGGTTTCAAATCTAGATCACCTGGGCTGAAATGGAACTGAATGTTAAAAAAATTCTCTACCACTAGTTGGGAATGAAAGGATTATCAAGGGGGAGAGAGAAATCTCTAGCTACATTGGAAGCAATTTGAAAAATAGAAAGGAAGAGTTTACTTTTACTCTTGAAACTTAAATGAAGAGGTTCATAATTATAAAATTAATCAGAGACTGAGCAGATTCACCTCGAAGAGTGCATCACCTTTAATATGTGCATGTGTGCTAAATCAGTTCAGTCAAGTCTGACTCTTTGCAACACTATGGACTGTAGCCCGCTAAGGTCCTCTGTCCATGGGATTCTTAAGGCAAGAATACTGGACTCCTCCAGGGGATCTTCCCAACTCAAAATCATACTTACATCTGTCTTCTGCATTGGCAAGCAGGTTCTTTACTACTAGTGCCACTTGGGAAGCCCATCACCTTTAAAGGATCCCTACAAAAAGAACCCATCAGGAGATTTTTGTTTGAGGGAAGAACAATACCCAGTTGTGGATGTGCCTGGTGATAGAAGCAAGGTCCGGTCCTGTAAAGAGCAATATTGCATAGGAACCTGGAATGTCAGGTCCATGAATCAAGACAAATTAGAAGTGGTCAAACAGGAAATGGCAAGAGTGAACGTGGACATTCTAGGAACCAGTGAACTAAAATGGACTGGAATGGGTGAATTTAACTCAGATGACCATTATATCTACTACTGTGGACAGGAAACCCTTAGAAGAAATGGAGTAGCCATCATGGTCAACAAGAGTCCGAAATGGAGTACTTGGATACAATCTCAAAAACAACAGAATGATCTCTGTTTGTTTCCAAGGCAAACCATTCAATATCACAGGAATCCAAGTCTATGCTCCAACCAGTAACGCTGAAGAAGCTGAAATCGAATGGTTCTATGAAGACCTACAAGATCTTTGAGAACTAACACCCCCAAAAGATGTCCTTTTCATCATAGGGGACTGGAATGCAAAAGTAGGAAGTCAAGAAACACCTGGAGAAACAGGCAGATTTGGCCTTGGAGTACAGAATGAAGCAGGGCAAAGGCTAATAGAGTTTTGCCAAGAGAACACACCAGTCATAGCAAACACCCTCTTCCAACAACACAAGAGAAGACTCTACACATGGACATCACCAGATGTTCAACACCGAAATCAGATTGATTATATTCTTTGCAGCCAAAGATGGAGAAGCTCTATACAGTCAGCAAAAACAAGACCAGGAGCTGACTGTGGCTCAGATCATGAATTCCTTATTGCCAAATTCAGACTTCAGTTGAAGAAAATAGGGAAAATCACTACACCATTCAGGTATGACCTAAAACAAATCCCTTATGATTATACAGTGGAAGTGAGAAATAGATTTAAGGAACTAGATCTGATAGAGTGCTTGATGAACTGTGGACAGAGGTTCGTGACACTACAGGAGACAGGGAGCAAGATCATCCCCATGGAAAAGAAATGCAAAAAAGCCAAATGGCTGTCTGAGGAGGCCTTACAAATAGCTGTGAAAAGAAGAGAAGTGAAAAGCAAAGGAGAAAAGCAAAGATATTCCCATTTGAATGCAGAGTTCCAAAGAAGAGCAAGGAGAGACAAGAAAGCCTTCCTCAGCGATCAGTACAAAGAAATAGAGGAAAACAACAGAATGGGAAAAACTAGAGAGCTCTTCAAGAAAATTAGAGATACCAAGGGAACATTTCATGCAAAGATGGGCTCAATAAAGGACAGGAATGGTATGGACCTAACAGAAGCAGAAGATACTAAGAAGAGGTGGCAAGAATACACAGAAGAACTGTACAAAAAAGATCTTCATGACCCAGATAATGACGATGGTGTGATCACTCACCTAGAGCCAGACATCCTGGAAGTGAAGTCAAGTGGGCCTTAGAAAGCATCACTACGAACAAAGCTAGTGGAGGTAATGGAATTCCAGTTAAGCTATTTCAAATCCTGAAAGATGATGCTTTGAAAGTGCTGCACTCAATATGCCAGCAAATTTAGAAAAGTCAGCAGTGGCCACAGGACTAGAAAAGGTCAGTTTTCATTCCAATCCCAAAGAAAGGCAATGCCAAAGAATGCTCAAACTACCGCCTAATTGCACTCATCTCACATGCTAGTAAAGTAATGCTCAAAATTCTTCAAGCCAGGCTTCAGCAATACATGAACCGTGAACTTCCTGATATTCAAGCTGGTTTTAGAAAAGGCAGAGGAACCAGAGATCAAATTGCCAACATCCGCTGGATCATCAAAAAAGCAAGAGAGTTCCAGAAAAACATCTATTTCTGCTTTATTGACTATGCCAAAGCCTTTGTGTGGATCGCAATAAACTGTAGAAAATTCTGAAAGAGATGGGAATACCAGACCAGCTGACCTGCCTCTTGAGAAACCTATATGCAGGTCAGGAAGCAACAGTTAGAACTGGGCGTGGAACAACAGACTGGTTCCAAATAGGAAAAGGAGTACGTCAAGGCTGTTTATTGTCACCCTGCTTATTTAACATCTATGCAGAGTACATCATGAGAAACGCTGGGCTGGAAGAAGCACAAGCTGGAATCAAGGTTGCTGGGAGAAATATCAATAACCTCAGATATGCAGATGACACCACCTTTATGGCAGAAAGTGAAGAGGAACTAAAAAGCCTCTTGATGAAAGTGAAAGAGGAGAGTGAAAAAGTTGGCTTAAAGCTCAACATTCAGAAAACGAAGATCATGGCATCTGGTCCCATCACTTCATGGCAAATAGATGGGGAAACAGTGTCAGACTTTATTTTTGGGGGCTCCAAAATCTCTGCAGATGGTGACTGCAGCCATGAAATTAAAAGACACTTACTCCTTGGAAGGAAAGTTATGACCAACCTAGAGAGCATATTCAAGAGCAGAGACATTATTTTGCCGACTAAGGTCCGTCTAGTCAAGGCTGTGGTTTTTCCAGTGGTCATGTATGGATGTGAGAGTTGGACTGTGAAGAAAGCTGAGTGCCCAAGAATTGATGCTTTTGAACTGTGGTGTTGGAAAAGACTCTTGAGAGTCCCTTGGACTGCAAGGAAATCCAACTAGTCCTTCCTAAAGGTAACCAGTCCTGAGTGTTCATTGGAAGGACTGATGCTTAAGCTGAAACTCCAATACTTCGGCCACCTGATGCAGAGTTGACTCATTGGAAAAGAAAACCCTGATGCTGGAAAGGATTGGGAGCAGGAGGAGAAGGGTATGACAGAGGATGAGATGGCTAGATGGCATCACCGACTCAATGGACATGAGTTTGAGTAGACTCTGGGAGTTGGTGATGGACAGGGAGGCCTGGCGTGCTGCGATTCATGGGGTCGCAAAGAGTCGGACACGACTGAGTGACTGAACTGAAGGTTATACCATTAAAATGACTTTATTATTCAGTACTTAATCAAGTAAAAGTGATGTTTCTATCCATTAGAGGACTGCTGCATCTGGGTGAGGTACAGGATCATTGAAGAAACTCCATTCCTGAGACCAGAGATACAGGGCTTGGCTGAGTCTGAGGCTGAAGCAGGACCACAGCTCTTCTAGCCTCTCATTGCCCACCCCACTTCTGAGCAAGCATCAAATAATAAGGACCAGGTAACTGGACCAGCCAACAGAAATGTGTGGTGGGGGAAGGAGCAAGAGCAAAGAAACATCCCTGTGAGGAAGAAATTAATAGAGCAGACTTAAGGTAGAAGCAGAACACTGAGGTAAAGTCTGTAATAAACCAAGTCCAGTGAAACTTAAAACCAGTGGTAAATGTAGCACAATGAAAGACAAGCCCAGCTCAACTCACTACGTGGACTCAGCCTTCCATTGACCTAGCAAAAATGTCATACCTGGTAATAAATACTGTGTCTCAATCTCTATGGCTCTACATATTATGTGCAGCAAGCAATCAATAAGTATAAGAAAAAAGCAAAAAAGGAGAGGGTGTGGAGAGAAGGAAACCCTTGTGCACTGTTGGTGGGAATGTAAATTAGTACAGCCATTATTGAGAACAGTATGGAGGTTCCTTAAAAAACTAAAAACAGAGCTACCATATGACTGTGCAGTCCCACTCCTGGGCATATAATCTCCGAGGAAAACATTCTCTGAAAAGATACATGCACCCCAATGTTCATTCTTCATCCTTTTTCTCTCTGATCTTCAGTCAGTTTGGGTATTTTCTCCTGATCTTTCTTCCAGTTCACAGACCCTTTTGCCATCTTCAGACTGGTGTTATGCTCATCCAGTGAATTTTTTATTTTAGATATTGTACTTTTCAGTTCTAGACTTTCATTTAGTTCTTTTTTTTTTTTTTTTTTTTTTGCGTGTTAGTTGCTTAATCAGGTGCAACTGTTTGCATCCCCATGTACTCTAACCTTGCCATGGAATTCTCCAGGCAAGAATACTGGAGTGGGTAGCCATCCTTTCTCCAGGAGATCTTCCCAACCCAGGTATCAAGCGCAGGTCTCTCTTACTGCAGCAGACGCTTTACCGTTGAGTCCATTTTTATTTTTTTTCCTGAAATTGCACTTTCTGTTTATTCATTATGACTGCCTTTTTCTATTAAGTTTTTTGAAAATATCTATAATAAAGTCCTTGTCTGCTAATTCTAACATAGAGGTCATCCAGGGTCTGTTTCTGTTGACTACTTTTTTCTTGATCCTGGGTTACATTTTCCTGTGTCCTTACATGTCTAATATATATATTTTTAATTCTAAACGTTATATGTAATACATGAGTTCATCTTCCTCTGAAAAGTTCTGATTTCCATTCTAGCAGCTGAGTCACCAGCTGATGACTTCAAACTTGTGTGTGTGTGTTAGTCGCTCAGTCACGTCTGACTCTGCGACCCCATGAACTGTAGCCTCCCAGGCTCCTCTGTCCATGGGGTTCTCCAGGCAAGAACCTGGGTTTTCGTTCCCTTCTATAGGAGATGTTCCTGACCTAGGGATCACACCTGGGTGTCCCTCGTTGCAGGTGGATTTTTTCCATCTGAGCTACCAGGTAAACCTTTTAAACTTGTGTAAGTTTACTTTATATCTGTGTGTGCTAGTTGCCCAGTCGTTTCTGACTCTTTGTGACCCTATGGACTGTAGCCCACCAGGCTTCTCTGTCCATGTGATTTTCCCAGCAAGAATACTGGAGTGGGTTGACTTTCCCTTCTCCAGGGGATCTTCCTGACCCAGGGATCAAACCCAGGTTTCCTGCATTGCAGACAGGTTCTTTACCATTTGAGCCACCAGAGAAAACAGGAGTAAGCTACTGGTGGCTTTTTGAGGTGGACATATTGTGTACAAAATAATGTAGGAGAGAGGCTCATTCATTCATCCACTTGAACGTCTATTTAATGCAGTAGTGCTCAACGCTTTGGAGGAACAGTGGAGAAGTTTGTAATAATTTACTATTAAAATACCTATTTCAATTTTACTCTTACTCATAGAACAAATCTTCAGTTCTAGGAAACAGTCTTTAGTTCAAAGGTGTGGCCTCAAGTTTTGATTACAAATTTGAAGTGTTTACCAAGCCCCTCAGACTTGGTAGGAGCTATGGTCTGTATTAGGTTCTTGAGGAGATGATTAGGTCATGAGGTAGGTCACGAATAGGGCAGGTGCTTTTATAAAAGAGATCCTACAGAGCTCCCTGCCCCTTTCTGCCAGGTGAGGATATAGCAAGCCTATGACCTGGAAGACTGATCTTCGACTACCAGCCTCTACAACTGTGAGAAAGAAATTTATATTCTTGATGACCCTGTGACATTTTATTATGGTGAGTTCAATTCAGTTGCTCAGTCTTGTCTGACTCTTTTGACCCCACGGACTGCAGCACACCAGGCCTCCCTGTCCATCACCAAATCCCAGAGCTTACTCAAACTCATGTCCATCAAGTCGGTGATGCCATCCAACCATCTCATCCTCTGTCGTCCCCTTCTCCTGCCACATTCAAGCCTTCCCAGCATCAGGGTCTTTTCCAATGAGTCGGTTGTTGTCATCAGGTGGCCAAAGTATTGGAGTTTCAGCGTCAGTGCTTCTAATGAATATTTAGGACTGATTTCCTTTACGATGGACTGGTTGGATCTCCTTGCTGTCCAAGTGACTTTCAAGAGTCTTCTCCAAAACCACAGTTCAAAAGCATCAATTCTTCAGCGCTCAGCTAGCTTTATGGTCCAGTTCTTACATCCATACATGATTACTGGAAAATCCATGGCTTTGACTAAACTAACTTTTGTTGGCAAAGTAATGTCTCTGCTTTTTAATATGCTGTCTAGCTTTTTAATATGCTGGTCATAGCTTTTCTTCCAAGGAGCAAGTGTCTTTTAATTTCATGCCTGCAGTCATCATCTGCAGAGATTTTGGAGCCCCAAAAAATAAAGTCTCTCACTTCAGTTTCCATTGTTTCCCCATCTATTTGCCATGAAATGATAGGACTGGTTGCCATGATCTTAGTTTTCTGAATGTTGAGTTTTAAGCCAACTTTTTCACTCTCCTCTTTCACTTTGATCAAGAGGCTCTTTAGTTCTTCTTCACTTTCTGCCATTAGGATGGTGTCATCTACATATCTGAGGTTATTGATATTTCTCCCAGCAATCTTCATTGCAGCTTGTGTTTCTTCCAGCCCAGCGTTTCTCATGATGTACTCTGCATATAAGTTAAATAAGCAGGGTGACAGTATACAGCCTTGATGTACTCCTTTTCCTGTTTGGAACCAGTCTGTTGTTCCATGTCCAGTTCTGTTGTTGCTTGACCTGCATACATATTTCTCAGGAGGCAGTAAGGTGGTCTGGTATTGCCATCTCTTTCAGAATTTTCTACGGTTTGTTGTGATCCACACAGTCAAAGGCTTTGGCCTAGTCAATAAAGCAAAAGTAGATATTTTTCTAGAACTCTGTTGCTTTTTCAGTGACCCAACAGATGTTGGCAATTTGATCTCTGGATCCTTTGCCTTTTCTAAATAGAGCTTGAACGTCTGGAAGTCCGCGGTTCATGTACTATTGAAGCCTGGTTTGGAGAATTTTAAGCATTACTTTGGTAGCATGTGAGATGAGTGCAATTATGCAGTCTAGTTTGAACATATGGCGTTGCCTTTCTTTGGGTTTGGAATGAAAACTGACCTTTTCCAGTCCTGTGGCCACTGCTGAGTTTTCCAAATTTGCTGGCCTATTGAGTGTAGCACTTTAACAGCAACATCTTTCAGAATCTGAAATCCTAAAATGGAATTTTAGAATTGAAATTCCATCACCGCCACTAGGTTTGTTTGCAGTGATGCTTCCTAAGGCCCCGTTGGCTTCACATCCCAGGATGTCTGGCTCTCGGTGAGTGGTCACACCAACGTGATTATCTGGGTCCTGAAGGTATTTTTCGTATAGTTCTCCTGTGTATTCGTGCCACCTTTTCTCAGTATCTTCTGCTTCTGTTAGGGCCATACCATTTCTGTCCTTTATTGAGCCCATCTTTGCATGAAATAATATAATGGTCACCTGAGTTAAATTCACCCATTCCAGTCAATTTTAGTTCACTGATTCCTAGAATGTCGATGTTCACTCTTGCCGTCCATGTCCTGTTTGACCACTTCCAATTTGCCTTGATTCATGGACCTAACACACCAGGTTCCTATGCAGTACTGTTCTTTACAGTATTGGACTTGATTCCCATCACCAGTCACATCCACAACTAGATGTTTTTGCTTTGGCTCTGTCTCTTCATTCTTTCTGGAGTTATGTCTCCACTGATTTCCAGTAGCATATTGGGCACCTACCGACTGGGGAATTCATCTTTCAGTGTCCTATTTTTGCCTTTTCATACTGTTCATGGAGCTCTCAAGGCAGGAATTCTGAAGTGGTTTGCCATTCCCTTTGCCGTCCCCTTATTATGGTAGCCCATGTAAACTCAGAGAGTAGGATTCAGACTCCAAACTCTGTCTGTTCTATAGTGGGCAACAATTGAAACTCTACCCAGTATTTTCTAGCTGTTGCTTTCCTGGACATTTTTGAGACCATGTATGTGCAACTCAGAGGTCATCCAAGAATTTGAAAGAGGTTTGTGCACTGATTTTGATAGTCCCATCTTAATGGCTTTCATTTCTAAAATTTTCCTCCTGAATTTCCAACTGGTCTGTCAGCCCCAAATTCTGTCCTCTGATACCTCAAGCCAGTAAGGCTACAGCTAAATTTTTAGTTACTATCTACTCATTGGGGAATGCCCTCAGTGATCAATCTGTTGAAATGTGGATATCACCAAGAGTAATTTCCTTTTCTCCAGGGCTAAGTCTTCTCCAGTTTGTAACTGCTTTTGGTCATTCCAGTTATTTTATATATTTTGTCCAAAGCCCATAATTACTGGGATTTCCCTAGGGATCCAGTGGCTAAGACTCCAAGCTCCCAGTGCAGGGGCCTGGGTTCCATTCCCTGATCACGGAACTAGTTCCCACATGCAGAAATTAAGACCTGACTCAACCAAATAAATAGTTTTTAAAGTTCAAAATTATTAGCTGTAGGGAAGCTTCACCCAATATAAGCTACTCTGTCATGACTAGAAACAAAATCTTTATTACTTTTATGATTTAAAACTAAAAAAGGCTTGGAAAATAACAAATAAGTCTTGAGCAAGTGGACCAAAATACAACATTTTATTTTAGGGAGTAGCTGTATAAGTAATATTTTCCCCTCTGTTTTCAAATTTTTCTGTAATATATTTTTAATTAAACTTTTAAAAAATAGAATTTTCATGGAGTGAGAAGCATCCCAGATAGTAGGAAGTATATAAACTAAAGTAAAAGGTGTGTTTATGTGAAGAACATGAGTCATTCTTTGATCAGCTGTTGGGTGGAGATGGATTGGTTTTCCAAGGGTATACTGGAGAAGCTTAAAGAAACCAGGAAACTACCATATTCAAAGGCAGTTAGCCTCAATTCATTGTTAAATGCCTGGGTTATAAACCTGTTGGATTACATTTTATAGTAGAAGAACAACTGAACTGAATCTGCTATAGAAAACCTATTTTGTTTAAAATGTCCAAATAAGAAAGGCAGTGCCAAAGAATGCTCAAACTACCGCACAATTGCACTCGGCTCACACGCTAGTAAAGTAGCGCTCAAAATTCTCCAAGCCAGGCTTCAGCAATACATGAACCGTGAACTTCCAGATGTTCAAGCTGGTTTTAGAAAAGGCAGAGGAACCAGAGATCAAATTGCCAACATCCGCTGGATCATGGAAAAAGCAAGAGAGTTCCAGAAAAACATCTATTTCTGCTTTGTTGACTATGCCAAAGCCTTTGACTGTGTGGATCACAACAAACCGTAGAAAATTCTGAAAGAGATGGGAATACCAGACCAGCTGACCTGCCTCTTGAGAAATCTGTATGCAGGTCAGGAAGCAACAGTTAAAACTGGACATGGAACAACAGACTGGTTCCAAATAGGAAAAGGAGTATGTCAAGGCTGTATATTGTCACCCTGCTTATTGAACTTCTATGCAGAGCACATCATGAGAAACGCTGGACTGGAAGAAACACAAACTGGAATCAAGATTGCCGGGAGAAATATCAATAACCTCAGATGTGCAGATGACACCACCCTTATGGCAGAAAGTGAAGAGGAACTAAAAAGCCTCTTGATGAAAGTGAAAGAGGAGAGTGAAAAAGTTGTATTAAAGCTCAACATTCAGAAAACGAAGATCATGGCATCTGGTCCCATCACTTCATGGCAAATAGATGGGGAAACAGTGGAAACAGTGTCAGACTTTATTTTTCTGGGCTCCAAAATCACTGCAGATGGTGACTGCAGCCATGAAATTAAAAGATGCTTACTCCTTGGAAGGAAAGTTATGACCAACCTAGACAAAATATTCAAAAGCGGAGACATTGCTTTGCCAACAATGTCCGTCAAGGCTATGGTTTTTCCGGTGGTCGTGTATGGATGTGAGAGTTGGACTGAAGAAAGCTGAGTGCTAAAGAATTGATGCTTTTGAACTGTGGTGTTGGAGAAGACTCTTGAGAGTCCCTTGGACTGCAAGGAGATCCAACCAGTCCGTTCTAAAGGAGATCAGTCCTGGGTGTTCTTTGGAAGGACTGATGCTAAAGCTGAAACTCCAGTACTTTGGCCACCTCATGTGAAGAGTTGACTCATTGGAAAAGACTCTGATGCTGGGGATTGAGGGCAGGAGGAGAAGGGGACAACAGAGGATGAGATGGCTGGATGGCATCACCCACTTGATGGATGTGAGTCTGAGTGAACTCCGTGAGTTGGTGATGGACAGGGAGGCCTGGTGTGCTGTGATTCATGGGGTGGCAAAGAGTCAGACACGACTGAGCGACTGAACTGAACTGAACTGAACTGAAAATAATGAATGGGGCTTCTCTGGTGGTTCAGTGGTAAAGAATCTGCTTGTCAGTGCAGGAGACACAGGAAATGTGAGTTTGATCCTTGGGTTGGGAAGATCCCCTGGAAAAGGAAATGGCAACCCACTCCAGTATTCTTGCCTGGAGAATTCCGTGGACGGAAGAGTCTGGTGGGCTACAGTCCATGGGGTTGCAGAGTCAGACACAACTGAGCAACTAGTGCTTTCACATTCACTTTCAATCTCTGCTCAAGCCCTTTCCCCCTATTTTAAATAGCACATTTCATTCGCATCACCTTCTCTTGGCTTTTAGTAGTAACCTTCCCGCCTGGTATAACCTGTACTTCAGTCTTAGTTATGGCATGCAGGATCTTTTCTTGCAGTATGTGGGATCTAGTTCCCTGACCAGGGATTGAACCTGTGACCCCTGCATGGTAGCACAGAGCCTTAGCCACTGGACTACCAGAGAAGTTCCCAGTCTCATGTTTTAAAGGAGCTGATGGGATGCATGTATTCACTGGAAGGACTGATGCTGAAGTTGAAGCTCCAGTACTTTTGCCACCTAACGCAAAGAGCTGATTCACTAGAAAAGACTGAGGAAAAGATGTATTGGAAAATGCTGGGCAAGATTGCGGGCAGAAGGAGAAGGGGACGAAGGAGGTTGAGATGGTTGGATGGCATCACTGACTCGATGGACATGAGTTTGAGCAAACTTCAAGAGATAGTGAAGGACAGGGAAGCCTGGTGTGCTGCAGTTCATGGGGTCACAAAGGGTTGGCACTACTTAGCAACTGAACAACAGCATAGAAATGGACTCATTGGCAGGTTTTGTAGGGGAAAGAGATTGCAAGAATCCTTAACTTTCTTCATTATCTCTTTCCACCATGCTTGTGTTTATATCATGAATGTGTGTTTCTTTGTCATCAGGGAGAAGATACACAACTCTATAGTGCGTCCCAGTGAGGCAGCCTCTTCTCTAATTCAGCAGAGGAAACAAACAATGTGTGACCGGCATCAGGCACTGTGCCAGGTTTCATTCTTTGATCTGACTGATTTACCCTCTTTATACTCCATCCATGAAAAGAAAGTTGCATTCCCAGAACAGGCTTTGGACTTTCCAGGCCTTTGCCCACCGCGTACCTCGTTTCCTAGGCAGCTGTCACAACGCAGCTAAAATACACCTTTCTCAAGAAGCCTGGTGTTCTTTGGGTTCTCGTGGCGCCACTTTCTGCCTCTGCCACAGTAGTTATAATTGACCATGAGTACATCAGTTCCTTCCACCAGACCATAAGTCAGTAACACATCTTATTTTTGTCTAAGGCCTTAAAATGAGTCATTCCTTCCCTTTACAGTTGTACAAGTTGAATCCATTCTAGAGGCTATTTTACGCACGAAAGAACAATGTTTATGATATGCTAGGAGATAAAACCAGCTCAGTGACATAGGGGAAAAAAAAGATATTATTATAACAAAAAGAAGATATTCATCATTACAGCAAAAAAAATACTCATCATTTTAACAAAAATATAGTAATATCTGTTTAGTGAAGCATTTTGTCGTTGATGAAATTTAATAAAAAGAAAGTTGTAGTGAACACCGTAGAATCACAGAGTTGGGTCTGGTCTTATATAGCCTTTTGGTCATTGTCTCCTAATCAGGGAAAAGAATCCGTGGGCAAACAGGCTGGGATGTTAGAGAGCTGTGAGTGACGAGGGAAGAGCAAGGGAGGTGGGTGCTGGTAACTTACATCGCAGGTGTGAAAGGCGCTCCCTGTCCTCACAACTTCAGAGCCTCTGAGCACATGCCGGTGGGCGAAGCTATGTGGCTCACCCCATCTTTCCTTTCCGTCGGGATCTGGGGGCTGGAACAACGTTTGGAAGCCCCTGTCCTCACTTGCACACATGCCTCTTTCCCTGAGATAGAAGAAAGGAGGCTAAGAGGTGAACTGTAACCACCTCGAAGGCAAGTTCAGTAACTGCTCGGATTGTAGAAATGCACTCCTGTGTGTCTCCTGCGGCCCTGGCTAGAACGTGTGCACGAGGAACAACACCGCACACCCACACCTCGCCGTATTGTGAGACACATCCCGAACTGAGTGATCAAATGAACAACTGAATGACCAGCTAAACAGAGTAATAGTAGATGTAAACAGAGACAATAAAATGAATTTGAAAAAGCAAAGAACAATATTGAAGGACTTTTATGTTTTAAATGAGAGAAAACAGACATATTTAGTGACAATAACAGAAATATTAAGCAAGATTTAAATGGCAAAGCTATATAAGTAGTTATACTTAGGTACTATTTCTTACATATAACTAGTACTCAAAGTTTTTAAAAGTTTATTTAAGTTTTCCATTTACAATGTTACTTTAAATATTTCCAGATTTTTTAAGAAAGGGCTGAACTTGTCCTTTATCAATGTTCCAACCGTCTTTTTCCTTTTGCTTCATTCATTAATGAACTACTGCATTAAGACTGGATGCCTGTAGGCACAGCTTATTAACGTGATGAGAGTGTGTGAGTTTTAAATTGTTGAGGAGCCCTCATGTAGACACTACATCTCAATAGTGACATTTTCCCAGTTATGGCAGGTTTATGTTTTAGATTTTGAACAGTAATAACATTGGAAGGCATAGTGAGTCTTAAATAGAATCCTTAAAGTTTCTACTCTGTATGTATTTTTATATCTTTGCAAATGTTAGTAAGAGCAAGAGTATTTTCTCAGATCTTAGTACATACAATAATCTCTTTAGATGCCACTGGCTTTTCACGTTTGGTTGACTGAACCCGCAGTCTCCCACATTGCAGGTAGATTCTTTACCATCTGAGCCACAAAGGAAGTCCATTTGGTTGATATTAATCCTAAAAAGGGACTTCCCAGGTGGCACTAGTGGTAAAGAACCCACCTGCCAGTGCAAGAGACATGAGAGACCCTGGTTCTGGTTTGATCCCTGGGTCAGGAAGATCCCCTGAAGGAGGGACTGTCAACTCACTCCAGTTTTCTTGCTTGGAGAATCCCCATCAACAGAGGAGCCTGGCAGGCTACGGTCCGTAGTATCACAAAGAGTCAGACATGATGGAAGCAACTTAAGCACGCTCACAATCCTAAAAATAGAAGTACTCTTTTTGTAGCCTACATACTTATTTCTTTATTCTTTGAAAAGTTTCATGTTGGCTCTAAACTAAAAAATTTGTGACCTCAAGTTAAAATGGAACAAGTGAAATTCCCTATCTTGTAATTAGAAGATTTAAAAATATGTATCCCTAGGCACAAAACTTACTTGTTATAATTATATGTAATAATAGATTCTTAGGGCATTAAGAATTTTATGTGAGACTTATTAAAAACAGCTCGTGACTTCTTTGCCAGTTCAAGTCTGTGCTGCCAGTGAAACCAAAAGACCATGGGAAAGAATGCTCTGCTGAGTGCTTTACTAAATATTGTCTGGTATGTTTAGTCCCAAAGAAAAAAGAAATTAACATTTCTTAATCACCCATTGTATGCCAACCATTATAAGCACCTTAACGTGTGTGTGTGTGTGTGTGTGTGTGTGTGTGTATTCAATCCTCTTAACAACCATAAGAGGCTGTATGATTCCCACTTTACAGAAGAAGAAACTGAAGTCATGAGCTCACAGCATAAGCAACAAAGCCGGGATCTGACCAATAGCTGACTCCATGTCCATTTCCTGTGACTTCAGGAAGTCTGCGTAAAAGACCTCATGTGCTTCCCTTTCAAAATCTATTTTGTTCCCACCTGTCTTCAACATTCAGTCTGAACTGTTTTTACTGCAAAAATCTGAAGGTATTCCAGTCGAGTTCAGAGCTTCAGTTAGTCAGTAGGTAGCTTGCATAAAGAACTTAATATTACCTGACACGACTAATGAGTGCTGCCCATAAACTTCATCTCTGATCCAAGTCCTTGGAAAGGGGCTACATTTGCATGTTTTCTTAATCTCTTTTTAAATTCGTGGTGTGAAAATGTACTTCTACTCAATAGTTAAACATATTGAATTACTAAACTAAATCGGAAACAATAGCATACGTTGTTCAGGTTGAAATTTTTGTTCAGCTTTGCACAGGTTGAAATTTTTAAGTGAGCATGTAACTATGTTTTTTAAATTTCTCCTGTAGTTAAACTTTTTCAGCATTTTCTCAGACCTTTTTCGCTTTTGCCCATGATGGTACCTCACCTCAGTTCCTTAAATGTTTTTCTCTTCTTTTGTCCCATTTTTCTCAATGTCTGTTTTTGCATCCTTCTCAGATTCCCTCCACAGGCTTGTTAACAATTTCCCTTATACTTGTCTACCCAGTATCTTTTACGTATTTGAGTATTTAGTCATCATTGTCATAACTGTTCTGAAAATAGCTTTGGTAAGTGGGCCAGCCCAGAGGACCAGCAATTTCTAAAGTTAATAACACCTTTAGCAAACAAATTATTTTATGATTCACTCCTTCTATGACCCCTCATAAAAGAAAGAAAATTGTTATACAGTGAGAATATAGAAGTAATTAAGCATTTTAAGTTTTCAACAGTTGTTGCAAGGGATTGGTTTGCTCAAATAATTGCTTTGATGTTAGGAAAAAATTATATCTCTTAAAGTATAAGTTTTCATTGAAAGAAATATATGCACATTAGAAAACATCAGAGTTAAAACCTAATTGTAATCCTTATGATATTAGTCTTTAACATGGTCATAAGTTTTTTTTACACAGTAATATTTAGTAAAAGGTCCGAATTGCAGATTTTGTAAAAAAATAAAAAAGAATGTTAGTACTTTTAAACTTGGCTATCAGTTTTACAGGAATCCTAAGGATCTGTACTAAGTAAGGATTCACTATTCTGACTTAAAAATTAGTTGTAATTAACAATCTGGGTTTGAAAATAATTAAGTGGTTTGCGCTATCAAGAAAGAAAGTTTTTAATTAGCAGATATAAACTTTATAGCTAAACCAAAAACATCTCTTATTTTATATTTAGAAAAGCATTTTCACCTAAAACATCATAGAGGTAAAGTGGCTGAGGCAGCTGGCAATGACTTGTAGTGCATTAGTTAAAATAGCATTAACAAAAGGGGGGACATAAAATGTCTTCTGAAGTACTAGTAATATCTATCACTTGAACCACTAGGTGGCACCAACAAGCTTTTTCCAAATATGTACACTAACTGAAGTATGACACTCCTTGAATTCCACCCACCTACAAACAATATCCAATAGTACCATTACCAACATACCTATAAATTCAACCCATCCATTTAAAGAAAGCTGTATAAAGTTATGTCTGCGTCTCTAGACAACAATAAATGTTACTACGTTAGCAAATTTATTACCTGCTTAAGCTATTTACACCATGATTGGGAGGGCGGGCAGTGGCGGGGACTGGACTATGGGTCAACAGCCTGAGTTCTGTTCTTAGCTCCACCACCAACTATCTTCACGTCTTGAATAAGTTGCTAAACCTCTAAACCTCTCTGGTTACCAGTCTCCTAGTCAATAAAATGAAAGATTAGGACTAGAAGCATTGTTTCCGAAATGCCTTAAGTAAGAAACACTTATACAAGATCCCTCAGAATTCTAATATGGAAAATAAATGAAAACAAGCTTGAGTGGGGAGGGAACAGGGGTGGAATGTTAGAAGGAGAAGGTTGTATAAGAAGCACTTACTACTCTGCTTCTCATCATTTTCCATGATGCCCAACCTGCAGTCCCTATGGTCCAGAAAAAAATACTTTGGAGACTAATGACTTAAGAAATTACTAATATCCCTCCTGTTCTAGAAGTCAGATTTCAGGTTTGTGGCTCTGTGAAAATTCTTAAAATTTTTTTCTCTTTATTTGCCACTTTCAGGATATAGGGCTTCCCTTGTGGCTCAGCTGGTAAAGAATCCGCCTGCAATGTGGGAGACCTGGGTTCCATCTCTGGGTTCGAAAGATCCCCTGAAAAAGGGTAAGGCTACCCACTCCAGTATTCTGGCCTGGAGAATTCCATGGACTGTATAGTCCATGGGGTTGCAAAGAGTCAGACACGCTCCAGAGACTTTTACTTCACTTCACTTTAGGAGGTAGTGCAGATATCATTTCTTCCATTTTACAGATGAGTAAACTAAAGCTGAGTAATTTAATGTCTTCCTAAAAATCACCTACACATAGGACCAGAATCCAGGATTTCTGATCCTTTTTTTTTTCCATTTAAATTTTTTACTTACAGAAAATTACATATTCACATGCAGTTGTAAAACATAACGTAGAAATTCTATGTACCATTTACCCATTTTTCCCCAATGGTAATATTTTACACAATTATAGTACAACCAGGATACTGATATTAATAGTTAAGATACAGATCAATTACAACAACACAAGAATCCCTCAACTGAGTAACATGGAAACTTACATTACCATATGTAAAATAGAGAGCCAATGGAAATTTTCTGATGACTCAAGGAACTCAAACTAGGGCTCTGTAATGACATAGAGGGGTGGGATCGGGAGGAAGGTGGGAGGGAGGTTCAAGAGGGGAGGGACATATGTATACCTATGGGTGATTGATGTTAATGTTTAACAGAAACTAACACAAATCTGTAAAGCAATTATCCTTCAATTAAAAAAATTTAAAAAAAAAAAGAATCCCTGCTCCTCCTACCCCCTACTTAGCCCCTGGGACTACTACTTTGTTCTCCATTTCTACGATTTTATCAATTCGAAAATGATATATAGATGGAATCGTACAGTATATAAAGTTCTATGATTTACGTTTTCTTTCTTCATACTTCTCTGGAGATCTATCTAGATTGTTCACATATCCAGAGTTCACACTTTTTTATTGCTGAAGAGTAGTCCATGATATGGATGTGCCAGCGATGGTTAGCTATTGACCCACTGAGGACACCTAGGTTCTTTTCAGTTCTGGGCTCTTATAAATCAAGCTGCTATGAGCATTTGTATGCAGGTTTTGTGAGAACATAAGTTTTTATTTCTCTGGGATAAAGGCCCAGAAGCACAGTTATTGGGCCATTATGTAGTTGCCTGTTTATTTTTTAAAGAAATTGCTATTTTCCAGAGAATGTGCCATTCTGCATTCCTGCCAGCAATGTAGGAATGATCCAGTGTTCCCCTGTCCTCCCCAGGATTTTCACCACTTCTTTTTATTTCAGCTTTTCTGACAGATAGTGATTTATCACTGTATTCTTAATTCATATTTCCTTATTGGTGCTAATTTTGTCAAACAGCTTTTCATGTGCTTATTTACTATCTATTATTCTTTTCAATGAAATGTTGCTATGTCTTTTGCTGATTTTCTAACTGTATTTTTTTCAGCTGTTAAGTTTTGAGAATTCTTTATGTCTTCTAAACACTAGTCTTTGTCTTTTCATCCTCTTAACGAGATCTTTTGTACAGTAAATTTTAAAATTTTGATGAAGTTCAATTCATCAGTTTTCCCTTTGATAGATCAGAGTTTTGGTGGCAAGTCTAAGAATGCTTTGTTTCTAGATCTCAAAGATTTTCTTCTATGTTTTTGTCTAAAATTTTTATTTATTTATTTTTTAATTGAAGGATAATTGCTTTACAGAATTGTGTTGGTTTCTGCCTAATATTTTACATTTATGTCCATGATCCAGTTTGAGTTAACTTTTTGGGTAAGATCTGAGATTAGGTTGAGATTCTTTTTTTTAATGAATGTCCAGTTGCTCTAGCACTGTTTTTTGTTTTTTTTTAAAGGCTACCTTTCTTCCATTGAGTAACACTTGTACCTTTGTCAAAAATCTGTTGTAGGTATTTATGTGGGTCTTTCTCTGGACTCTCTAACCCATCCCACTGATCTCTGTATCTATCTTTACATCAGTACCAGACTGTCTTGATTAAAGAAGCTATATAATAAATCTTGAAATTGAAAGTATTGATTCCTCTGACTTCAGTCTTTTCTTTTTCAACATTGTCTTAACTATTTTACTTCCTTTGTTTTTCTATATACATTTCAGAGTCATTTTGTTTGTATCTACAAAAATCTTACTGGAATTTGGATAGCAGTTACATTAACTTTGTATATCAAATCAGGGAGTATTGTCATCTTTACTATGTTGATTCTTCCAACCCACAAAAACTGTATATTTCTCCATTTATTTAGATCTTTATTCCTTTTTTCGCTGGTATTTTGTAGTTTTCAGCATAGAAAACCTACCCATGTTTTGTGATATTTACACCTAAGTGTTTTGTTTTTTTGAGTTACTGTTGTTGTTGCTCAGTTGCTAAGTCTTATTCAATTCTTGGCGACCCCATGGGCTGCAGCCTGGCAGGTTCCCTGCCCTTCCCTGTCTCCCAGAGTTTGCTCAAACTCATGTCCATTGAGCCAGTGATGCCATCTCGTCTTCTCTCACCGCTTTCTCTTCCTGCCCTCAATGTTTCCCAGCATTAGGGTTTTTTCCAGTGAGTCAGCTCTACGTATCAGGTGGTCAAAGTATTGGAGCTTCAGCTTCAGCATAAGTCCTTCCAGTGAATATTCAGGGTTGGTTTCCTTTAGGATTGACTGATTTGATCTCCTTGATGTCTAAGGGACTCTCAACTCTTCTCCAGCACCACAGTTCAAAAGCATTGATTCTTCGGTGCTCAGCCTTCCCCTTTATGGTTGAACTCACATCCTTATATGCCTACTGGAAAAACCATAGCTTTGACTAGACGGACCTTTGTCGGCAAAGTGCTGTCTGCTTTTTAATATGCTGTCTAGGTTTGTCATAGCTTTTCTTCCAAGGAGTGAGCATCTTTTAATTTTGTGGCTGCAGTCACCACCCACAGTGATTTTGGAGCCCAAGAAAATAAAATCTGTTTCTGTTTCCGTTTTATCCCCTTATATTTGCCAGGGAGTGATTGTAGGGTTACTGTATGGTAATATTATATTTTAATGTTGGTGTCCACATGTTAATTGCTGGTATATAGAAACAGAATCAGCTTTAATATGCTTACTTTGTATTATGCAACCTTGATGAATTCACTGATTTTAAGTTTTTTGTAGATTCTCCAGGATTTTCCATAGACAAATATGTCATTTGCAAATAGAAACAGTTTAATCTCTGCCTTTCTGATCAGTATGCCTTTTATTTCTTTTTCTTGCTGTACTGCACTGTCTAGAACCTTCTAGAGCTATGTTGGAGAAGAGTGGTGAGGGTAGACCTCCCTTCCTTATTCCTGATCTTAGGAGGAAAGCATTATCATTCACCATCAATTTCTGTTTTCTCTTTCCTGTCTTTCTATAGGTTGCTTAAAAATTTTTTATATAATTCCATTTCTAGCTATGGGTCTACAAAATACCAGCGAAAAAAGGAATAAATATCTAAATAAATGGAGAAATATACTGTTTTTGTGGGTTGGAAGAATCACTAAGAACCACTAAGCCACAAGAGAAGCTGCCAGTCCCGGATGCATGAGGCAAAAAGAAAACTCAGGGAATTTATCACCATGTCATTCCTTGGGTTCCAAAATTCCTAGCTGGTCTGCCTTCTTTTCTCCACCTTTCAGAGTCTCTTTATATTTGTTTTACAGAGAATGTGTGGACTGTTTAAGTATACTTAGCGAGAGAAGTAGGGACAAGTATATCTCCTCCCTCTTGCCAGAAGTAGAAGTCTATTTTCTGTTCTTTTTATCTAATGCTTTGAGGCAATAATCTCTACCCTGCCATGGAAAATAATAATAGAGGTATCTTAAGTGTGCAATTAGTGTCAAATGCAGAAGAGATCGTTGTAACTTAAGGACACTCATGAATCAAGAAGGACTTAACTTCCCATCCTAATAAGTAAATGCTATTGCTACAATTTTTGAAACGTTATCTACTGAAGAGCTCAAAAATAATTTATTGTGCCTTTAGTTTTTACCATGTGCCAGACACTATGCTGGCTGTCTTATATGCGATTAATACTCTCAATATTCAAGTACAGTAAGAATTATTACAGCTATCTATTTTAGAGTTAAGGAAAGTGCAACTTAAAAACTGGAAGTAAATAAGCCAGGTCTTGCATTTAAGCTGGGCCTGTCTGAAACCAAATCCTGAACTTTAACCACTCCGTCATACTGACTCATTCCTTTGAAAGTCGAAGCAAATGCCTGTAGAAGGGACCTTCAGGCACCATCTGTCTAATTCAGACCAAAACTAAACTGTTGCAGACTGACAGATATTGAAAAATTTATGAATACACAGTCATATTGGAAGCTACAAGTTCAGAGTAAGGTGTGGTGATACAAAACAAGAAATGAACAGAAATGTTTAATATAAAAGTGACAATCTTACTCCTATGTTGCTTGCTTTCATGTTCCTCAGTTTCTCTGTGCAAAGATGATGTGGGGAAAACATCATCTGTTCTTTAATTGAGTGTGATGTAAGATGTCCTAGCACCATGAATCACAAAACAATGAAATATTTTATGTGGCTTTAAAGCTTTTGAGCCTCAGGGGAGAATACATTCCTGGCCAATGAAGTCTTATGAAGTTGTGTATCAATTCTATCCTTTCAAGTTCTATAAAAGTACTTTTTCTATAACCATTAGTGTTGTCTTTACATTAATCAAATACATCTCAATGATATCATCTTTCAGTTTATTCTTTTTCTCTTTGCACAGATGGATTTTGATTAGTGTCTTTCTAAACAAATGCCTCTCACAACAATTTGAAGATTCAAGCTGAGTCGATCTTCTCTCATTTATGTTCTATCTGCTTTTCTCCAAATCTTCTGAGTTGATTTTAGCAAATATGCTTGCTTTTTCTTCCCCACCTTTTAAATTCCATCACTTTTAGGAACATTCTGTTGGGAAGAACATTTCCTTAGGATTGAAGCTTATGAATGGCAGCACCTCTGTGTCAGAGCTGAATGGAGATTTAAGGAGGGGAGGCAGAGCATGAGCGGTCCCTTCAGATGAATGGCACCGCTCTCACTAGGCCCTGTCAATCCGACTGTTGCCTCCTCTGGCGGAATAAACAACCAAATATGACTTTGTTTGGGCTTCCCTGGGGGCTCCGTGGTAAAGAACCTGCCTGCAAATGCAGGAGATGTGGGTTCCATCCCTGGGTTGGGAAGGTCCCCTCGAGAAGGAAATAGCAACTACGCCAGCATTCTTGCCTGGGAAATCCCATGAATGCAGGAGCCTGGCGGCCTACAGTCCATGGGATTGCAAAGAGTCAAACATGAACATGACTGACTACACAACAACAACACCAAGCCTTTGTTTACCAGAAGACCCAACACAATTTTTGTTTCATTGTATTTTTTTTTTCACATTTTGTCATATAGAACTCTACAAGCAGACACTGTAATTTTTAAGATACGTTAAACAGTATTTGTAGTGTTTCTATGTGGTACTCATTTTGAAATTACAACATTGTTTACACATACAAATTATATGAAACCATGCATCTACAGAATTTATATTTCTAAAAATTCTAATTCACTTTAAAAAAATTAACCAATGACTATTACAGAATATTCAAAGGTAACTTTGTAAAGTAAATGACATTTTAACCTTTTTTTTGAATTGGTTAATTTTAGGAAACTGTAATAATATATGCAGGTCAGTAATGCACTCAGGTCAATGTAGTTAATTATTAATAGTAATAGCTAAATTGATTAAGTGTTTCATGAGTTTTCCTTTGAGTACTTTACATAAATAATTTTATTTACTTTTCACAACCACCATAAGAATTAGGTACATCTTTTTTTGCTCATTTTTCAGTGGAAAAAGATGATACTTAAATAAATTCCCACAAAGACAAATCCAGATCTGCTTGACCCTAAAGCCTGATCTTCTCTAGTAAATACACAAAAATACTTAGGAACTCCAAATTCTTATTTGTTTTCACAGAAATGAATGCTAACATTATGGTTTCCTTTCTGGTTGATAGAAATAGCATCATGCATGTAGTAAAAAATTGGTTCCTATGAAAGCACATTTCTAAGCTCATTACACTTTTTTTTTATTTAATCTACTCAAAACACCAATGAAGTATAATTATTTTTCCGTTTTACAGGCAAAGACACTGAGGCAGAAGACAAAACCACACAGTAAGTGGCATAAACAGAATTCAATTAAATGAAGTCTGTCTTTAAATCCATATCTTAACAATATGCTGTTCAGCCCCTGACAGTTCTAATACAGAAGGGCCATCTTCATTTTGTTGAGTCTTTCAAAGCATTAACATGGCATGTACATATCTTTTATTTTAGAAATACTTGCCCTCAATTTTCCTTTTCTTTTTGCTATTAGGTTAAACCATATGAAATTGGTAATATTCAACTATTTACAAAATGGCCAAATATCCCATACTTTCTCAATATAACTCTTTCCCGTCCCTTGACTTCTTGATACTATGTCTTACTATTCAAACTTTTAACTCTGTAGACCATACATTTAGAAAAAGAAATTTGGGACTTGCTTTCCTGTGATACAGGCCTATGTCTTTCTGACCTGCTACCTTGGAACACAGCTTTGTACATTTATTGTGATTATTATATCATACCCATAATGATGTTAGTGGTTTAGAGACTAATATCAGTTTTGGAGAAGGAAGGAGAAGGAAATGGCACCTGACTGCAGTATTCTTGGAAAATCCCGTGGACAGAGGAGCTGATGCATAACAGTTCATGGGATTTCAAAGAGTTGGACACAAATGAGCAACTGAGCACCCATGCATGCACCACTCGTAATGTTAGTGGTTTAAAAAATATCGAGCATGGTTTTCCTTGTTATTTGTCTGGGTTTGAAAGATAAAAATGAAGTTAGAAAAAATT
Source organism: Ovis canadensis (assembly GCF_042477335.2). NCBI lineage: Eukaryota > Metazoa > Chordata > Mammalia > Artiodactyla > Bovidae > Ovis > Ovis canadensis. The sequence goes on along the minus strand of NC_091247.1, from coordinate 121,443,033 downwards.
TTCAAAGTAAGAGTCTCCTTTCAACACTTTTCAATCAACATGAACTAAGTACCCACACTTAGTACCCCTAGGTGCTGGCACTCTATGAGGCCCTGGGGTGTAGAAAGATAAAACATGGGGGGAAATCATCAACTTGGCCTACAAGAATTTAAAGGACTGCTTATATATTTAACTATCAAGTGTTCTTTGGAATTTTCTGGTTTCCAACATCTATGCTTAGGGTGGAGTTGCTGCTGCTAAGTCGCTTCAGTCGTGTCCGACCCTGTGCAGCCCCATAGATGGCAGCCCACCAGGCTCTGCTGTCCCCGGGATTCTCCAGGCAAGAACACTGGAGTGGGTTGCCATTTCCTTCTCCAATGCATGAAAGTGAAAAGTGAAAATGAAGTCGCTCAGTCGTGTCCAACTCTTAGCGACCCCATGGACTGCAGCCCACCAGGCTTCTCCGTCCCTGGGATTCTCCAGGCTAGAGTACTGGAGTGGGATGTCATTGCCTTCTCCAGGGGAGAGTTACATATACATAAAAATCTGCCAGGAGCTATTGATCACTTCCTTTATTGTTACTAACATTGCAAATTACCAAATGATTTTTTTTTTGAAACTGTGGTTGAGAGTTAAAGTAATTTGGTTGTAAATCTAGATTCCCTTTCTTAAATATGGAGGTGGCTGTCAATAAGGCACTTCAGGTTCTGTGATCGGGTGGTCAGGTGGTTAACAATCTTCCTGCCAATGCAGAAGACATGGGTTCAACCCTCGGTCTGGGAAGATCCCACATGCTGCCGAGGAGCTAAGCTGGGGCACCACAGCTACCGAGCCCACAGTCTAAAGCCCGGGCTCTGCAAGGAGAGAAGCCCGAGAGCAGCGATGAATACCTGGGGCAGCCATAAATAGATAAACGTCCTTAGAATGTTCAAAAATGAAGTGAGGCTTCTGAGGAGCCGAATAGACACACACACACACACACAAAGTCCTGTGGTCCTCCAGGTTACTCGGCCTCATAAACAGGGGTTCAGGGGACACTGTAGACACAAGCAGTCCCAAGGTTCCACGGGACCCTGGGACCCTACACAATACTAGTGGACGTACAGTGCAGGCTGAGGAGGGACCAGTCCTTCCCTTTAACCTGTTCCCTCTTCCAAACTAGAGTGAAGGATATTTCGTAACATTCGCATCTCATGTTGTTTACTTAAATTTTATTATTATTATTTTTATTTTATTTGTGGCTATGCTGGGCCTTCATTGCTGTGTGGGCTGTCCTCTAGCTGTGGTGTGTGGGCCTCTCCTTGCAGTGGCTTCTCTTGCTGCAGAACACAAGCTCTATGGCTCCTGCGCTTCCGTCGTTGTGGCTCCCAGGCTCTAGGGCACAGCCTCAATAATTGTGGCACACAGGCTTTGTTGCTCCACGGTGTGTGAGATCTTCCCGGACCAGGCATTGACCCCATGTCTCTTGCATCTCCTGCACTGGCAGGTGGATTCTTTACCACTGAGCCACCAGGGAAGCCCTCTTGTTATTAATATTAAGGGTGGCTCTTTTTCAGTTGTGTATCATTTGGCAAATATGACTTATTCATTTGGCAAATATTTGCTAAGAGCCTGCTTGTGTGCCAGGACCAATGCTATGTTTTGAGGACATAAAATGACTGGAATATGGTTGTTGACCTTGAGGGGCTCACAGTCCCAAAGTACAAATAATTATAAATAGGAGGAAGGCTAAGGCAGGGGACTGTGAGCCAACTGCTACAGAGGTTGGCTTTGAGAGATGCTTTGAGAGTGGGCAGCTAATTTATGAAGAATAAGTAGGTGTTTTCAAGACAGAAAAGGGAGCAGCGGGAGCTACTACAGAAGGAGAGAATAAAATTGTTATATGCTACTTTGTATGGATCCGAACCTACTTCAAAAGGAATCAGAGACTAGATTCCATAGTGCGTTAGGTTATGCTAAGATTGGACTTTATCCTGAAGCAAACTAGAGAACAATGAAGGATTTTAATAGTATAATCATCAGATTTATATTTTGGAATACCATTTCTGTTTAACCTTAATGGTTAAGGAAGTCATTCAGGCTAGAACAGATAAGTTTCTAAAATGGAAAACAGGGCAAGAATTTAAGAGATTTGGGAAGTAGAAACGCTAGCTGTTCTAGAAAATACATGGACACAATTCTATCTATAGAAAGAAGTCAATAGGATCAACTACTATAATGTCATAACCAGTCTCCATACTTCTACTCCAGTTCTTCTAAAGTATATTTGCCATGCGTCCACATATCATTTAAAACTGAAATTTCATGTCATTTCCCTGCTCAAAACTGCAGTATTTCCCATCACCCTTAGAATAAAATCTGACTTTAACTCAGCCTACAAGGTCCTGTTTGGTCTGGGCCGCTTAGCTCGGTGACCTGATCTCTTCCTTCTCTCGCTCGCCTGAAGTCGGATCTGCTCTCACACTGCACCCTACAGCAACACCCATCCTTCTCCCACCTCAGGACCTGTCCTTTTTGGTCCCTCTGCCTGGACTGTCCATCCTCCAGATCTTCTCATAGTGTTCTCCCCTCAGTCAAGTCTTTGTCAACTGTCACTGATCCAGTTAGGTGTTGCCTAAACACCTGACCTAATATGTTCAGTGGCCTTTGCTGACCCCATCTTTCCCTTCAGCCTGCACTAATTAATACTACAACCTGAAATTATAGATTAAATTGTTGACCTCAGTAAAACTGTAAAGTAACAAAAGAAGGATTTAATCAGATTCTAAGATCCTTGCCTCAGCAGAATAAAGCAGAGGTCGGGCCACAAATATCAAATATGTTCAGGCTTTCTTCTCCAAAGTGTGCCCTACAAACTCAGCATCTGTGAGTCTGTTAGAAATGCGGGATCTCAGACCGACCTACCCAATTAGAATCTGCGCTTTTAACAAGATCCCTAAGTGATTAAAATCTGAGAAGCACTGATCTATAGCATTATGTTTCAAACTGCAGAGTTACAAGTTACAACCAGCACTATTTTAAATGAATAGAGAAAAAGGGCAGGGGATAGTTTAGGAACAAAAAATAGGAGAATATAAAACATGTAGATCAATTAAGTATCATCTTAAGAAACTATGTGACATTAAGAAACCAAAACAGTTTCTAGATGGGGAGAGCTCAGGTTAACATTTACTAAGAAGGCAAGAAGAATTGAACTTTGTACTTCAAAAGGAGGTTTTGGTTTTATGAGGTGCTGGTCGTATAAGCTGTTTATTTTTATTTCATCAAAGCCTGCAGGTGTTTGCATTCCAATTTACCATTGATAAAGGCTTACAGGGTAGCTTCTTCTTTTAAAAAAATTTATTTTAAAAGGGGTTAGGAATTAATTCTGTGGGAGAATGAGAATTATAAATATTAGTTTTCCCAAACTTTCAAAATTTAAGGATGATGCATAATATTACAATTTGTTGTATATTGTGTTTGTAAGCATTCCCTAAAGTATTAAAATTCAGCTAATTTGTGTAAATTGCAAAAGCAGAAACAGTGATGCTTGGTTAGTAGTATATTGTATTAGAATTCTTTTTGAGGTATATGTTATATGCATAGTAAACTATTATTCAGAAAAAAACTATATATTTATAGTTTAAACTTATACTATAATTTCATAATGTAAACTATATCTATTGCTATAGATTGTGGTCAAAATGCTTAGAAGCTGCTGATCCACAGGTTAGCTAAGAACCTGAGGTAAGACTAAATCCATGCCGGAAAGTGATACTATATTGTGACAATTGAATCAATCAGATCTTCTAAAGAGACTTTGGAGAACGAAACCAAAGGGGTTGTTTTGACAAACCTTTTCCAGGCTATTAAAATTGTCCTAGATTCATCTTATCACATGTAGAACAGTGCTTAAATTATTCAACTCTTTCCTCCCACCACTGCAAACTTGAAAAAAATCAAAGAGACTAAAACCTCTTAAAGTCAGCAATTTGGGGCTTTAGAAATGTCCTTACCTCAACATGCATGCTGTTAATGAGTAACAGATTTAGAGGGTTACAGTGCCTTTTGGGTATTTTAAAAGGAAGATGAAAAATAGAATAGCAAAAGATAGAATTAATTTTAACCATAATAATTGATAAAGATTCAGTACAAATCCAATTGTTAGTAATCCATAAATATAGGTTTCTAGTAATATGACATTTTGAAACTATTCATCATTAGCTTTTTCAAAAGCTAATGCATATTTAGGCTAAGGTTCCAAATAGGAAAACGAGAACATCAAGGCTGTATTGTCATCCTACTTATTTAACTTATATGCAGAGGACATCATGAAAAATGCTGGGCTGGAGGAAGCATGGCTGGAAGATGCACAGCTGGAATCAAGATTGCCAGGAGAAATATCAATAACCTCAGATATGCAGATGACACCACCCTTATGGCAGAAAGTGAAGAGGAACTAAAAAGGCTCTTGATGAAAGTGAAAGAGGAGAGTGAAAAAGTTGGCTTAAAGCTCAACATTCAGAAAACGAAGATCATGGCATCTGGTCCCATCACTCTATGGCAAATAGATGGGGAAACAGTGGAAACAATGTCAGACTTTATTTTGGGGGGCTCCAAAATCACTGCAGATGGTGACCAGCCATGAAATTAAAAGACGCTTACTCCTTGGAAGGAAAGTTATGACCAACCTAGATAGCATATTCAAAAGCAGAGACATTACTTTGCCAACAAAGGTACATCTAGTCAAGGCTATGGTTTTTCCAGTGGTCGTGTATGGATGTGAGAGTTGGACTGAAGAAAGCTGAGCGCCGAAGAATTGGTGCTTTTGAACTGTGGTGTTGGAGAAGACCCTTGAGAGTCCCTTGGACTGCAAGGAGATCTAACCGGTCCATTCTGAAGGAGATCAGTCCTGGGTGTTCATTGGAAGGACTGATGCTAAAGCTGAAAACTCCAATACTATGGCCACCTCATGCGACGAGTTGACTCATTGGAAAAGACTCTGATGCTGGGAAGGATTGGGGGCAGGAGAAGAAGGGGACGACAGAGGATGAGATGGCTGGATGGCATCACCGACTCGATAGACATGAGTTTGAATGAACTCCAGGAGTTGGTGATGGACAGGGAGGCCTGGCGTGCTGCGATTCATGGGGTCGCAAAGAGTCGGACACGACTGAGCGACTGAACTGAACTGAACTGAAAGCCCTTCTTTTGTTCCATAGACATTGCAACATATTGCTAATATAAAACCACACAAGGTGCACTAATACTAATCAACAGATCGTTTTAAACATGTTATAATTAAGGCATGGTGGTAAATAGAGGTGAAAGCCTTTGCGCCATCTCAAGGCAGTTTTTCTAGACAGGAAAAGTTGAGTGTTGATAGATAAGACAAGCAGGGGCAAATTTTCCATACATTTGGAGGAAAAAAATAGCCTCTAAATTAAGGCCAACCTTTAACTAATTAGAGGTTAATGAGTTACTGTAATACCAGGTTATTTGGATCTCATACTCCCTTCCTATTCTTTTGTTTGGCAATTTAATTCTCTCCTAGTATATCCCTTAAAGAGCGAGCTATTTCAGAGCAAGGCTCTGAAACTTCAATCAGTTACATTTTTTTTGGGGGCATTTTGCCTCTGGGTAGAGCCTGTAATCCTTGAAGAGACTGATTTCATATAGTCCTGTATGTATAAAATTGTTAGAATAGTGTTGGGGTAACAAAAAAAGGGTGAAACATGCTAGAATGTTCTTATCAGCACTATTTCTAATAGGCCCAAACTGGAAACTACTGAGCTGTTCATCAGCAGTTGTCTAAATGCATCATGGTATATTCACTGCTTGACTATAAGCAACCATGAGAATCAATAATCTATAGCTACATGCAATAATATGGATGACTCTTACAAAAATAATGTTGAGCAAAAGTAGCCATGCACAAAGATTGTACCCTCTATGATTCCACTTAATGTGAAATATGAAACCAGGCAAAACCAATCTCTGGACCTCTATGAGAAAAAAGTCTAAAAAAGAGTAGATATATGTCTAAGTGATATACTTTGCTTTACAGCAGAAAGTAACATAGCACTGTAAATGAAATATACTCCAATAAAATTTTTTTTTGCCCTCTGGAGGGGGAAAAAAAAAAGAGTGAAACAAAGAGTAATCAGTGACCACACTGCCTATGGTAGGTATTCCATAAAGACTTGTCAATGAATGAATAAAAGAATAAGTAAAAGTGGAAAAATCTCCAAAATCTATTTTAAAGCCAAGAAAGCAAGATGCAGGAGTAGTTTATTCCGTAATAATAGTTTGTATATTTATATATATACATATATATACACACACACGTGCATTTTTGTATGTGTGCTGAGTCACTTAGTCATGTCTGACTTTTTGCAAGCCCCTGGACTGTAGCCTGTCAGGCTCCCCTGTTCATGGAATTCTCCAGGCAGGAATGCTGGAGTGGGTAGCCATTTCCTTCTCCAGGGTGTCTTCCAGACCCAGGGATTGAACCTGGGTCTTCTGCATTGCAGGCAGATTCTTCACCATCTGAACCACTAGGGAAGCCCATCTGTGTCTGTACATGTGCATATACTCACCTCTGCAGAGACGTTCCGGAAGGATATGCCGGAAGCTGTTACCAGAGGTAGCCCCTGTGAGCAGAAGGCAGAACTTTGTGGCTGGCCATCGTAAATCAAAGGGAACTTGATTTGTCACATATTGCCTTTACAGTTTTTGAATATTACCACACACATGCATTATGTAGTAAAAAAAAATTATTTTAAAAAATTGCTGATTTAAAGAACCACCTGAGGAAAGCAGATGCTTCTGAAAGTGACAGAGAATTAACAGGCAGAGGCTCAAGAAGCAGAGAGGGGTGAGAATTCCAGAGGGAAAGTGGGAAAGGCCTCCTGTGCCTTTGGCCCTGTAGACTCAAGTAGTCCCATTCCTGGGCCTGTGTCCCCTCTGGCCCACCTTTGTCTCCACTCCCAACCTTCCAGGAGCAGCACCTTCTCCATTCGTTGGAGGCACTGACATTTCTGTACTTTTGCCTAAGTGGTTCCATCTACTGGAGTGCACAATTCCTCTCTTGTCTACTTAAAAAAATTTCCCATTCAGTCTTGTTGAAGCCATTCTCCTCAGTCTGTGCTTGCACAACTTGGTTGTTTTCAATTTTAAAATTTTTATCAGAGTATAGTTGATTTACAATGGTGTGTTAGTTTCTGCTGTATAGCTAAGTGACACATAAACATATATCCAGTCTTTTAGATTCTTTTCTCATACAGGACTTTCCTGGTGGCTCAGATCGTAAAGAATCCGCCTGCAAGGCAGGAGACCCAAGTTCAATCCCTGGGTCGGGAAGATCCCCTGGAGAAGGGAATGGTAACCCACTCCAGGATTCTTGCCTGGAGAATTCCATGGACAAAGGAGCCTGGTGGACTGCAGTCCAAGGGGTCGAAAAGAGTCAGACATGACTGCGTGACTAACACTATAGGTTATTACAGAGTATTGAGTAGAGTTCCCTGTCTATACATACAGTAGGTCTGTATTAGTTTCGTTTGTTTCATTTTTAAGGTTATTTGGCTGCACCAGGTCCTAGTTGCAGCATGTGTGATCTAGTTCCCTCAAAGTAAAAGAGTTAGTTGCTCAGTCCTGTCCGATTCTTCATTATCCAAGAATAATGAAGTAGCCATTCCCTTCTCCAAGGGATCTTCCAAACCCAGGGATCGAACCTGGGTCTCCTGCATTGGGAACATAGAGTCTTAACCACTGGACAACCAGAGAAATCCCAGTAGGTTCTTATTAGTTTTATAACAACCCATTCTTATTTATATTTAGAACTAAACATCATCTTTTTGTTTACAAGTCTTTTTATTCAGTCTTTTTTGCTCGCTCTCTTTGTCTACCTATGTGTTTACACACATGCAGGCTCCCTGAAGGCAGGAGGTGTCATTTACCTTTGTACTCTATTGCTTAAACAGTAACTTGTATGGAACAAGCCTGATGCATAGGTAGGTATAACCTATGCAGGTTATACCTATTTTGTAGGTATAACCTTCAAAATATTCATTGAGTGAATGACCGAATATAATCTTCTTCTTCATACAGCTTATATACTGACATTAAAATTAGGAGGAGCAATTTCTACCGGAAGATCTATTGAGTAGCCTTAGAAAATACTCATAATGAGTACACTAAAGTTATAGTAGAATGCCCACCAGTAAAATTGCCTTAGGGGAATTAAGCTTTTAAGAAAAGCCATTAAATGGATTTTGCAATGATATGCAAATTCACCTGAAAGAGGCCTGACCAATAAAACGGGACTGTAACCAGATTAAAGTCATTAGCATATGCAAAGGAAGAATGTGTCCCTCAGACAGAGGGTGAGCAGCCCCTTTAGCAAACAAGACTAGGAATGCAAAGGTCCTGGGGAGAGCCATTCCGTTGTCTTCAGTTTGGCAGGACTCTCCTTATTTGTGGAGATAAATGTCTCAGGCTCTCTTAGCAGAGGCCAGTAAACACCGAATTCCTCTAATTAACCCCTCCTGTTCATTTTTCCATACTTATCAAGTAAGCTTCCAGGCTGGCTTTCACTCCCATGTAGGTCTGCCTTCTTGAATACACACTGTTCACAATGACCTTAACATTCCTGGATTTCTGACCTTCACATTTCTCATTATAAATTGAGTTATTTGGCTCTTAGAAAATGTAGTCCAGGCAAGTGAGCTATGTTAATGTGACTGTGTGTCCCTGAGACATTAATAAGCTCTTTAAATGCTGACAAAATCAGAGTTCTGAATCTGCAAAGCTGGAGGATCAAAGGCTATGGCACAAACATCAAGGAATACGTCCCCACCCCAAACTGTCTCCACCTCCCAAGTAAAGCTCTGGGAGACAGGCAGCTGACTTCCAGGGCAGCCTTAGGACAGCCATCCTGCCAGTGTGCCATCTGACAAATATTTATATGGAGAGTACCCGCTGTCTGCCAGACCCACGATGCAAGGACAGAGGTGGGAGGGGCTGTGCAGGGGCCTCACGGTACGTGGTTTGTCTGGTCCACTTGTTCTTAGCCCTAAAATTCACTGATTATGAAGCCCTAGTATTTTGATAAAATCAAAAGAAATCTTTCATAGAAAAATGCCCAAAAAACGAGCTGGTCAAGTTATTTTATTGAAAATTAATTCCTTTGACATATAAGGATGGACTGTGGAATCAGATAGATCCATGCTGAATACTTGGTTTTATCATGTATTAGCTGTGTGATACTGGTAAGTTACTTAATCTCTAATGCCTCAATTTTCTGATCTGTGAAAGGGATGTAATTTAATATTTAAAGGGTTAAATTAGACACTGTATATGAATTAATAGCCTGGTGCTTAGCTTGTGGTAAGCAATAAATAACTGCTATAAGCATTATAATGCAAAATGTTATCTTAATTTAAGTTAAACCTAGGCATCTGCAAAATATAAGGCAATCTTAGCTTTACTCAATAGTGAATTCCAGTGAAAGGCTCCTTTGATCTGAATAAGAAGTCATGTTGTGTCATCTATGTCATCCATTTAATTTCGATTTCTTTTACTGGCAAAAAGCTCTTTAAATTCATGTCTCCTCATCACCACTGTGAATCAATGGAACCATCTTGGGTGAGGTATACATTATTGAAGCTTTCTATGGGCCAAAAAGGATGATGCATTCATGTTTAATTTTAAAGTGATCTAAGTAACAGTAACATTCAAAAGAATCTTATGGTATTTTGGGGTACTGAAGATTTCTACTTGCAGAGAAACTAACAAGACTTTGAGCTTCAAACCACAGGAAGTCCGTCCTCTTCACTGGAAAGTTCACACTGTTGTTTGCTTTCTGTCTTTCTGTCCTTACTTCCTCACATGACAGTTGAGCTGTCAGAGTTGATGGGGTTTCTCAGGTAATGCTCTATGCAGGACCCCGGATCAAAAGATTTATTTAGTGTCATGGTCAAACATACCTATGATGTAACAAAACTAGGAACGCACACCTCTCAGTTGAGTTGTTTCTCTCTCTTCTCTGTCTCTGTGGAGCACATCCACAACTTATGCATGAAGTTCAATCACATACTTTACAGTTTACTCTTTGGAAAGTCAGTGGACTAAGTAAAATAGAGAAAAGTTTCCTTTTCTGATCTCTTTTCCAGTTAAAGTTTCTTGAAAAGGCTGACATCAGGACCGGGCTCTGTGAAAGACTTCCACAGCAGCAAAGTCTCATTTAGGAACCGCTGGCACAGCCCAATTCCTGTTGATGCTGAGAGCAATGAGTCACGATAGTGCATGGGGTGTCTTTAGCAAAGAAGACCGACCAGGAGTGTCACTGAGCTGAGGTGCTCCATCGGTACCCAGAAACCAAAATATTCCAGTCACATAAAGTTTTCCAGGACAAAGACATTTTTTCACCATTTGGAAAATGACAAGGGCTTGCCAAGTCTCCAAAAGGGGGTCAGAAAAACTGGAATATGTGTTCACTGACACCAGTGTATGAAAAAAAAAGAACAGTAATGGAAGATCTGGTTAAAATGAGAGGCATCAGTGGTTTCATCTGGTTGTTTGCCTGTTGAAGGAAAGTGGTTTAGGAGCCAGTTGAAGAATCTGTTCCCAGATATTAGAAGAAAGATCCACGATTCCAAAGGGAAACATGACTTTTGATATTGGCATGACTTCAGTTTTCTTCCTTTGCCTTAAGCCGTAAACCATTTCAAATATTTCTAGGGTGCATGGCTTCATTAGTTTCTAGAATTTGATGTCTTCTTTTGCTTGGCGAAAAAGGGGACATTTTAAGGTCATCCTAAGACATGTCAAAGAAAGTGAAAAGTGAAGTCTCTCAGTCGTGTCCGACTCTTTACCAGCCGGTGGACTGTAGCCCACCCAGCTCCTCTGTCCATGGGATTCTCCAGGCAAGAATACTGGAGTGGGTTGCCATTTCCTTCGCCAGGGGATCTTCCTGACCCAGGGATCGAACCCAGGTCTCCCGCATTGCAGGCAGATGCTTTAACCTATAAGCCACCACAAAGCCAAGTTCAATTTTGTTAAAGTTTCAGACTTTTAAAACCAAAACTTTTTGCATGAAACTTTATACTACACAAGTTCAAGCATTTTTCCTTTAAAAATTACTTTAAATTCCAGCATATTTCAAATATACAAAAGTCTAGCAAATGATATAACAAATAATCTAGGTAGCCTCTACACTGAGATTTAACAAATGATAATGCATTTTTCTTAGATCTGTTTCCTTTTTAAAGAAATAATACATAAGTAACAGTAACATTACAGCTCCTATACCTTTTCCTTCCATCTGTCTTCAGAAGTATTAATAACTAATAAGCTGAATATGGTATATTTGCATTTGAAGGACCTAAACTACTCCATTTTGTTAACGGAAAAACTCCATGTTGTAAGGTTCCAGGAAAAGAGCCTTTGAAAATCCAAGAGCCTTTGGAAATCCCCTGACCTCACCCCACCACCCTCGAGCCAATCAGACCCCAGACCAAAATCTCCTGACAACGTTCAGGAACTCGTGGTCTGCCTAGGTAATGGGGACCAATCAGAACCCGTGGCCAGCCCGGGAAATGGGAACCAATCAGAACCCGTGGCCAGCCGGGGAAATGGGAACCAATCAGAACTCGTGGCCAGCCTGGGAAATGGGAACCAATCAGAACCCGTGGCCAGCCCGGGGGAAATAAAAACCAATCAGAAACCAACACCTAACCCTACCACAGAAGGTAACCAATTAGACGTCTCCCAACCCGGAAACTCCCGTTTTTCAAATTTCTCTTGGGAGAATACCCTATATAAGCAATGAAACCCAGAGCTCAGGGCTCCTCCCTATAGCTGCTGTGTCGGTATTGGTGGGAGCCCCAGCTCAAGCTTGGTAATAAAAACTCTCTTGCTTTTGCATCAGATATCGGCTCCCTGGTGGTCACTGGGAGATTTCGCGACTTGGGCACAACACATTTATATTACAAAAGTATACATCTGTCAACAGTATGGAAATTTATGTGACTAGTGTCATACTGTACATCTTCTCCTCCTCCTTTTTTGCTGCACTGCACTGCTTGGGTGATCTTAGTTTCCTGCCCAGGCATTGGGCAGTGAAAGTGGAATCCTAGTGACTGGATGCACTAGAGTGCCAGGGAATCCCCTACATATCCATTTGAAACTAGTTTGAGATGATGTTTCTGAAATCATATAAATGTTCCATTGTGCTACTAAACTGTAATTTCTATATCCACTTCCTACTAACTGCAAGTAACTTTTCTGTTTTCTCACTGTTATAATTAGCGCTGCAGTGAACACGTATGTCCATGTGCCCTCTGCTCGTGTCCTCGTCTCCATAGGGCACATGCCAAAGAGTGCAACTGCTAGGTTGTCGGGAAATCCCATTTTCATCTTCATCAGGTAAGAGAGGAAACGCTGTGTTCCTTTCTTTGAACACATCTGACTCCAAATGTGTGCAGGGGTTTCCCACACTAACCAGTTCTCCCACTCTCTGGACACCAACTGGATGCCCTGCAGTTCAGTTATAACACTAACTAGCCAGTCTGCACAGAGCCCACGGGTTAATGGCCCAGTCCCACAGACTGCAACAGGGAAAGAAGATGACTGTTCCAAGACTTTTGACTGTGAACATGAACAGAGAAAAAGGACATTGACCAGATTAGATTCTAGAGTCAATGAAAGTTTTTTCTTTAAGAGAGGGACAGTAGGAAAAACAATGACTGCCAAGAATTCCAGGCCCTAAACCCCAGAAATTGTGAACATATTAAAAAAGTATATGGCAAAAAAAGATTTGATGTTGAAGATGGAGTTAAGATTGCTAGTCAACTGATTTTAAAATAGATTATCCAGGTGGTCCCAATATAGTCTCAAGGATCCTTACAGGTGGAAAAGGGAGGCAGGAGAGAGTCATGGGGAGATGTGACGGTGGAAGGCAGGCACAGAGAAGGGTCATTGCTTGCTTTGAAGATGACCAAGCGCCAAGGAATGTGGGCGGCCTCTAGAGGCTGGAAGGGGCAAGGAGATGGATTCTTCCAGAGAGCGTCCAGAAAGGAATGCAGCACTGCCGGTTCCTTCATTTTAACTCAGAAAGACCCATTCCCTGTAAGGCATCTACAGAACTGTAAGATGATAAAATCATGTTGTTGAAGATGTCAAGTCTGTGGAAGCTTGTTATAGCAGTGAGTAGAAAACAGATACAGAGGGGGTTAATATAGAGGGCATTTGTATGTTGGAGGGAATTATTTGAAAGAAATTGATTATGCATGAGAGGAGACTTTAATTGCAGGAGCGAAGCCCTCGAAAGGGGAAAGATACAGATGGCAGGTCTGCCTCTGAAAGGAGCTGAGAACTTCATCTACAAGTAAGGAGGCTTGGAGTAGATCCAGATGGTGGGTAGAGCTGTCGTAGCAAGGCCCTACTTAGGAGGTCCCACTTTAGTCAATGAATGGGAAGGCAAGTTCGTCGACTGAGAGCAAGGGTGGGTTGAGGAGGTTTTGGAGGCTTAAGGGACTGATGTGAACTACTCATTCTGCGGCACAGGAGAACAAACTTACTAAGACTATAGGACGGCCAGACAGTATATGCTGCCTGCTTCCCCGGTTGAGGCTACGATTACACAATGCATCCCAGGTGGCTCAGTGGTAAAGAAGCCACCTGCCATTGCAAGAGACGTGGATTCGATCCGTGGGTTGGGAAGATCCCTTGGAGTAGGAAATGGCAACCCACTCCAGTTTTTGTGCCTGGAGAATCCCATGGACAGAGGAGCCTGGCGGACACCACGTAGTGACTGAGCAGCACACATAGGAAGGATGCCACCGTATTTTTCATTCAACCTTATTTTAGCTGAGCAGGTGTAGGCACAGAAGAGGCTAATAATGACCAGCTTTAAAATCTAAGCTGAGTAAGGAAGTTAGGACAAGAAAAAGGCGTATCGGATAATGAAAAACTGGCGGGATCAATAGATTAAAAATTGGCTGGAGTGGGGGGTACCAGATTAAGAGGTAGGAAGAATGGTTGAAAAATGGGACGTTTACACTGACAGTTTGGAGGTGCACTGACTGCTGAAGACGTAACTGTGGCAATGGCTAGCTACAGAAGAGTAAAGAGAGAATGAGATTGGAAGTGAGGAGCTCAAGCATCTGAGAAGCCTGGATATTGGATAATCTTTGTACCTATTATCACCAAGAGCTGACATAAGTAGGAGAAAAAGATAGTCAGCCAGGAGCAGAGGTCCTTAGTAAGTCAGAGTGACTGGGAAGTTAGTTGATGAAAGCAGCAAGGAGGTTGCTCTTTGTAGGAGGCGGCAAGTCTGATGGCATTAAATTCAGTCCGTGGGAAATAGCTCTAATCATCAAGGGTGTAAAATTAGCAGAAGATTCTGATTTCACTGACATCCAGTCAAAACAGAAGTTCTCGTCTATTAGTAATATATTCCATAATTCAAGGTGTGAAATGATATATTATTTTTTGATGCAAATAATACAAATAGAATTTATCAGAGCTCCAGCATTTATGGTGCACAAATCTATGTATTTGTGTACTGCAAATAGAGGATACATGTATGAAGCCAGATATTTTATGCATTAACTCATAATCAATCATAAAAATGTAGATAAACAGGATTTTAGAAATATGTCTGAGAGTAAACTAGTGAATAATTTAGGTTGTTTTTCTGGGTCTTTGTGATGTTTATGGCACTTTTCAATTTGTTAAAATTTACAATTTAAAAAATTGTTCATTCTAAACATTTATTTTTTTAATCTTTTTTTTTTCCTTAAAAAAGGTGCCCTAAGTTTTATAAGCTTCAGACACAACAAAACCTAGATCTTCCCCAAATAGGCCACAAATCTTGCCTAAGGTTTAACAGCAGTCAATGGAAAAAGGGAATATTTTCTAGCTATAAAACACATAGTTTTACTACGGTTAAAAATGTAACAAAGGGAAATTCAACTATTCTTAGTATTAATGTCAGACATTTTTTCCTGGGAACATTATGTGATGCAATTTTCATAAACAGCCTCCAGAAAACAGTACATTTCATAGAGCTCTTCCCAATACTGTCACTCAATAGGGACTTAAGATGTACTTCAGACAGGGTGAGAATAAGAGGCAGGGGTCTCTACTTGTTTAGCCTCATCACAGATCAGATGTGAAAGTATCTAGAAATCTGCACACTGCATACATTAGACCTGTTAAATGTAACAGACTGAACACACTTATCATTACTATTCCCTCAAGTAACTTCACTAAAATGAAAGTAAAGTGATAAACCAGTAACAACCAAGAGGATGGGAAATGAGAGCAAGGTTTTGGAAGATGGAAGATGGAAAACAGACGTTAGCAGAGAAGAAAAAGGTGAATTCTAACCACCTTCAAGAGACCAAGTTAGCAAGGATTCCTTTATGTCCTAAAGAAGAAAGCTGAGGAAGTAGAGGCAGCAGCATATACTTCAGAAACAGAAGAAAGAATGGGAATGAAAAAAAAAAAAAAAAGGATTGGCTAAAAATCGACATAAAGGACAGTTAGATTCTCAAGTCCTCGCTGTAAGGCCTAATAACAAGGAGGCTGTCTCTCCTGATATTGGTAGAAGACTGGAAGTTCCTGCGCTGGAGCTGTCGGAATTACAAATGTAGGGAACTTGAACACAACAGGCATTCAACATAGGGACTGCATGAAATCTGCATATTGAGTTTTGAGACTCCCGCAGTCCCTTCTCTTTACCTGGCACTTGAAACAGCTGACAACCAGTGTCACAGACAGAAAGTTTCTTTCTGGGAAACTGATGCGGCCAGGAGGAAACACCAAAGATGCTGACAATTGACACATGCCTCCACCTGGCATGTGGGTCCACCTGGGTCCAAGTACCAACTCCCAGAATGGGGACCATCAGTCAACAAATTCTGCCTTTTGAGAAGAGCATCCAGTCAACTTTTCAATGCTTCAGCCTAAAATATGAATGAACAGGGACTTTCCTGGTGGTCCAGAGGTTAAGACTCTGCCCTTCCACTACAGGGGCACAGGTCTGATCCCTGGTCAGGGAATTAAGGTCCTGCAGGACACGCAGGGTGGCCAGTAAATAAATAAAATATGAATGAATAGCAGACCGATAAGGTGAAAACAGGAAAATGAAAAATGAAGACTGAAATAATCAAGAAGATGAAAGGGAACGTATAGATAAGAGACGCAGTGCAGGACCAGCAGAAGAAAAGGTCAAGGAATTTCCTTAGAAAGAGAAAAGATAATGAATGTGATACAAGAACAGGATAATATGGAAGAAGAACATTTAGAGACTAAGAAACAGATCACAGAAAAAATGGTGGCAGAAACAGAAAATTCAATAGGAAGTCTGGCAAATAAGAGACAAAATAGCCCTGAAAACAGAATAACATGCCAAACAGACAGAAACTAGAAAAGACAAATAGTTACTAGGGAACACTTAGAAATTCTGCATCTATTTAGCAGGGGTTCCAGAAAGAGAATAGAGGAAATGGAAGGGAAGAATTACCAAAGATATAAAAAAAGGAAATCTCCCAGCTGAAGGCCAGAGAGTGGATTTAGAGGGCCCACTGAGTGCTTAACATGTAATGAAAGAAGATAAACCATGGCAAACCTTTAAGATAATTAAGAAGGTGGGTTAGAAGTTCCAAAACTTTAGAGAGAAAAGACAAAGGAATCTGAATGCCATTGGTTTTCTGGCAACTCTAATTCTGGAAACCAGAAGACAATATAGTGATGCCCTCAAAATTATAAAGGAACATGGTTTCCAACCTAGAGTTCTAAGCCCCACCAAACTATTAACCAAGTGTGAAGACAAAGGAAAAACAGTTTTCAACATACACAGTCTCCAAGGATGTGCAATCTGATCTCCAGAGTACACTGAAGGAGTACTCAAGTAAAATAAGGGAAAAGAGGCCAATATGGAGTTCAGGAAACAAGGAGTTCTGTGTAGGAAATGATTCCCAGGATGTCAGGCAAGTATAATCCCAGGAGAAGCACAGAGCAATGAACCTTAGAAGTCAGTCCAGGGTAGAGTAGGGGGCGGAGAGCTCCAGGAGAGATCCCTCCCAGAAAACGAGAACCGATGGATCATCTGATATGACTAACTGCATTGCAAGGAAGAAAGTTTGGGACTGACATATAGGAAATACTTGACAAAGTCACAGCTGGGGGTGGAGGCAACTCCTGGTAGGTCTCTAGAGGACAGAAGCCAAGGATGCTGCTAAACATCCTGCAGTGGACAGGACGACACTCCCAAAGAACTATCCAGTCCCAAAGGTCCACAGTGCTGCAGGTGAGAAAACAGGCCTGGAGTCTTTGAGGATTATTTCATCAGAACGCTGTACATAAAGACTGATGACATGCAAGCATGGCAATTTAGAACTGACTCAGCTAAATATTTTGATGCAATGATGGAAGCAGTCTGGATGTGAAATATATCTTTGGGAATATTGAGAATGGTAAGGTAAAGACAAAAGATATAATAAACAATAATAATATACAGTGCTTTGTACTTTAATAATTGCTTTCATCCATGATTCCTAGGGCACTTTATAGACTAATAATAACTACTCTGGTACTCACATACTACCTTTTATCTAAGGAGCTCGGGCACTTTCACAGCACTCTCACAATGTAGGAAGTATTATTATCCCCATTTTGTATGTAAGTAAACAGAGGCACAAAAGTTAAACAACTTTCCCAAGTCACACGGTCAATAGCAGCCAACATTCCTGACTCCGGGCTTGTTAATACTAAGAGAACTGGTCTAAGAGATGCCGTGATAAATTATGTGGCAGAGTGTTATCCTAGTTCATTCAGGATCTATTGTTTTCAAGTTAATAATGTGTATTTAGTACCTTATCTTTTTGGTCTGTATCTCCCCTCACCTTTAGAAACCCAGGACTCTGTTCAATATCCTATTAATAAAAGAGACTATATTTACAGAGTGTTTTCCTTGACCAAGCAATGCTCAATTCTTAACTTAAAAATATATGCAGTTATTACTGGCTTTATAGTAAAGCTGAGTTTCAGAGAATTTAAAGAACATGCCCAAGATTGCTCAGCTATTTTATGTTTGAATTCAGGTACATTATATCCTCTTGCCACTATATCCTGCAGTCCCTCCAAGAGAAAATCCTCTGGGAAGTTACAAAGCATATTAACGTGAACCTATTTAATGCCCAAACCTCCTCCCTCCTGCCCTCCTGGCCTTAAAACTCAGAAAACAGAGCAATGAATCATTAATTGAGGAGTTTCAAGTGGCGCACCCAGGTTGGTACCAGCCAGACTCAGCCTTTTAAACCGATTCCCGAGGAAGGCCTTTAATTTTTTAAAGGGTTTTTCCAGAACTCAATCCGGGTTATCCACATGTTCACTCCCAGCAGACAGACCGAAGAGGAGAACGGGGTGTCTTTCCCCTCTGACAAACAGCATGTGAATCACTGTGTCCTGTCCTTATTCCTGGGCAGGCCCACGCGGAGGGCTCACCACCATGTGCCACCTGGGCAAAACAGGTAGTACTAAGTAGGAAGAAAGATTTACGTTAGGTAAGAATGTGACTCAGTGCTCGTACACTTGATAGTGATGTGCCCTGGCACTACTCTGATACAGTGCAGTCTGCCTCCTCAGCTGCCTGACAGCGGAAGTTTAGCCTACCCTGATCCAGAAATCTGAGATGATCTGAATCTGAAGATAAGATTTATCCTATGGCACGTTAACGGCACAAGAATAGAGACAATCACCGCCCCAGCTCATATCAAATCAGCCTCAAAGCAGCTTTAGGACTTTGGGAGGAAGCTTTGCTGCTAAATTCACTATCTGTGAAGAGGTGTAGAGTCAGAGTTAAGAGGAAACTCCAATTTGATTGGGATCGCCGATACAATTTATTTTAAAATGAGTTGAACATTTTGTTCCTGCAAACCTAAGATAATAGTAAAGCCTTGATAATACACTGACAATTGAAGCCCCTCCTTTCAGCCGACACTCTCACCTGAGACCACAGACAGAGAAGGAGGGGGCCTGGCTTTCCGTTCTTCCTACCCTCCTGCCTGCCACCCTAGTGCATCTGAAAAGGAGGCAGTGACGAGGAAGAGAGGTGAGAGTCTTTTCCCATCCTGGCTAGTCAGGCCCTAAATCATCACCAGTTGATTGCCTTTTCCCCTTCAGCCAGCAGCATTTGAGACTTTTCTCTGGAAGAGTATGTCTTGTACTTAAAAGGAAGAGTGGTGGGAGACAGGAGAGGCGGAGAACGGCGTGCAGGGCCTTTCGCGCTCCAGAGTCGGAGGCGCCCGGAGGCCGGACGCCGCGCGGCTGCGCGCCCAGGACTGCGTGGTCGCCGCGGCGTCCGCGGGGCTGGCGGCGGCGGGCCGGACCCGGCGTCGCGCACCTGAGCGCCGGGGGGCGGGGCGTCGGCGGGCACAGCCCCCCGCCGCGCGCCGCGCCCCTCGCGCGCCGCCTCGGTCCTTTCCGCCCGCGCTTCGGCGTCGCTCGGCTCCGGTCCTTCCCCTCCCTCCTCTTTCCCTCCCTCCCAGCCCGGGAGAACCGCGGGCTCCGGACTGCGAGTTGGCGGTGGCTTCTCGCGCGCGGTCGCTTCGGCTCACCTGGGCGCCCGCTCCCAGCCCCGAAACTCGTCCCCCCGCAACTCCGCTCAGGTAAGGGGCCCCCGGGGCGCTGCGCGCTCTCCACGCGAACCTGTGCCCCTGGACTCGGCTGGACGGCTGGGTCAGGACACGTCCCGCCTCCTCCGCGACTCGGTCAGGGGGCTCGGCGCCTCGCCCCGCGATGGTGAGGGTGTTGGCGGCTGGCACCCTGGAGCCGGGCGAGGGCTGGAGATGCGACGGGCCGACAGGTGGCGGGTCTGGCTCGGGTCCCCCGCGACCGCCGGAGACGGGGACCCTGCCTCTCTCTTCCCCTCCAGGGGCGGCGACCGTCCGGGCCCCGCCGTGTAGGTGCGCCGGAGAAACTCGGCGGGGCGGCGACTCGGCGACTCCTCGCCTGCGGGGCTGAGTGGGGGCGCTCTCGGGGAGGAGGGCCCTGAGGGGCGCGGCCCCGGGGCAGACCCTCGAGCCGGGCGAGGACCTCACGCTTCCCTTCCCCGCCCCCTTTTGTGTTTCCCCTGCAGACCGGCCGGTCCCGGCGGGAGGCGCGGCCGCCCCAGCGCCCGGGGGTCGTTCCCTCGCCTCCTCCGGGCGGCGGGAAGGAAGAGGCGGCGGCGGCCGGAGTCGGGGCGGGCGGCCTGAGGTGAGAGCCCGGCCGGCCCCGCTGGGAATATGGCGACCGGTGGCTACCGGACCGGCGGCGGCGGCGGCAGCACCACAGACTTCCTGGAGGAGTGGAAGGCGAAGCGCGAGAAGATGCGCGCCAAGCAGAATCCCCCGGGCCCGGCCGCCCCCGCCGGGGGGACCGGCGACGCGGCCGGCAAGCTCCCGCCGGGGGCCCTGGGCACCTCGGCCGCCGCCGCCGCGGCCAACGAGCTCAACAACAACCTCCCGGGCGGCGGCCCCGCCGGCGCCGCACCTGCCGCCCCCGGCCCCGGGGGCGTGAACTGCGCCGTGGGCCCCGCGCCGCTGAGCCGCGCCGCCCCCGGCCCGCGGCGGCCGGAGGACGAGTCCCCCCCCGCCGCCGCCGCCACTTCGGGGGCAGCGCCCGCCCGGGGCGGCGAGGAGGAGCGGGACTGCGCCCCGGAGAAGGGCAAGAGCTCGGGCCCCAGCGCCAGGAAAGGCAAAGGACAGATCGAGAAGAGGAAGCTGCGGGAGAAGCGGCGATCCACCGGCGTGGTCAACATCCCCGCCGCAGAGGTGAGCCGGGCGGGGCCGCGGCCGGACCCTGGAGGGCTGCCGCCTCCTGGTCTCATCTCTCCGGGACCCAGAGCTTTCCTCCTGGAGCCTGCACTTCTTAGCCTTTCTCTGAGTAGGCAGGCAGGGGGTGATGGAGTTTTACTCTCAACAAACGCTTCCTGGGAAGTTCCCCAACCCAGAGTCGGACACGTGCTTTTCAGGCTTCCTGGCTAAGATCTCAGACACCAGAGCCTTCTTTTCACTGGTGGAAGGATAGCATGGGGCTTCAGAACTTGCCTGCCTCGTTTCTGCTTGATCAGTTAGAAAAATTGGTGAATGGTGATGACGACGTACTCTATTTAGTTTCCCAGGTGTCGGTCTTAAGTTATCGGATCGTTTATCTCTTCTTCCCTCTTAGCAGTGTTCAATAGCACCTGTAAAGAAAACTTGGCTTTAGCACTACCCCAGACAGCTTTATCTTTCAATGGACCCGAGACAAGTATATCCAAACCAAGCATATGTACTACTTCATATATACACACCAGCTGTTGGAAATAGCGCGCGCGCAGACACACACACACACGCACACACTTTTTTCCTGAGTGGTATTCTGGACAATAGGAACGCTGTAGCAACCCACAGTTCTTTCGCTCTCTCCATGTGTTGAAGTATTTGACCCTATGTATTCTGGAAAACATTTGTGGTAGGTTTGGGAATTTCTGGGGTGGAGGGGGAGTGGTGGTTGACTTTTTTTTTTGGTATTTTTGAGCAGTCTGAGAAACATTTCTGTGGGCAACAGCAGCGTCTTCCTATTAGAATGCCTGGTGAAACTTTTTTACTTATGGTATAACAGCACTTCTCTCTACTCAACAAAACAATCGTAAACAAGTTTTTAGTTGCTTTCATAGTAACTCACCGGCTTGGGGAAGTGATTCAACAATCCCGTTTCACCGTAAGTAGTTACATCTTTTGCTCATTGGCTCTAAGGTTTTAACTTTTTTTTTTTTCTCCTGGCCTTCTAATTTATTCAACTTTGACACACAGTAAGTAAATAGTAAGAATTCACCAACTTTAATTGTGGTTCAGATAAAAACATCTGCAATAAGTTAGGGTGTGTATCAAACATACCAAATTTTTGAGTCTTAATATGATTTCCATACCTAGAAAATCAGTTTGTCTTTGAAGGGTATATTTTTATGCATGTTTCAGGAAGATTTTTATCAGCCAGCAAAACTGTCCTCTGTGGTTTGCTACTTGCACAAAAGATCTGTTATTCATTAAATTGCTTTAAAAGGAATTCATGAGAGTGGTAATCAAATTTCTAGGGTTTTTTTAAGTTAAAAATATGAAGATTAAGGGGAAACTGAAGACAAGGCTTTGGAAAAGTTACATTCCTCAGCGTTATTTTTAAATGTAGCTGATGGTCCAAATAAAATAATTTGTCATTTCCAATCTTTTCCTCATTGTTCATTTGACAGGGATCTTATTTTGGGAGATCTCTTGGCAGATGTTAAAACTTCATTTTTTTGTCTGGCTGGTTGTGCTAAAATTGTTATTTCTCAGTACCTTTTTGTGTTTGTTTTTTTTAACAAGGGTAATGTTTACTGGGAGAAACAAGTATGGTGTATCTTGTGAGGTCCTAAGAAACGTCCTTTGTTAATATTCGTGTTTTGGGTAAGGGAACACAGTGCTGAGAATGTAGATGACTCCCCATTACAACTGAGTCTAATACTCTGGAATGTTTTTTGTTTGGGTGTTGGCAACTCCTAAATTTAATCTTTCTTAAAAACAAACAACCCAGGGTACCATTTTTTTGTCTGTGGAATTTGAACTTTTTTTATTGAATAGGGAATTGAGTACTGCTTTCTTTTTGTGGTAACTATGGCTCTGTTTCATGCTGTAGGACCCAACAAAACATGGTAATATTTTACCACAGTATCTAATTAGCAGGCATATTTCTTGAGTTCCTCCTCCCCATATTTTCAGTTTTTTAAAAAATAAAGTCTTTCACATTATGTGAATCATGTGCCATTTATTTCTCTTAGCAGTTTCAACATTGTAAATACCAGTTGCTGTGGAGTTTCTTGTATAATACAGTTTAGCACTACTATTTTAAAAAGTCATATAATATTTTACGAAATTTTCAGGCATAAAAATATTATAAAATATTTTATAATATTATAAAATATAAAAAGATCATCAGTCAATATTCAAAAGTAGAGTTATATATGTATATATATATATACACACATACATATATATAGTGTTGAATGACTAATCTCTTATTTTCAGGCAGTATTCCCAACCAAGTTTATATTAGTAGATTAGCATGTAACTTGTATGCAAAGAGTCTGTTTTAGTGTTTGATAAACATTAAATTTCTTCAAAAGTATTTGTTAAGCATCTGTGTAAAACATTTGTTGTGACTTTCATTAACTTATTTTACTGATTACAGAGTAACTATAAAATTGTTACAAAAGAACCTGACAGCAGATGAAGATGATACCAGCAAATGGAAGATAGTTTTAGTAAGGAAGCAGTTCAGAATCTTGAAGTGTAGGTGGTGGGGGGATACTGCATGTGATGGCTATAATAAATGCAAATATACAGATACTCATTAATGAGATAAACTTCAGTTGCTCTTGTTTACTAAGAGTTTTTTTAAAAAAACTTTTTTCTAAATTTTTGCCTTTTCTGTTAGCCAGAATTGGATAACTTGAATGTAACATACTTAATACTGCTATTTTTTGTACATTTGTTAGATTAGCCACATATTTATTACATGTCTCTGTTCAAGGCACTGTCATAAGCACTCTGGAGAAAACAAGAATAAGGCAGTGTATATTTTCAAGTAGCAAGACTGTAATCTAGGAAGAAGGCATAATTATATGAAGAAACTTAAGTAGGCACTGAGTTAACAGTTTAAAAGCCAACTTAACACAGCATGTAGCTAATTGTTAATTAAAACTTGTCTATTTAAAGGAAAGAGAGGATGGGGCTAAGAGTAGCTGTTGAGGTCGAGGGTCTTGAACTGAGACATTTCTTTACTTATATGTTTATACATATATTCATACATAAATGCATATATACCTGTTTGTGTAGTTTTTCAAATGTCAAAGTGCAGTGGTTCTTAGCTGTGGCAGCATATCAACACTGTGTGAGGATATTAAAAAATGCTTCCCCTTTGCTGATTATTTGCCTTCTTCCTCCTTGACCCCTTACATTTAATGGGTCTGGGATGGTATGGGTCCAGGTATTAATATTTTGATAAGCTCCCCATGTGAGTCAGGATTTAGGATTATTGGGTTTCATTCTAGGGATGCAGAAATGAATAGGACACAGGCCTTGCCCACAAGAGGGTTCTTAAGTAATACAGGGAACTGTATTAAGTAGTACACTATTAAGTACAGGCTATTTACTGAGCAGGGTACCTAACTCAAGAGGGTTAGTTGGGGAAGGCTTCCTCGACACATACCCACGTTTTCAGAGTGCTTGTGAGGTTATTGCCATTGGGTAGGTGTGCATGAATGGATTAACAGAGGTGGTTTTCATAGAAAATATAACATTTCAATAGATAGAGATCTAATGCTAAGTCGCTTTCAGTCATGAAAACTCTTTGCGACTCGGTGCTCATCTGTCCATGGGATTCTCCAGGCAAGAATAGTGGAGTGGGTTGCCATTTCCTCCTCCAGGGGATTTTCCTGACCCAGGGATTGAACCCCAGTCTCTTACGTCTCCTGCATTGGCACGCAGGTTCTTTACCGCTTCCGCCACCTGGGAAGTCTCAGGTAGAGGTCAAATGATACTAAAGTTTGGATTTAAATATAAAAGTTAAAATTTATTGAAACGTAACTGTTTTCATTGTGGTCAGCTAAAGTGTTTTATGTATTGTCTTAATTAATGCTCACAGCAATCCCCAATGGTAGTTATACTTACTGTATTCATCCTCATTTCCAAAGGAGAAAATGGAGGCTTAGAGAGTTTAAATGACTCAAGATCACATGGGAAGTGAATAAATGGTAGAGTAGTATTTTAAAAGTGTTTGGTTTTTTGTGTACGTGTGTGTCTAGGGGAAAAGGAGTTTTTAAGAGTTAATAAATCTTGCATTACTTAGCTTATTTCTCTAGATTTTTTTCAATAACTTTTTATTAGAGGTTTATCTTAAATGATTTAAACATATAAATGGGGAAAACAATGAAAGTATGAAATTGAATAGAAATTAAAGTCAAATTTGTAGGCTCAGATTTTGCTTCTAACCCTGTAGTCTGTAGTTTGGTTAGCAAAATTTTGAACACTGAATCATCAACAAAATACAAATCTGCTTTTGGCTAGCAGTCAGAAAGTGTGGATCTTTGATTTTAAGTGATACCTTGTTTTTTAGTCAAGATGCGATTATAACACCTACTCCATAGTTTGAAGGAACATTTGATATATAGAAACTCTTCTAAGTGAACACAATTTAAGTCACAATTACTCAGCATATTTATTGACCATTATATAGGACAAATTCCACTTAGTAAGTCTTATAAATCCAGGAAGCTTAAGAAATGCCTTTTGGTATGCCCATTATATTCTAGACTGTCTACCTTTCAATGTGATGAGTCAGGGGAAGGACTAATAGTGATTCAGAGTTGGAGAAAATTGGACTGGTGAATAGAGTAGATACAGGGTAGATACCGAGGTTTCTTAATAAGATTTTAGTCCTAGCCTTTCTACATGTTGAGCTCATTGATAAATTGAAATTTTAGTATTATCAGAATTTTTAGTGAGTTTTCTAAGCTGAGAGGCCTTTTTCCATGAAAATAACAATTATGTAATTAAAGCAGATGATACATATGGTATGTTTATTAAGACCCAGGCACTGATTTAAGCATCTTACATGTTTTGGTGCATTTAATTCTTACTACCACCCTATGGGAAAATGGGACAGAAAGGGCCAGTTACTTGCCTGAGGGGAAAAAGAGAATCTGTCTTCAAAGCCTGGTTCTTAAGAACCATTTTATCATATTTCACTGTATTGTATAAGTATATACCCAGTTTAAGAAATACAAAAATTATTTTATAAGAAGCGAATAAATTACTGTAGAATTTGAAAATGACCATGTTACAAAAGACAGATGAAGTGGGACTTTATTGGAAAAATTCAAGAGCAAATAAATACATTAACAGTGGCATTAAAATTCTTATTTAAAATTTTTGTCAAGCTAGTGGTCTTACGAACACTCTTCATTATTTCTCCACTGGTTTACAGCACATGTGATATGGGTCAGAAAATAATTATGCTCTTTAATAGTGGTGCTAACATCTTAGAAGTTTAAAATTACTGGAAATATTAAGAGTTTGAAATTTTCCAACACTTTTTTCTTTTCAAAAAGTGAAGTATAATTTATATATCATGAAATTCACCTTTTTAAAGTGTACATCAGTGCTTTTTAGTATGTTCACAAAGTTGTGCTCTAAGTGCTTTTACATTTTCATCTTAATTTTTTATTCATAGAACCTGTGGTATTTGTGGTAGATTTTAGCTCCCTACTCAGTAAAGTACAGCAGTATTCAACAGGAGAAGTTATTAAATTAATATACTATTTGCTTTCCCTGCATTTCACAGAGGAAAATAAAATTGTAGAATCTTCTGTTTTTAATTTCTTAAACTTAGACCTCTACTACCACTTTCTTTACTAGAATTTAGTATAAGAGGTACATAATGTAACTGAATGTAGTATTTTCAACTGTTTAAAATTTTACATATCTTTCATGGAGGTCTGCAAAAACACATTTGGGAACTTTGATTCAGAGTAAACATGGAGTTTTAGGCGATTAAACTTTAGTCATTTATTACTTAAGTCAGGGTCCTAAAAGATGTGGCTGTGGGTGGGGGTATCTGTACCATTATCACCTATGTTATTTATTTTAAATGCAAATTTCTGGGATCTACCTCAGGGAAAAGTTACCTGAGACTTCATTTTAACATATGCTCACGTGATTCTTGTACTGCAGTTCAAGAACTGACTTAAATGCTCTATACTGGCTTACTGATCTGTAAAATGAAATTGATAGATTATTTTATTAATTCATTTAATAGTCCTGTGAGATAATATTTCTGAAAAAGCTTAAGAATGACTAAATGATAAATCATAGTTATTATATAGGTATAACACATTGATAAGTAGTTGTTGATGTCTAATGGAAATTTCTTACTGGGATGTTAAACATTCTTACTTTTTCCACTTAATAAAGAACTTTATAGATATTTTAACAGAGGCAACTTGAGATATTTGGAAATTGAAAGTTTCTTAAACATTTATATGTCATATATTTAGGACAGAATGTTGTGTCTGCCTGGCTTCTTGAAGAAGCCTCGCCTACAGAAAAAACCTCTAATACTTAATGTGTAATTTGAACTTTACGTTCACTCATTTTTCTGTGGTGTATTCTTTAAGGGAAAGTGTGTGTAAATGTTTAATAATTAGTTCAAATCTTTGAAACAGGTTTTGTCCATCTCATTATTAAATATTCTCAAATGAAGTCTTTCCCTTTTGTTTACTATTACATATTTGACCTGTTGGCATCTGTAACTAGCCAGTTGATTCTTAACATATTTGCTTATTGCTGAGGCAGCGTTTGGTGTAAGTCATATGCGTTTTTGTTTATAGCTGCATACAGACTGGTGTTACAGTTGAGCATCAGCCATGTATTACAGTCTTCTTAGGTTACTTACAAATATACCAGGCTCCATGTCAGAATGAAGTTAGAGAAACATTTAATTTTTAAAAACAGTAAAATTATTTACTTAAAGGATAAAAAGAGCTCCAGTGAGTTAGAAACTTAGCATATGAATTGGTTAATAAATATTTATTTGGTGATAGTTTTTAGAAATTTCCTTCACCAGAGTTGTATGGGTTACAATGTTTTTCAATAATAGTTTTATTTGCTTTATAAGTTGAATTTAAAGAAAAAGGGCTATTGTATTCTGAAAGTGAATGTTTTTTAGAGTTTTGCTGAAATGAGCAGGTAGGAGAGGACTTATGTTGTAGATTACAGTTCTGTGACAGCTAAATTTTGTTTGCAGACTTTTTTTTTTAATTGTAAGAGACTAACTGAATAAGATAAATAAGAATAATAAAATATCAGTTTGAAATGCAGTTGAAAACATTAATTAACTTTAAAAGATACCTTTTAATATTCAGCAAATTTGTGGGCATATGTTTGAGAAATTTACAGGTTATATAAAGTATGAAATGGTTTTTCTATTACTTTTGGAATTCTTTGCAGGATATTTTTAGTAGTATTTAAAAAGAATGGAAATCTGAGTTAGGAAGAGCAAAATTAACATTCAGAAGATGGTGCTTGAGGAATATGATTAAAAATATTTTAGCTGACATAGTCAAAGAAGCTGCATTAAGTCTCAAATTCTTGACAAGACTTCTTGATATTCTGTAATGCAAGCAAAAGTTGATCCAAACCAAATTTGTATAAACAAATTTTTTTTTCTCCTGCTGGTAAAAACTGTGTTGAAAAAGTAATGTGTTCTTTGTAGTTCTCCTGTGTAAATACAAAAGAAGATAGTGAAACCTATCACCTCTTATCTTATACATTTTATTTATTTCTAATCTTTTGTCTCCATAAAAAATGGAACCACACTGTACAGATTTGTGTGTATATTTAGTCTTTCATTTTATGGTGTTATTCTTCAAAAATAAGGATGGATTTTTTAAAAAATCATGGTAAAATACTATACATAAGATCTTAAATCATTTTTATTCAGTGCTATTAAGTACATTCAGATTGTTGTGCAGAAATTACCACCAGCCATCCCCATAACTCTTTCATCTTATAAAATTGAAACTGTATACTTAACAGTAACTCTCCATTCTGCCCTCCTTCCAGCCTCAGACAACCACCAAGGTACTTCTGTCTTTAGGAACGGATATGTTTGTATTATTTGATACTAAAATATTTAAGCATTGCTTTATTGGGAAAAGACCCTACTGTTAAACAGCTATTTATTTCTTTTCATATATTGTGTTTCCTGAACCATTCAAAGCATCTTATAGGTATGGGCACCTTCAGGTAATTGTGAAGGATGCCCAGAGATTTTTTTTTAATCTCTATTGCCTTTGATTTTGGTGGGAAATTAAGTAGAACTGTAGTAATTACAAGTGCGTGTAAGCTGTAGCTCAGCCTATAAGTTCATAAAACTCAACATGGTATGAAGTCACATGATTAAAAACCATAGGGCATATGGAAAAATGGAGTTTAGGGGAATAACACTCAAAAACTTTGTCAGTGACATGTGAAAAGACAGAAACCTTGTAAGGACTAGTGCAATTTTATGCATGTTAAATGGTTAAGAAATATAAAAGTACTCAAATTAATATGACATGACTTTGTAAAAGCACTGGAATTTGCTTATAGAAGTGGGTCTCAAAAGGGTTGCGATTTGTGAAGTGATGGAAGAAGGGTCATCTGAAGTTGGATTGAAAATATAACACCAGATTCGGATGAGCATGGCTCACAACACATGCAGTGAACCTAGCTGCATGGTGGAAGTTTGTGGTGTGTATTTTGTGAGTTTCTTTGCAGCCGAGTTGTGTTTTCTCTACTTAGCTAGTGTTTCTTGCAGTTGCACAGAAGCAAATGTGAAATCTGGGTTATGCTCAACTTGTTCCGTAACATACTAGTTGCTTAGGAGCAAATTGAATTTTCTAAGCAAGTGTTACAGTATGTGGTGTGTGTGTGTCTGTCTACCCATACATGTACATCTGTGTGTCTGTCTGTATCTATATGCATGTGTGTATGTGTGTGAGCTTAGTGTCTGACTCTTTGCAACCCCATGGACTGTAGCCTGCCAGGTTCCTCTGTCCATGGGATTTTCTAGGCAAGACTACTGGAGTGGATTGCCATTTCCAAGAGATCTTGACCCAGGGATCAAACCCATGTCTCTTGCATCTCCTGCATTGGCAGGCAGTTTCTTTACCACTGCACCACTTGGGAAGTGCATAACCATAAATCCGATAATCTAATATGTAAAGTCCAAGTAATGAGGTAGAGAAAGGTCTAGAACTGAGAATGCTTGTTTAAGAGTTTATAATGATACTGATTGCTAGGATAGAGGTAGTAGAAAAGGAAAACAGTTGGATGGATTTTAGAGTTGTTTTATTGGCATTTGAAAATTACATAATTGGGATGTTTTGAACTGGAAACGTCTTTAGAGATCATCTGTTCCACACAAAAAAGTATTTGGTATTGCCAGACTACTCCTGAAACTGAAATTGTCTGTCAGCCTCAGTCTTAATTCCAGCTGAGTGTTGCTCTCTCCCGCCTTCCTTTCAGCTCTATCCTGATTACTATTGAGAATCTTGCTGATTTTATTCCTTCTTAAATACTCAACCTCTCTCTCTCATCTTGCCATTAAGGAATGTTCCCTTAATTCTCCTTCACCTTTCAACTTACTTTTCCTTCCTTAATTGCTCAACTTAAAGGCCTTGTTTTCACCTGCCAACTCCCATTTCACTGCTCAGTCTCACTACTTTTTAAAAATCGATTTTGCCAAGTTTGCTTGTAGCCTCATAATTGCCAAACGTGACAGCTTCTTTTCTATTTTCATGCTACCTAACCTTTCTTTCGGAGAAGGCAATGGCACCCCACTCCAGTACTCTTGCCTGGAAAATCCCATGGACAGAGGAGCCTGGTGGGCTGCAGTCCATGGGGTCGTGAAGAGTCGGACACGACTGAGAGACTTCACTTTCGCTTTTCACTTTCCTGCATTTGAGAAGGAAATGGCAACCTACTCCAGTGTTCTTGCCTGGAGAATCCCAGGGACGGGGAGCCTGGTGCGCTGCCGTCTATGAGGTCGCACAGAGTCACAACTGAAGCGACTTGGCAGCAGCAGCCTTTCTTAAGCATTTGCCTTTGTCACTCCTCTCCCTTGGGGGCTGCAGCACTTTTGGAGGTTCTTTTTCAGTTGGTTTACTCAAAAGCATTGGCCAGCCTTCTCTGTGCGCCAGGCACAGTGCTAGCTGATACAGTGAGTCACGTTATCCATTATCACCCATCTTTAAGGAACTTCTCTTGGGGATTAAAAAAAAATACTGTCTTAGTTTAGGCAGCTATCGCAAGAGTATTATAGACTGGGTGGTTTATAGACAATAGACGTTTATTTTTCTGGAGGCTGTGAGTCCAAAATCAAGGCTGCAGCAGAATCTGCATTGTTGAGAGCCTGCTTTCTAGTTCACTTGTCCTCACATGATGGAAGAGGATGAGAGAGATCTCTGGGGTCTGTCTTATCTGAACACTAACCCCATCTATGAGGACTCTAGCCTTGTGACCTAATCTCCTCCCCAAGGCCCCATCTTCTAATATCACATTGGAATTGATGGTCCCCCCCCCCCCACATAGGGATGTTGGGGAAGTACACTCACTCAGTCCATAGCAGATAATTATAAATTTGATGTTATAAAAACTATGATGGGGAAAAGAACAAAGTACTGAACTAGCTCAGAAAAGGGAGCCACCAGTTCTATAAGGGAGTCAGGAAGGACTTTATATATGGTGGCTTGACTAATGAGGACTTCCCAGGTGCAGAGGGGACACACGAACATTCTGGATAAAGGAAGGCCCAGAACCAGGAGATAATAGCATTATAGTGTGTGTGTACTGTGTGCCCAGCACTGTGCTGGGGGCTTTCTATGCATTATTTCCTCATCTTCGCATTAGCTCACAACATAGATTGAAACAAAAAAAAATTTTTTTTTTCCTCATTTTACAAGATGAGGAAGTTCAGCCTCAGAGAAGTTGTGACTTGCCCAAAGGTTATACTGGCAAACTTGGATATGACTCCACATTTGTTTAGGTGCCAGGGCCCACACGTTGGTTATCATTGTTGAAAGGGGGAGGGATATGTTCTAACTGAGGAAATATTGACGTGCAGCGAGTTCATGGTTGGGAGTGAATGGAAAACACTCAGTAAGAATGATATGGGCCAATTGTGATAGATCTGACGGTCACGCCAGGGAATTTAGACTTTATTCGGCTGTTTGTTAGTATTGTTGGCTGGGCATTTCCTTCCTTTGTCTATATCTATTTATACAATAAGTCTGACTGCTTCTGGAATAAGTTTTGCCTGCATAATTTGCAGTTATTAGGGAAATTTTCTTGTTCAGAGACAGGTACCTATTCAAGCATGGTAAACAATATAAAATCCTATAAAAATAATATGCATATAATAGAATAATTAAATCCATATTTTCACATGGGTTTAAAAAAATGAGAGGATAGGCTCTAAGCAAAGTTATACCAAGTGACTATTACAATAATAATTCTGTACTGAAAATAGATTTGGGGATACCTTTGTGGAGCAGGATTGAGTGAAGATGGATGCTCTGGTGACATTAAATTGTCAGAGTATGTTCTGAGTGTAATTATGGGGAGGTTTATACCTTAATACGATCCCTTGGTTTAGATTTTACCTTGTATTTCTTGTAAAGCAGGTTTTAATTTCCATTCCCAGATTCTTTTTTAGTTCATCTTGGGATATAGATGCTTGGAATACAGGTGCTAAAGGACGGGCATCACCTTTGTCTCTTTACTGCTTATTATTTTCTTAGCTCTACAGATGTTCCCTTTCTCCCTTCCTTCTGCCTTTTCTTACTTTGAGGAAGTGCTTCGCTAAATCACATTTTAGGAGGATTTATATTTGATAATTTAAAGGTAATAGCTTTGTATTATATAAAATTTGAAATTAAACAGCCAAAATAGGATTGTGCAAGCATCAGCTATAGATTACTATTATCAATTTGACATACATTCTTTCATTTTTATTTTTATTAATTGGGATTATAACCTATATACATTTTTACAACTGATCTTTAAATTTTATATCATAAATATTATTATTCCCTTTTAAATTCTTTTTGAAAGCAAAGAAGTTAACTGCTGCATATTTTTTGGTTTTATAAATGTAATTTCCACTATCCAATGATAGCTATTACTTTATGGTTTTAATATACAATTCCTGAGGATATTTTTGTACATACACCTAAAATAAATATCTAAATCCAGAAATTTAGTCATTGTACAAATATTATAACCTTTTTCTTATCAGTATATTTTTTCTTCTTTTTATTTATTTATTTTTGGCTGTGCTGGGTCTTTGTTGCTGTGCAGGTTTCCGTCTAGTTGTGCTGAGTAGAGGCTACTCTTCATTATGGTGTGCCAGCTTCTCACTGCGATTGCTTCTGTTGCAGAGCATGGGCTCTGGGGCGCCTAGGCTTTAGTAGGTGTGGCGCGTGGGCTCTGGAGCACAGGCTCCATAGTTGTGGTTCACTAGGCTTAGTTGCTCTGAAGCCTCTCTTGGATCATATGTCAGTGAATTTGTAACTGTGTTGTGATTCTTGGTGGCTACAGAATATTTAATAATTTAGGTGTTTCAGTAAAGCTGCAACACATTTCACTTCCTTCTTAGTACAGATTATCTGTTAGACACTGAACTTGGCCTTTGGGCATTTGTGTTGCTATATCTGTTCCGTTCTCAGCATTGCTGGGATTTGGACAAACTCTTAATTCCTTGAGAATTTGAAATCTAATATAGAGGACTAAGGTTATATGAGATAATTTTGAAACATTTAAAATGTGTATAATAAGGTGTTAAATATTGTGCCATCCTGTTAGTAATAGAGAAGTGAGAGTTCCCAAAGAGGACTGAATAGTCCAGAAAATTTCACTGAGGGTGTATGAGGTTTGCGTTGGTCTTGAAGGACTGATTAGAAATGGGCGGATAAAAAGGAGAATCACACTTCAGATTGAGAGAGAGCAGAGTGCGCTATGGTAGAAAGGTGGGAATTAGCAGCCCTTGGGATAGAGGCTTGCTTTGTTTATTTATTGGCTGTGCCTTGCAGCTTGCAGTATCTTAGTTCTCCAGCCAGGATTAGAAGACAGGACCTGGTGGCGAGAGCACTGAGTTCTAACCACTGGACTACCAGGGATTTCCTGGGATAAAGGCTTTATGTTAGAAAATGTGTCTCTACTTTCAAACACACAGAGTGGAAGGATACAGATGTTATAGTGGGTACTTGGATGTTGCCTTCAAAGCTCTACTCTGTAGATCATTTGAATCACTGAAGTTTATTCATAGTAATACTACTTCTTTTTCAGTTACAGGCATACTTCAGATTTTGTTCTAGATCTCCATAATTAACATTGCAGTGAAGCAAATCACATGAATTTTTTGGTTTCTTAGTGCATGTAAAAGTTATGAGTACACTATAGGAATACTGTAGTTTCTTAGCATTATATCTTTAAAAATGTACATACCATAATTAAAGAATTACTTATTGCTGAAAAATGCTAACCATCTGAGCTTCCAGCAAGTCGTGATTGTTTTTTTGTTGGTAGAACGTCTTGCCTCAGTATTGATGCCTGCTGAATGATCAGGGTGGTAGTTTCTGCAGATTATGGTAACTGGCAATTTCTTAAAACAAGACAGTGAGGTTTGCCCCATCAGTTAACTCTTCCTTTGACTAATGCTTTCTCTGTAGCATGCAATGCTGTTTGATAGCATTTTACCCACAGAATTTCTTTCAAAGTTGGAGTAAATCTTTTCAAACCCTGCCACTGCTTTATCAGCTAAGTTTATGTAATATTCTAAATCCTTTGCTGTCATTTCAACAGTCTGCACAGCATCTTCACCAGGAGTAGATTCCACCCCAAGAAACCACTTTTCTTTGCTCATACATAAGAAGCAACTCCTTATCCATTCCAAGTTTTATCATGAAATAGCAGGAACTCAGTCACATCTTCAGGTTTTACTTCTGATTCTAGTTCTCTTGCTCTTTTCACCACATCTGCCGTTACTTTCTTCACTGAAATTTCCCATGGGGTTTGGCATCAACATCTTCCAAATTCCTGTTAATGCTGGTATTTTGACCTCTTCTCGTAAATCACGAATGTTTTAAATAGCATCTATATAGTGAGTCCTTTCCAGAGATTTTCAGTGTGCACTTGGCTGCCCAGACCTATCAGAGGAATCACTGTCTTATGGTAGCTTTTAGTCCTTGATCCTTGGGTTGCAGAATGAATGTTGTATTGGCAGGCATGAAAATAAAATAAATCTCATTGTCCGTCTCCATCAGAGCCCTTGGGTGACCAGGTGCCTTGTCAGTGAGCAGTCGTATTTTGAAAGGAATCTTCTTTTCTGAGCAGTAGGTCTCAACAGTGGGCTAACCATGTTGTAAATACATGTGCTGTTATCCAGGTTTTGTTGTTCCTTTTATAGAGCCCAAGGGCCTTGGATTTTCAGAATGGTAAGTGAACGCCGGTTTTAACTTCAGTCTGTATAGGCTCCCAACTGACAAGAGAGTCAGCCTGTCCTTTGAGACCAGGCATTGACCTCTTACTTCTGATTGTGAAAGTCCTTAATGGCATCTTCTTCCAGAATAAGGTTACTTTTTTTCCTTCATTGAAAATCTGTTGTTCAGCATAGCCACCTTCATTAATGAGCTTAGGCAGATCTTCTGAATAAACTGCTGCCACTTCTAAGTCAGCACTTCCTCACCTGTCCTTCATGTCAGCGATGGCTTGCTTGCTCCAGCCTCAGCAGCCATCCTGCGCTAGCTTTAAGCTTGCCTTCTGCAGTTTCCTCGCCTCTCTCAGCCTTCATAGAATTGAAAAGACTTAGAGCCTTGTTTTGGATTAGGGTTTAGATTAATGAAATGTTGTGGCCTGGTTTGATCTATCCAGACCACTAAAACTTTCTCTGTGTTAGCAATAGGGCTGTTTTGTTTTCTAATCATTCAGTTCACTTGAATAGCACTGTTAATTTCCTTCAAGAAGTTTTCCTTTGCATTCACAAGTTGGCTGACTGTCTAGCAGAAGGCTACCTTTAAGCTTGTCTTGGCTTTCAACATGTCTTTCTCAGTAAGCTTAATCCTTCCTAGCGTTTAGTTTTAAAATGAGAGGCTTGGGACTATTCGTTTTACTTAAACACTTAGGAACCATTGTAGAGCTATTAATTGGCTTAATTTCAGTATTGTATCTCAGGGAATAGGGAAGCCTGAGGAGAGGGCGAGAGATAGGGGACGTGCTGGTTGGTGGAGCAGTCAAAACACACAGCATTGATCAAAGTTCGTTGTCTTATATGATTGCAGTTTTATTTTTGTTCAGTTGCTCAGTTGTGTCCAACTCTTTGTGACTCCATGGATCCCAAAACATTAAAGATCATTGATCACAGATTATAACAACAATAATGAGTAAGTTTAAACTATTGTGAGAATTTGCAAAATCTGACACAGAGATAGGAAGTGAGCAAATGCTATTGGAAAAAATGGTTCCGAAAGACTTGCTCAACTCAGGGTTGGTGCAAGAAAATGCAGTGTTTGCAAAGTGAGGCAAAGCAAAACAGTAAAATGAGGTATGCCTGTAATAGACTGTTAAAGCTGCTTTAGCTTGTAGAGAAATTGAGTAGAAAGTAGAGAATTCTCATAGTCTCCCTTACTGCCTGGTTTTCCCTATTATTAACGTCTTGCATTGGTGTGGCACATTTGTTACAATTGGTGAACCAATGTTGATGAGCCAATATTAAATAAAATCCACAGTTTACATTACTGTTCACTCTTTGTTATACAGCTTTATATATATATATATATATATATAGAGAGAGAGAGAGAGAGAGAGAGAGAGATCATTGAATGTGTAATATCGTGTATCTACCATTGCAATATCATAGGGAGTAGTTTACTGCCCCCAAAATTCCCTGTGCTTCACCTCCTCCTCTTCCCTGGCAACCACTGATCTATCCACTTTCTCTATAGTTTTGCCTAATCCAAATGTCATATGATTGGAATCCCACTATGCAGCCTTTTCAGACTGGCTTGTTTGATTTTAGCAACATGCATTTAAGGTTCTAACATTTCATTTTTAAAAATCATAATAATTATATTAATTAACCTAATCACCTAAGTTACCCCAGGATGATCTGGGAGAGTTATTTTCAAAGAGTCTATCTACCCTCAGATGCCAAACATTTGTTACCAGTACAGGGTTAGAGCATAAACGAGGTGATGAGTCAGTGTTTATCAAATGAACAGTTTTTCAGAAGAATATGCCAAAGCTCTAGTGGAAATTCCCAAAGAGGAGCACTGAAAATATTTTGGTTAATGATGGTATTTTCATAAAATGTGTGCAGTTTCATAAGTTGTATATAAAGCCTTGAGAAGGCCCTATTGCTTATTTGATCATGTCAATTAGAATATGTTTGTTAAAATATTAATCACATTCCTTTTGTTTTCTAGTCCACATTTGTAACTTTTTATGTGGTTTTTCACCAAATATCTAAACCTATGTTTTCACATTCTGTCGAAATCTTTGACTTTCCAAAGATCCTTAGAAAGGGATGTTCATTTTTCTTACTTATTCAATGAAGTGTCAGAGGGGTAAACAATCTAGAGCTTAAGTGCTGCTTTCTTTCCGCCTGACTTCATTTAGAGATGACAGTATATTTGAATTAAGAAAGTTACTTCCACCTTCAGTGTATAGAGCTTAAGACCAAGTTAATTCCAGTACAAGCTGGAATCAAGATTGCTCAGAGAGGTATCAGTAACCTCAGATATGCAGATAACACCACTCTTGCAGAAAGGGAAGAGGAGTTAAAGAGCCTCTTGATGAAAGTGAAAGAGGAGAGTGAAAAATTGGCTTAAAGGTCAACATGCAAAAAACTAAGATCGTGGCATCCAGTCCCATCACTTCATGGCAAATAGATGGGGAAAAAATGGAAATAGTGAGAGACTTTATTTTCTTAGGCTTCAAAATCACTGCAGACAGTGACTGCAGCCATGAGATTAAAAGGTGCTTGCTCCTTGGAAGAGAAGCTTTGACCAACCTAGACAGCATTAAAAACCAGAGACATTACTTTGCCAACAAAAGTCCGTCTAGTCAAAGCTATGGTTTTTCCAGTAGTCGTGTGGATGTGAGAGTTGGACCATAAAGAAGGCTGAGCGTCGAAGAATTGACGATTTTGAACTGTGGTGTTGGAGAAGACTCTTGAGAGTCTTGGACTGCAGAGAGATCAAACCAGTCCATCCTAAAGGAAATCAACCCTGAGTATTCATTGGAAAGGCTGATGCAAAGCTGAAACTCCCAATACTTTGGCCACCTGATGCAAAGAACTGACTCACTGGAAAAGACCCTGATGCTGGGAAAGATTGAAGGCAGGAGGAGAAGGGGATGACAGAGGATGAGATGGTTGGATGGCACCACCAACTCAATGGACATGAATTTGAGCCAATTCTGGGAGATGGTGAAGGACAGGGGAACCTGGCATGCTGCAGTGCATGGGGTTGCAGAGTCAGACACGAGTGAGCAGTTGAACAACAAAGCTGGTGTCTAGCTCATTGATTAAACCTTTCCTGTGTCAACTAAATGTATCCACATACTTCTTCCAGAGAAGTGAGTCAATCTTGAGTTTGGCGGGAATATTTTAGGTGGTAAAATGATTAGAGAAAGGGACTTTAATTACATTCCTCAAATTTTCATTTTGTTGAATCCAAGGTTAAAAGAGTAAACAGAAGGACTTCCCAGATGGTACAGTGGATGAGAATCTGCCTGCCAATGCAGGGGACACCGGTTTGATGCCTGATTGGGGAAAATTCTGCATGTCATAGAACAGTTAACTTGTGCACCACAGCTGCTGAGCCCACATGCTGCAGCTGCTGAAGCCTGCACTCCTAGAGCCTGTGCTCGGCAACAAGGGAAGCCAGCCGCTGCAGTGAGAAGCCCGTGCACCACGACAGAGCGGCCTGCACGCAGCAATGAAGGCCCAGTGCAACAACAATGAACAGTTAAAAAGAGAATAAGGGCCAAAACAAAGCGACTTGAATCTATACCTGGTTCTCAACTAATTATTTGAATGTAGCGTTTTCCTTTTTGACGCTTACCTTTCATTGATAGGCCATTTATTTTAATGTCCTCAACTCTTAGCTCATTGCTTGCAAATGCATAATTAAGACTTTATTGAGAATGAGGCAGTTATGTCTGAATAAATGATTTCATTTATAAATTATACTTCCTCCTAGATTCCTGCTCTAAAAATCACAAAATCTTGAAATTGACTTAAAATTGGAGTTCAGTTGATGATAACCCTTTTTTATTGTGAACTACAGTAGGTAATGTTACGCATTCCAGTGAATAGTTGAGGATAACAAATACTAGAAAATATCTGCCAAAAAATTTGTGGGCATAAGAGTCAGTTACAGTAATTGCTGTTATTTTGCAATTTTGTAAATTATTCCCTTTGTATCATTTGTGTCTTAGGAAACCTTTTTTTTTTTAAATGTCAAATGGAATTTTTTAGAATGAAACTGCATTAAAGATATTTTTAGCATTTTATAACCTAATTTTTCTATGAAGAATTTCATTGTTACTGATTGGAATTTTTTGTTCAGGAAAAAAATTTTTTGTGATAGTATCACATAAGATGGGCATGATAATGATAAAATATTTTGCCCATTTAGTTTTGACAAATCTAGGAAGAGATTTGATAGTTCATTTGTTGTTGTTTTTCAATAGTCTTTATTTTTAAGAGCAGTCTTAGGGTCACAATAAACTTTGAGTGTGAGTTGTAGAGATTTCCCACATGTCTCCTCCCCTTCCATGTGCAGAGCTTTCCCCATTATCAACATTCCCTACCTGAGTGGTATATTTGTAAAAACTGATGAACCTACACAGACACCCAAAGTCCATGGTTTACATCCTGGTTTGCTCTTGGTGTTGTAAGCTCTGTGGGTTTGGATAAGTGCATAATGATATATAGGTATCGACATAGTACTGTACAGAGTAGTTCCCCTGCCCTAAAAATCATCTGTGTTCTCTCTGCCTGTACAGATCTGCTCCTAACCCCTGGCAAACACTGATCTTACTACTGTCTCCATAGTTTTGCCTTTTCTAGTACATCATATAGTAGGAATCATGCAGTAGGTAGTCTTTTCATATTGGCTTCTTGTACTTAGGTAATATGCATTTGAGTTCCTTCCATATCTTTTCATGGCTTGATAGGTCATATCTTTTTAGCACTGAACCATAGTCCATTGTCTGGTTTATTTATCCATTCATCTACTGAAAGACATCTTGGTTGCTTCTGCATTTTGGCATTTATGAATAAAGCAGTTACAGGCATCCATGTACAGGTTTTTGTGTGGACATAGTTTTCAGCCTCTTTGGGTAAATATCAAGGAGCATGATCGATAAATTATATGCTAAGACTATGTTTAACTTTTTAAGAAACTGTCAAACTATTTTTAAGAGTGGCTGTATTATTTCCATCAGCAGTCAATAAAAGTTTCTGTTGCTCTGTATCTTCAACAGTATTTGGGGTT
The DNA here is from genome assembly GCF_042477335.2 of Ovis canadensis. Taxonomy (NCBI): domain Eukaryota; kingdom Metazoa; phylum Chordata; class Mammalia; order Artiodactyla; family Bovidae; genus Ovis; species Ovis canadensis. Next base: position 121,402,910 of record NC_091247.1, on the reverse strand, counting down.
GTTACTGTTCCTGATTTTGACCATTCTAATAGATATGTGATGGTACCTTGTTTTAATTTATATTTCCCTGATGACTAATAATATGGAGCATCTTTTTATATGCTTGTTTGCCGTCTGTGTATCTTTCTGATGAAGTGTCTGTTAACAGGTCTTTGGTCCATTTTTAAATTGGCTTGTTTATTTTGTTGAGCTTTAAGAGTTCTTTGTATATTTAGGATAACAGTCCTTTTTCAGACTTGTCTTTTTATTGGCCATGCCACATGGCATGCAAGGCATGTAGGATCTTAGTTCCCTACCAGAGATGGAACCTGTGCTCCCTTCAGTGGAAGCGTGGAAGTCTTAACCACTAGACTGCCAGGGAAGTCCTAAGATGTGTCTTTTGTAAATGTTTTCTCTCAAACTGTGATTTGTCGTCTTGTCCTCTTGACAGTGTCTTTTGCAGAGCAGAAAGTTCTAATTTTAATGTCTAATAATGTTTAATAATTCATCAATTATTTCTCTTCATAGATTGTACCTTTGCTGTTGTATCTAAAACATCATTGCCAGGGACTTCCTGGTGGTTCAGGGGTTAAGAATCTGTGCTTCCACTGCAGGGAACCCAGGTTTGATCCCTGGTCGGGAAGCTAAGATCCCATGTGCCTGGGGGCAACTAAGCCCACTTGCCACAACTAGAGTAGCCCCCGCTCACTGCTGCTAGAGAGGAAAAGCCCAAGCACTGCAATTAAGATCCACTGTAGCCAAAAAAAAGAAAAAAATTAAATAAAAAAACAAGTCATTGCCAAACCCAAGGTCATCTAGATTTTCTTCTATGTGAGTTGTCTTCTGTAGCTTTATAATTTTAAGCTTTGCATTTAGATTTGTGATGCATTTTGAGTTAATTTTTATGAAAGGTATAGGTCTGAATCTTGATTCTTTTTTTTTGCACGTGGATGTCCAGCTGTTCCAGACCATTTTTTCTTTACTCCTTTGTCAGGTAACTGTATTTATGCGGATCTGTTTCTGGGCGCTCTCTCTGTTTCGTTTCTCCTATTGGCCTGTTCTTTCACCAGTGCCACAGTGTCTTGCTTACTGTTGCTTTACACTAAGTCTTGAAGTTGGATCGTGTCAGTCCTCCAACTTCCATCTTCTTCTTCAATATTGTGTTGACTACTCTGGGTCTTTGGCCTCTCTGTATAAACTTTAGAATCAGTTTGTCAATATCATTGAAAATAACTTGATTGTCTTTTGATTGTGCTCTTGGTGAATCCATAGATCAAGTTGGAAAGAACTGAAATTTTGACAGTGTTGTATTTTTCTAACTGTGAACACAGAATATCTGTATTTAGTTATTCTGGTATCGTCTCATCAGAATTGTTTTCCTCATATAGATGTTGCACATATTTTGTTAGATTTACATAAATATTTCATTTTAGGGGGAGCTAATGTAAAATGTTTTGTTTTTAATTTCAAAATTCCACTTGTTCATTGCTGGTGTATAGGAAAATTATTGACTGAAAATACTAAGCATACATTCTGCAGCCTTGCTGTAATTGATCGTTAGTTCTAGAGATTTTTTGATGATTCTTTCAGTTTTTATACATAGGTGGTCATGTCATCTGTGAACAGTATTATTTGTTCCTTGCCAATCTGTACACATTTCATTTCCTTTTCTTACTGCATTAACTGAGATGATAGTTTCAATTTTTAAGTTTAAATTACCTGATTGCATTGTAATCTTTGAGAATAGTTTTAAAAACAGTAAGATCTCTTTGTAATTTATTAACTTGCCATGCATTTTTCTTTTAGACTTTGGTTACATACTATCAAACATGCAGGTTTTTAAAATGTTGTTGTTGTTAAAACTGTTTACATTGTTAAAATGGGGGAAAATAATACAAATTTGTTTTGGTGCAAAGAATGAAAGAAACAGTGTGATTAACAACTTTTACTTTCTTGTTTAAAACTAACACCTATCTTTAGCTTTTTATACACCCACAGGTTAAAAATATTGGCATTCTTTTTTTAGAAAAGTAATCCATTAAAAGCAAAGAATAACTGGTATTTATAGAGAATAAGTTATACAAAATTTGGTCCACTGGAGAAGGAAATGGCAAACCACTTCAGTATTCTTGCCTTGAGAACCCCATGAACAGTATGAAAAGGCAAAAAGATAGGACCCTGAAAGATGAGCTCCCCAGGTCAGTAGGTGCCCAATATGCTACTGGAGATCAGTGGAGAAATAGCTCCAGAAAGAATGAAGAGATGGAGCCAAAGCAAAAACAACACCCAGTTGTGGATGTGACTGGTGATAAAGCAAGGTCTGATGCTGTAAAGAACAATATTGCATAGGAACCTGGAATGTTAGGTCCATAAATCAAGGCAAATTGGAAGTGGTCAAACAGGAGATGGCACGAGTGAACATTGATATTGTAGGAATCAAAGAACTAAAATGGACTGGAATGGGTGAATTTAATTCAGATGCCCATTATATCTACTTCTGTGGGCAAGAATCCCTTAGAAGAAATGGAGTAGCCATCATAGTCAACAAAAGAATCTGAAATTCAGTACTTGGATGAAATCTCAAAAATGACTGAATGATCTCTGTTAATTTCCAAGGTGAACCATTCAATACCATGGTAATCCAAGTCTATGCCCTAACCAGTAATGCTGAAGAAGCTGAAGTTGAATGGTTCTGTGGAAACCTACAAGACCTTCTAGAACTAACACCCAAAAAAGATGTCCTTTTCATTATAGGGGACTGGAATGCAAAAGTAGGAGATCGGGAAACACCTGGAGTTTTGCCAAGGAGTACGTCAAGGCTGTATATTATCACCTTGCTTATTTAATTTCTGTGCAGAGTACATTATGAGAAACGCTGGACTGGAAGAAGCACAAGCTGAAATCAAGATTGCCGGGAGAAATATCAATAACCTCAGATGTGCAGATGACACCACCCTTATGGCAGAAAGTGAAGAACTAAAGAGCCTCTTGATGAAAGTGAAAGAGGAGAGTGAAAAAATTGGCTTAAAACTCAGCATTCAGAAATCTAAGTCATGGCATCCTGTCCCATCACTTCATGGCAAATAGATGGGGAAACAGTGACTGACTTTATTTTTGTGGCTCCAAAATCACTGCAGATGGTGACTGCAGCCATGAAATTAAAAGACACTTACTCCTTGGAAGAAAAGTTATGACCAACCTAGATAGTATGTTCAAAAGCAGAGACATTACTTTGCCAACAAAGGTCCGTCTAGTCAAGGCTATGGTTTTTCCAGTAGTCATGTATGGATGTGAGAGTTGGACTATAAAGAAAGCTGAGTGCCGAAGAATGATGTTTTTGAGCTGTGGTGCTGGAGAAGACTCTTGAGAGTCCCTTGGACTGCAAGGAGATCCAGCCAGTCCATCCTAAAGGAGAACAGTCCTGGGTGTTCTTTGGAAGGACTGATGCTAAAGCTGAAACGCTAATACTTTAGGCACCTGATGTGAAGAGCTGACTCATTTGAAAAGACCCTGATGCTGGAAAAGGTTGAAGGCAGGGGAGAAGGGGACGACTCAATGGAGATGAGTCATCACCAACTCAATGGAGATGAGTTTGAGTAAACTCTGGGAGTTGGAGATGGACTGGAATACCTGGCATGCTGCAGCCTGTTGTGTCGTGAAGAGTTGGACACGACTGAGCGACTGAAGTGAACTGAAGTTATTTAACAGTTTCGTCATACTTTTCCATTTATTACCTAATTTTTTATTTTAAAGAACGTTTGAGAGTTTTTCAACTAACAGTGGATTAATAAGGTATTTGTTAGAGTTGCTTCTTTTGGAGAACTTGAAAATGAAGCCTAATTTGGGGTGATTATTGGATGTGGAGATGCTGTTTACATAGGTTTCTTAGTTTTATGCTTATGGTGACTGTATTTCTCAAACCAGTAATAATGATATATGACCTGATGACAAGATAAAGTATTTGAAACTTGGATGATACTGGAAGAAGAGACGTGATCCTAGTCTATGATATGGCTTACTCTTGTCATGTGGAGAAAGTTTTGAGGTTTGTGTGATTCATGAATCTATACTGCAAATTACTTAAAATTCTATTAAAATCATAGTGCAGGAAACCGTCAGTGTAATACTACTGGTCTTATATCCTTGATCTTTACGTAGCTTCCATTGGATGGGGAATCATATATAGCTCAACCCAATAACTTTTAGGACTAGTCTTTAAGCACCTCTAGGACTGAAGACTTTGAGAGCAAAATGTAAAGAAGACTCATCGAAGTCCATATCTGAAATAGAAAAGGACAAGAGTGCATTTTTAGCGTGCACCCATTCCTTCCTTTCCATGGCTCGGTTTTGACCTTTTTCTTCCTTTCAGGGTCTTGGCCATAGCACACAATTAGAAACATATGTGTGTAAGCATGTTGATGTTTGTATTGGTATGCGACAGTATCCTTCCAGTGAGAAATCCCCAACATGCTGTCCTGATCCTTCTCTTTACGTTTGTCCTGTCTATAACCTTCCTTTCTTACCAGGTGTTGTTTTGTTTTGATACTCTTGGAGGTGAAAAGTTCAGAAATAAGATGCTGGAATAACCAAAGACATACTGTTTAGGATTACAGGCAGCTTAATGGGAAGAAATACTTGTTATAAGTATGTACCCTGTGTGTAAATATAATACCCAGGTCAGTAATTTTAACCTTTGGGCAGTCTTATTTCATCTATTTCCCCCAGTTCCCATTATTTGAGGCAATTCTAGAATCTTGCCACTTCATTGTAAACAGTATAAATTTATAAAGATAAGAGTTCTTTAATAATAACCATAATACCACTATTATATATAAATAATAATTCCTTAATATCAAATATCCAGTGTTCAGGTTTCCATGATTATCTTATGCATGTTTTTTGCATTTTGCCCAAACAAGATCTGTAGTACAATGCAATTGCTGGCTGCGCCTCTTAAATTTCTTTTAATCTTCACATTCATCCTCTTTTATTCTTTTGCAGGTTATTGTTTGATTAAAGCTGATTGTCCTGTGCTGACTGCATCTGCATGGTGTTGTTTAATATAATCCTCTGAATTTGTATTTCCTGTAAACACGTAGATTTTGATTTAAACTAGATGTTTAATCAGATCCATGTTCAGCTTTATTTTCTCAAGAATACTTCATAGGTAGTTCGTTGTATTTTCAGGAGGATTAAAACCCTGGTCAGCTCTTATGTTAGCAGATAGTGATGAATTCCCTAGATCATCTGTCCCCAAGTTTTTTAGTTTCAGGATACCTTTATATTCTGTGTTGTTGTTCAGTCATTCAGTTGTGTCCAACTCTTTGCGACTCCATGGGCTGCAGCCAGGCTTCCCTGTCCTTTACTATCTCCTGGAGCTTGCTCAAACTCATGTCGATTGAGTCAGTGATGCCATTCAACTATATCATCCTCTGTCAGCCCCTTCTACTCCTGGCCTCAATCTTTCCCAGCGTCAGGGTCTTTTCCAGTGAGTTGACTCTGCTCAGGTGGCCAAAGTATTGGAGCTTCAGCTTTAGTATCAATCCTTTCAGTGAATAGTCAGGGTTGATTTCCTTTAGGATTGACTGGTTTGATCTTGATGTCCTTGGGGCTCTCAAGAGTCTTGTCCAACACCACAGTTCAAAAGCATCAATTCTTTGGTGCTCAGCTTTCTTTATAGTCCAACTCTCACATCCATACATGACTACTGGAAAAACCACAGCTTTGACTAGACGGACCTTTGTGGGCAAGTTATGTCTCTGCTTTTTAATACACTGTCTAGGTTGGTCACAGCTTTTCTTCCAAGGTGCAAGCATCTTTTAATTTCATGGCTGCAGTCACCAGCCACAGTGATTTTTGGAGCCCAAGAAAATAAAGTCTCTCACTATTTCCATTTTTTCCCCTTGTATTTGACATGAAGTGATGGGATTGGGTGCCATGATCTTAGTTTTTGGAATGTGGAGTTTGAAGCCAACTTTTTCACTGAATTTTTATATTCTTAAAAATCATTAAAAACCCTAAGGACATTTTTTTAAATTGTAAATGTTATTATATCTATTGGTGTTTACCTTATTAGAAAAAAAGCTAAAAAAAATTTAGAAATGTCTGTTATTTATTTAAAAATAACAACAATAAACTCACTGTATGTTTAAATAAACATTTTTGTGAAAACTATTTTCCAAAACAGAAACTTAGTGAGAAGAGTGGTCTTATTTTTACATTTTTGTAAATCTCTTTATTGTCTGGCTTAAAAGAAGATAGCTGGATTCTCATATCTGCTTTATTTTTTAGTCTGTTGTAATATTACTTATCATGTAATCTTGGGAAACTTCATGTACACTCATGAGAGTGTGTATGTGGAGGGGGGGAGTGAGTAACATCTTAGGGCCATTATAATAATACTTAGTATCATTGTAATAATATAGTCTAAAGCTGTCATTTTTCTAGTAGTCATGTATGGATGTGAAAGTTGGACCATAAAGAAGGCTGAGCACCGGAGAGTTAATGGTTTCGAATTGTGGTGCTGGAGAAGACTTGAGAGGCCTCTGTCTGCAATGAGATCAAATCAGTCCATCCTAAAGGAGATGAGCACTGAATATTCATTGGAAGAACTGATGCTGAACCTCCACTACTTTGGCCACTTGATGCGAAGAGCTGACTCATTGGAAAGACCCTGATGCTGACAAGGATTGAAGGCAAAAGGAGAAGAGGGTGGCAGAGGATGAGGTGGTTAGAGAGCATCACTGACGCAGTGGACATGAGTTTGAGCCAACTCTGGGAGATTGTGAAAGACGGGGAAGCCATGGGGTCGCAACAGCTGAAAACAGCAATTACTGTAGAATGTTTCTGATTCTGCAGATTCTCTGAAAGGGTTTTGGGGACCCACAGGGCTTCCTTTGGACCTTGTTTTGGGGTCTGCTAGTTTATCTTCATTTTATTAGGGGGTTGCAAAATGGTGATACTCCAGTTCTTATTACATTGGAATTTGTTAGTTGGAGTGTTTTATGATGCTTTTCTTTTATCAGCTATTAATAATTACCTTGAGATGTGGTTTGTACAAATAAAGTAAGCTCAGTGCTTGGTTCTTTCCCTTTAGAGAGATGGAAGCTTTATTACATGTTTCACCATGTAAGAGAAAGGATCATGAAGCCCCCCTTTGTACTAATTGAAACCATTGCTTAGTTAGAATCTCCTAGAAGGGAAGGGAAGCCCTCTGCTAATACATTTGAGTTGCCTTCTTAAATTATTAAGGTGTAGTTTGTATCTTACAGGTTGCTTATTTAGTAGTATATCATATAACATTGTAATCTCTTTAAGAAACTACTAGAAGAAGCTAAAAAGGATTGAAGGCTTCCAGGGTATTTGATGCTTTTAGAAATGTATGAAGATTAACAAGCTAATGTCTGTGAATTGTTTTAAAACTCTTGTATATTGTGAGATATATTACTGTTAACTCCATAGAAGGAAGAATATAGGCTTTCTTATGGGATGTTAGGTTTTGCTGCAGTTTGATTTTAGAAAACTGAACTTTCTAATCTAATTCCAGAATTGCTTCCCCAATTTGAGCACTCTTGAAGCAAGACTGGGAGTTGTAAGCTGTCATAAATGATAAAATCCAGAAACTGAAACTTGGAATGAAGTCTGGAGAGAGAAGATATGTGTCAGAGCAGTATAAGCAATAGATTAATTAGGCATAATAAAACTTAATTTCTTAATTCATCTTCCCCACAAATGAAAGGGGAAAGTCATCTTAATTTCTTACTTGTGTGTACTTGAGATGAAGTGTAGACTCAGTTTTCCTGTACTTAACAATTTTTATTTTAATTGACTTTTGGAATTTTTATGACACAATAGAAATATGTTGAGATGAGTTTATTGAGCCAACCATCTATAGATCGTAAAATATTTGGCAGTTTAAATAGCTATTTAATGTGGCCTGGAAGTGAGAAGGATGTGAGTTGAAGGATATAAGTTGAACCAAACAGAATAATCTGTCAGCAAAATAAATCTTTTCTAGTAGACTTAATCTCTTGTTGTTTTTGGACCTGGTGAAAATTATTTTAGAGATTACCATTTAATAGCATAGTTACGGTTAGATGGTATCTGTTTTAGTTTTATTTGTAGACTATAAGAAAAAATTTTAAATATTTATATATTTTGAATAATATTTGAATAATAATATTCAATAAATATTGAATAATATTTGTATTTATAGAAGTTCATTGGAAAAAGTTAACAGTTTTTGGGAGAATCATTTGAGTAGCCACCATCATTCCATGGAAAAATGCCTGTTTGGAAAATAAATTAAATCTTTTCATTGTTTGAATAGTTTTTTTCCCCTTATATATTGGGGGTAACCTATCAAACCTCTTTACAGTTGAACCTTATAAATGTTGTTGAATTTTGGGAAAATATTTGGTGAACTTGTCCTTCCTTCCTGGAAGCTGAAGAATTTTCTTGTTTTTAATGAAGAATGAAGTGACTGGATCTTCACTACAAAGTTAAAAAATTTTTTCGATTAAAGTAATGAGGATGCATATTTACTGTGTTTACACAATTATCAATATATGTTTTGTTTTCAGTATTTTTTTTCTTAAAGGATAACCTTTGGAACTTTACCAAAAAAAATGCTTACTTTGACTTTGAAATTTGAAATAGTTTAGTATCACATTTAGGACTTTCTTCTTAATGCTGTGTTTAAAAGCTTTAAATAACTTTCTGGAAAACAATATATGACCCAAAACAAGCTAATTCCATGTGTTTAAAACATAAACCAAAATATACTTTCAGGGTTGCTGCTGCTGCTAAGTTGCTTCAGTCGTGTCCGACTCTGTGCGACCCCAGAGACAGCAGCCCACCAGGCTCCCCCATCCCCAGGATTCTCCAGGCAAGAACACGAGTGGGTTGCCATTTCCCTCTCCAGTGCATGAAAGTGAAAAGTGAAAGTGAAGTCGCTCAGTTGTGTCCGACTCTTAGCGACTCCATGAACCGAAGCCTACCAGGCTCCTCCGTCCATGGGATTCCCCAGGCAAGAGTACTGGAGGGGGTGCACACTTCCAGGGCATGTTCAAGTAAATATAGATTAAATATAAAAACGTGGTGTGATAGTTTATAGTAACTGACAATCTGTCTAAAAGTATGACATGACCCTAAAGGATCAACAGCTAGAGAAGACTTAAGGTAGTAAAGAAACTTTTTTGGGTTTAATTTGTTACATATATATATAGAGATAGATAGATAGATAGATAGATTTTTTTTTTAATGGAGGGAGGATTTTGTAGAGGTGTAGTGAAAGACCGGGACCCAGACAGTAAAGAATCTGCCTAACACATAGTGAAAAAATAGGACCATTCATTCTGGTCATCCTGGGATCCCAGGTGGCACAGTGATAAAGAATTCTCCTGTCAGTTGCACTAGGAGGTACGGGAGACATGGATTCAGTCCCTAGGTCGGGCAGATCCCCTGGAATTGGAAACGGCAACCTGCTCCAGTATTCTTGCCTGGAGGGCTGCAGTCTGTGGGGTCGAAGAGAGTCAGACGTGACTGAGCACACACATAGCCTTTCAAGTAATGAAAACTCATTTCAGAAAAACATTTGGAAACTAGCTACAGCCCCCAGACCTTGATTTGGTAGTCTCTAGTGGCTGACTATTTAAAGGACTATTTTTAGCTTTGTATAGCTTTTTGAAAATAATCATTTATGAAAAACAGGTAAATAGTCCTATTAAATTTCTTACTAGGTCTGGTTATTTTTAATAGGCAAATTTTTGTTTAGAATGTAAAATAAACTTCTTTATTATAAGCTGCTACTGCTGAATGTTTTGTTCTCCCTACATTTTTATATTGAAGCCTAGTCCCCAGTGTGCTGGTACTTGAAGGAGGAGTCTTTGGGAATTGATTGGGTCATCAAGATGGAGGCCTCATGAATGGGATTAAGGCCCCTATAAAGGAGGTTCTAGTGATTTACCTTGCTCCTTCCACCACATAAGAAGAGCAGAGAGACCTTCATCTGTGACTTTGGAAGTGGCTCTCAACAGAAGACTCAGTCTGCCTGGGCCTTGATCCTAGCCTCAAGACTGTGAGAAATAAATTTCTGTTTGTAAGTCTCCTAGTCTGTGGTATTTTGTTTGTGGCAGCTCAAAGGGACTTAGATATGAACTATTATTCTCTTTGATAATTTCATATTTGCCAAGACTTAGTACTTCTCCTGGAATGTTTATTTTGCATGTGCTTTGTAGTTGGATTTATTTTTAATTTTTAAATTTATTTTATTACCCTATAAACACATAGCCTAGTTAACTGCTGCATATAGTATGACTTTATTTCATTTATAAGTTGCTGTATCAGAAGTTCACACTAGCCTGTTTAAAATAAATTTATAAAACTTAAGTTGCCAAATAATCACTAAGGGAGATTTAGTAAGTTTAGGATTGGACCCATGAATTTGCATTTTAAAGACTGTACCAGATAATTTTGGTGAAATGTGAACCACCAGCAGTACCTTTGAAAAATTCTGATTTACAGAATTTATTAATAACTTCATGTTAGCCGAAACATATTACTCAGTTTAAATCTCCAGTTTATTTATCTTGGCTTTCAAAGTTTACTTTTTAAAAGACTTCTTAGAGTTATTAAACATTTGGTATTTTGCCTGTGAAGGTAGAGTAAGGAAGCATTAAGAAAATGCTATTTAAACAATGCTGATCCCTAATCTTAAATAATGAAAATGATATTGTGTTGTCATTGTAAATAAAAATAGCCACCACTTATTTGAGAGCTTTTACTTGACAAATATTTTGGGTAAGCACATTTGATTTATTTAATCCTAACCTTAAAAGATAGGTGAGTGAATCTCCACTTCCCTAATGAGAAATCAGTTTTACACAAGTAATAACTAATGTAACCAAGGTTGAAATCCATGTTTATCTCATCCCGGAATCCATCCTTCTTAATAATTAGCATTGTTAATAGTTAACAATATTCAGTAGTACTTATTAATAATATGAAGAATAAATTTTTGAAATTAATAATTCTTAATAATTATCCTTACATTAAAATTTGTATAATGAGAAAATGATGAATAAATAGGTATTTGGTAATGTGAATGTTTATGTTCCCTCTCAGATTGCTCCCTTGGTGTTGGCTTTAGAACCTCAGTCACTTACTCTGAATTTACCATCTTTTTTCATATGGAATATAAAGACCTGCTGAGATTCTTTTTGGTTTCCTGCCCATTTTTCCTATCTCTCTTATGATTTTAAGTGTTGATTCCACATTTTAGAATTTATCTTCTGTCCTCTGGAAATAGACATGATGGGATTGAGTGCCATTTTATGACTTGAAGTTTGCTGATGCATACATAAATGGATGTTATATGATTTGGTATAAGCCATTGTGGATTTCTTACTCTGGAATCTGTAAGAGTTGGGTTCTCCCTTTGATCTTAATGTGTGAATGATGCTTTTGTCTTGAAGAAAGGATAAAGGGAAGCAAGCTGAACTGAATTCTAGTTCACTTTGATGATGTGGTAGGTCCAATTAGTGATGGGCCAGAAGAAGGATGTAAGAGATTATTAATCCCAGGCTATTTCGATTTACCCATAGGGAGATGCAGAAGAAGGGGCTAGATACATAAGAAAGATCCAGGCTAAAGACTTAAAAGATTTTTGATTTTTCTGTAGCTTTTACCTAGCTTTCCTGATCTTTGACTTCTTTATTTGTTAGGATACATCTTAATGTAGTTATTCTAATACCACAGCCTATTTACAGGACTGTTGTGAGAATCAAATGAATGTAAAGTATTTTCCTTGCAAATGATTTTTATCATCATTCCTGTCTCAGATGTCTGGATCTTTTAAGCTCTACTGTACTTATCGACTGGGGTTTTTCTGTATTTCAGATAACATTTACTGCATTTCAGCCTCTTTTGAAAAGGTTGTTTTTTAGCTTGAGAATATTTTCTAGCATTTTTGCAAGTGGCAACATTTGGGTTTTCATTTAAGATGTTTTTATTTATTTTTCATTCTTATTGCTTTCCCATTTTACTTTGTGAATGTGATTAACCAAGCTACAACCCTTCTATAATTCCCTGAATCCTGTCTCCTCTGAGCCCTGCTTAAAGGTATGGCCCTTTTGATTGTGTCTTTTTTACTGAAGATACACAGGCTTTTCTTAAGTGCTTACTGAAATAACTATTTATGGAGATAAGGGAAAGTAATGAAGAGAGGGAGCTTTAGTTTAATGCAACATGATGCAAACGCAGCATTGAACTTGGTAGTTAACAAATTTCCTAGTTCTAATAGGGCTTTAAATTTAGGTGTTACTAATATAAGAATTAGAGGGGAGTAAATAAGAAAGCTATCTTCTTATAACTAAAAGTGAAATATTACCTTAAATGTAATAAATTAACTTTTAAGTTACATGCCCATGATAAAACTTCAAATGGTACAGGCAACCAATGTTACTTTCTTGTGTGCCTTCCAGAGATACTCGACTTTAACCAATAAATATGTATGGATATCCTAAGATTCTTTCTTTCAAGGCTGATGATGAACACTGTCATGAATTTGAAATTTTTTGTTAGTAATTTCCTAGTTAGAAATATTATGGCTAAGAGTTTGAACTATAAGTTCTTAAGGGCAGATTTTTTTCTTTAGCTTTAAGTATATAATACAGTTACTATTTGTATTCTCCAGTTTGTATGATTTCATCTTTTTTCAAAGTCCAATAAAATGCTTTTTTACAGTGTTGCTAGAAAGACTGCATCTGGATTTCAGGGAAGAGGTCTGGCCTAGAGATAACGGTTTGGAGGTAGTCAGTCTACAGTAGTGGTTTTTGTGTTTTAGCACATATCATCACTTGGAGATGGAGAAGGAAATGGCAACCCACTCCAGTACTTTTGCCTGGAAAATCCCATGGACAGAGGAGCGTAGTAGGCTATAGTCCATGGGGTTGCAAAGAGTCGGACACGACTGAACGACTTCAGTTCACTTCACTTTGAGAGCTTGTTATATACACATTACTGAGGTCCACCCAGTGTCCAATTCAGTAGGTCTGGGTTGGTGTCCAAGAATTGCATTTCTGACTTGTTCCAAAGTGATACTGATGCTACTGTGATTTCACACTTTGAGCATCAGTGATCTGTTCTGTTTAAACCATGTGAAAGTAGACTGAGTTAGCTTGGGTGTAAAAGAGCTGACAGTTCTGAGGGCTGAGTCCCTTTAATTAATGGAGGCCAGGGCTGGGTGCGGTAGGGTGAGGTGCTGCCAGGTAGAGGAGGAAAGTTGAGGTAGTCAGGTAAATGTGGAAGAAGATCTTTTGTGTTTTATCACTCTCTTGGAAGTTTCAGAATACACACAGACATGGTAAAGGACTTAAATTCCTAAGAAAAGAATCAGCTGTTTTAAAGACTGGTTCTGTATGTCTGCCTTGAGGGCAGAAAGAAAGGGTTGCAGTAGGGACTGTTTGCCCTTTCCTCTTCGCCAGGGGAGGTTTGGCAGTTACCAAAAGCAAAGTCGTCTGAGTGTATGACAGAGGACATGGTACCAGAACAAAGGGCCTAGCAGAGTTCCTAATTGTGAAAGCAGTTTGCCTGTGCTTGAATTCCAGCCATGTTTAAGAATCACTGATCCTTGTGTTTGTAGTTTTTTTTTTTTAACATAATGTTAGACACAGTCAGTTCAGTTCAGTCGCTCAATCGTGTCTGGCTCTTTGCGACCTCATGGACTGCAGCACGCCAGGCCTCCCTGACCATCACCAACTCCTGGAGATTACTCAAAGCCATGTCCATTCAGTCGGTGATGCCATCCAATCATCTCATCCTCTGTCGTCCCCTTCTCCTCCCGCCTTCAATCTTTCCCAGCATCAGGGTCTTTTCCAGTGAGTCAGTTCTTTGCACCAGGTGGCCGAAGTATTGGAGTTTCAGCTTCAACATCAGTCCTTCCAATGAACTTTCAGGACTGATCTCCTTTAGGATGGACTGGTTGGATCTCCTTGCAGTCCAAGGGACTCTCAAGAGTCTTCTCCAACAGCACAGTTCAAAAGCATCAGTTTTTCAGCAGTCGGTTTTCTTTATAGTTCAACTCTCACATCCATACCTGACCACTGGAAAAACCATAGCCTTGACTGGACAGACCTAGTAAAGTAAAGTAATGTCTCTGCTTTTTAATATGCTGTTGGTTAGTAATGTGTCTGCTTTTTGATATGCTGCCTAGGTTGGTCATAACTTTTCTTCCAAGGACTAAGCGTCTTTTAATTTCATGGCTGTAGTCACCATCTGCAGTGATTTTGGAGCTCCAAAAAATAAAGTCTGCTACTGTTAGACACAGTAGGTACTCAATAAATTATAACTTTCACCAGATAATCTTTTTTGGTTCCTGGTTTGTTGATATACCACAGAATCTTCTTTAATTTTGCTGGTATAGAGAGTTATACTTTTTGTATTATTGAATTCCTCATGCCCTTTTTGCATTAAGTTTTACAGGTTTGCTGTGATAGAGATACAGGGAGAGGGAAGAAGTAAAGGCCGCCTCTTTTAGTGGCTTCAGCAGGATAGGTGAGCATGAATGTCAGGGGCACAGCCTCAGGCCACAGGGGCTCTTTGTCGGTGCCACCACACACCGTTTTCCAGCCTAGCGGAATCGCTGCCACACGTGGTCACCGAGTCCCTGAAATGGGACAAGTTGAGACGTGCTGAGAGTTTAAGACACCCTGGCTGTGGAAGATATTGAAGAAATGTTAATGTTAAATTATTAAACATTATTAAAATGTTAAAGATATACAATGCTTTAGATGAATTATATATTGAAATGATAATTTTGAGCTATTTGATTAAAATATATTATTAAAATTAATTTTGTCTGTTTGTTTTTACTTTTTTCAATGTGGCTACTAGCAAATTTAATACTGCATGTGGCTTACATTTTGTTTCTGTTTGACAGCATGGATATGGGAAGAGGCAGAGCACCGTGGAAACAGCCAGCTTCGTTACTCTGGCATTTGTTAGTGGATGGAAGGGAAAGGGGGAGATGACTAGACAGTAAATCTTACGAAAAGATGAACACAAATCTGTTATCTTTAAATTGCTTGGCAATAGCAATTAGCACGTGTATTCAAAAGATGAAGTGGTAGAGACTTCTATAAATTTTTTTTTAATAAGCATTAATTATATAAATGACTTTGGAGAGAGAAAACAGCTGTTTACTTATGCCCTTTCCTCAAAGAGGTGAGCCATAGTTTTTAAAAAACAAAGCAGACATTTATACTAATTTATATAGATAAGGCTTGACAGTTTGAAGGAAATAAACATGTATCATCTGATTATATTGACCTCATTTTTGGTAATTGTAGAAACAGATTTAATGTTAATGCCACTAATAGGTTTATTATACAAACCAGTGGTACTCAAACTGCCACAAGCAACTCTTGAGTAGGAGAGCACATAGTTTATGTCCCAGGGGGTCTGGATTGCATTAGTATAGCTGCCCAGTTCTTTGAGGTCTTCTGTACTATTCAACAGGATTCCCTGATGCCTCAGTCGTACAGAATCCGCCTGGCAGTGCAGGAGATGACGTGTTTGCTCTTTGGGTTGGAAAAATCCCCTAGAGAAGGAAATGGTAACCCACTCCAGTATTCTTGCCAGGAGAATCCCATGGACAGAGGAGCCTGACGGGCTACAGTCTGTGGGATAACAGAGTCAGACACAACTGAGGGACTGAGCATGCATGAGTGTGCTATTCCACTCCTCCCACCCCCAATCTCTGAGTACAGTCAGTGCTTTAGGAATAGGTCCTGTATGCACCGTGCCTCTGTGTGCCGTGATGTGTGTTTCCAGGAAGAGCGTATGTACCCTCAAATAAGTACAGCTTCGAAGAAAGTAGAACTAGATCAGATCAAGTGTTCCTTGAAGGCCTCTTTTATGAGTTCTGGATATAATATAGGAGAAGATGATGCCCCTGCTTTCTTTTTTACAGTGTTGAAACTATTCTTAATTGGAGGTTAATTCTGTTACACAGTGTCTCCTTCTATCCCATCACGTATACAAAATTTTTTCTTATAAATGAGAAGACTAAATACTCTGTTTATACATTGCAATTTTTAAAAACAAAATTTTAGTTAACACTTTTATTATAGGTAAAATAACCAAATTCACCAAGTACCTAACTATTTACAGTAATCACAAATCCGAGGACTTAGTCTCTTTTAACCTCAACTTGCTCTCCTATAAAACAGGACTGATTCATCTTGGTGTTGATGTATGCGTTAGTAGTGATAGTGACATTGATGATGATGGCAGCAGAAGTTACTAGGTTTTGTTACTAGGCTCTCTTCCAGGCCTTGGGTGGTTGGTATTGTTACTCCTGTTTTATAAATGAAGAAATTGGCTTTATTTGGAATTCAGATCCATGCACTGTTGTTTTCCTTGAATTTACACATTAATGCCCTTGAACACCATGCTATTTTTGTTGTTGGACTTCGCTGGCGTACTCCTGATAGCTTACAGTGAATGGTGTCGGATTCGTGATCTTGGAAGAAGATTTAGCTTCCAGACCAGGGACCAGGCTTGGTTACTCAAGAGCTTTTGTGTAGCAGAGTTCTATTAAAGTAAGAAAAGGGACAGAGGAAGCTTCTGATGTAGACAGCAGAAGGGGGTGGAGAGTGCCCCCCTCGCTAGTCTTATCAAGGCTTTGTATGCTTTAACCAGACCCAGTCCCACAACATAAGTCTTAAGATAATGGGACTAGAACTAACAATAGAAAGATCTTACCAGACCCATGGGCTTCCCTGGTGGTTCAGTTGGTAAAGAATCCACCTGCAATGCAGGAGACCCTAGTTCTATTCCTGGGTCAGGAAGATCCCCTGGAGAAGGGAATGGTTACCTGCTCCAGGGTTCTTGGGCTTCCCTTGCGGCTCTGCTGGTAAAGAGTCCACCTGCATTGTGGGAGAGCCGGGTTCGATCCCTGGGTTGGGAAGATCCCCTGGAGAAGGGAATGGCTACCCGCTCCAATATTTTGGCCTGGAGAATTCCATGAACTGTATAGTCCATGGGGTCACAAAGAGTTGGACGCAGCTGAGCAACTTTCGCTATTGTTGTTTGGTCACTACGTTGTCTCTCACTCTGCGACTCCAAAGACTGTACCCTTCCAGCACACAGAGTACTCATTAAATGGTAATAGGTTAATAAATAAGCACAAAACAAAATGGCTAT
The DNA here is from genome assembly GCF_042477335.2 of Ovis canadensis. Lineage (NCBI taxonomy): Eukaryota > Metazoa > Chordata > Mammalia > Artiodactyla > Bovidae > Ovis > Ovis canadensis. The sequence continues at coordinate 121,385,726 of NC_091247.1, read as the reverse complement.
AACAAAAGCCACTGACAGAATAGAAAGAGTGACAGTCAAGCCAGAGGTTAAAAGGCCAAAATTTTTGCCCAAGGCCATTCTACTAGGTGGAGAAGGGCATGGTAACCGACTCCAGTACTCTTGCCTGGAGAATCCCATGGACACAGGAGCCTGGTAAGCTGTAGTCCATGGGGTTGCAAAGAGTCAGATGCGACTACAGTGACTTAGCACTCACGCACGCATTCTCCTAGGAGATAATGGAGGAAAAACAGAGATTTGAGCCTGGGGATCCATTTGACTCTAAAGGCAAATGATTTCATTACATATAGCTTAGTTATGTTGTTCTTCAGTCAGTAAGTCATGTCCTACTCTTTGGTGACCCCATTAACTATAGCTGACCAGGCTCCTCTCCTCTCTCCATGGGATTTCCCAGGAAGAATACTGGGCTGGGTTGCCATTTCCTTCTTCAGAAGATATTCCTGACCCAGCAATTAAGCCTGTGTCTCCTTCCTTGGCAGACAGGTTATTTACCACTGAGCCACCTGTGAAGCCCCTAGTTATCTCTAAAATGTGGAGAATAGTTATCTGGAGCGGTTGAGTAAATGTAGCTGGTAAGTGTCACTCTCTGACTCATGGAGACTTAGTGAGTTTAGTGATGATGATTAAGAGCATAGATATCTAATGGTAGTATATCCAAAATGAATTCTCTTCTCCTCTTGAATTTATCACTCTTGCTGTTTAAAAATATCATCTTTATAATGATGCAAAATATTCATTGGTTTTTCTTCTACTTCTAACTTTTTTGCTTTTTCTGCATTTGTCGAATTTCTATGACTCATGCCCTCCCTATGACATTAGATTGATGTCCAGTTACTGCCATTCTCGGTAAGACTTGGGCAGTTCTTTTTGCAAATACTTAAGCATTTATATTGTGCTTTTGTTTTCTGTGTCTTTATGCTTGTGTTTCTCTTTTAATCCCCTCTCACCCCATGCACACTACATTCCGTGTTTTCCACAATGGTCTTTATTCAGTAAACAATATTTGGAGACTTATTATATATTCAGTATTGTGCTAGGTGATAGGGATAAGTGATGGGTTTAATAAGAGTTTTTCCCTGCTTTCCAGACAGCAAATATTAAATAAGTGATCATGAGTGGGATGAGTGTCACAAAAGGGTGAAAATAGGGCAGTGCATCTTAAAGTGTGGTGTTGGGTCTAACATTATCATCACTGGGGATCTTGTGAAAAACGCAGAGTCTTGGGCTTCTCTCCAGACCTGCTGTCTTAGTGAGCTCTCCAGGTAATGCTGGTGGGTGGTAGAGCTCAAAACCTTTGATGTATGCTGTTACGAAACCGTGTAACACAGCAGAGTATTCTTATCTTCTGAGTTGATGAGGGTGGTGGTTATGGGGTGTGCATATGAAGGTTATCCCCATGAAGTATTTTTAAGCTCTGTTTTCTCTCATTCTCTCCCTCTTCTTTGCTTTTCTCAGTCCCAGCGCTTCTGCTGCTTGCTTTTGTCTGTTACCCTGAACTGTCCTGTGGTACTTCAGTGTCTACTTTCATTCCTGGTTTCTAACATGGTCAGGAAAGAACCAGATTCCCGTCAATGCCGCATTGAAGTTTACTCTTGAAAAAAAGATTGTATCTGTGCTGTCTTCTGCTTCCTTCATTCATTTCCGCTGATACTCCTGACGAGGCTGAACCAGTCAGAGGCTGTTCATCATAGCCGATTGCAGAACTCCAAGTACTTATATCTATAACCCACCATATCTGTTGGAGAAGGGAATGGCAACCCACTCCAGTAATCTTGCCTGGAGAATCCCATGGGCAGAGGAGCCTGGTGGGCTACAGTCCATGGGGTCCCAAAGAGTTGAACATGACTGTAGTGATTTAGCACCGTGTCCGTGGTAGATTTGCTTTTAATGGCTAGCTATGTCTCCTAAACTGTTATCACGTGCCTGGCACTAAACATAATGAGTACTATATTGTCTTCAGCTTTTTTTTAAAAATTTATTTGTTGCACCCATATCTAATAAAATAGTTGATTAGAAGGAGTGAATCTTGGGACTTCTTGGTGGTCTGTTGGCTAAGACTTGGTGTTTCCAGTGTAGGCGGTCCAAGTTTGATCCCGTCAGGAAACTAGATCCCGCATGCCACAACTAAGACCTTGTGCAGCCAAATAAATGAAATAAATGAGTATTTAATAGTAATGTCTGTGTGCTCAGTTGCATCTGACTCTCTGAGACTGTGGACTCTAGCCCACCAGTCTCTCCTCTGTCCATGGAACTCTCCAGGTGAAAATACTGGAGTGGGTAGCCATTCCCTTCTCTAGGGGATCTTCCTGACCCAAGGATTGAACCTACGTCTTATGCATTGGCACATTGGCACGTGGATTCTTTACCATTGAGCCACTTGGGAAGCCCAACAATAATAATATGTCCACCCCACCCCACTCCACCCCCGCCACCATGCACGGCAAAAGAAGAGTGAATCTTTTGTTTCCAGGCCCACCCCTCCCACCTCCGCCTTTCAGTTTAGTTTAGCTGCTCAGTCGTGTCCGACTCTTTGCAACCCCATGAACTGCAGCATGCCAGGCCTCCCTGTCCATCGCCAACTCCCGGAGTCCACCCAAACCCACATCCATTGAGTCGGTGATGCCATCCAACCATCTCATCCTCTGTCATCCCCCTCTCCTCCTGCCCTCAATCTTTCCCAGAATAATCTCTCATATAATTTGTAAAACTGCTTTTGGGGAGTATGTAGTCTTTTAAACCCAAATATTCTCTTTTGTTAAATGTCAGGAGAAAAATGAAAACAGGATGAGCACTGACTCCTTACTGAAAATCACGGAAAATAATTTTTTAGAACTTCTCATGCTCTGTTTGTATCATTTATAAGTTTTTAATGAATGTCTGGTCTCATGTTACTATAGCTTATTTCCTTTCTCTTAAATTATATAAGAATATAATTGATGTTATGAATGATTACAGATAGAAATGTTTGTATTTTTAAAATCAGATTTACTGTGAAATTTTTTAACATTTTAGTTTTTTCTAGAATTCGTTGGTCTGGACAATATTGTGAGCTCAGGGGCTTTCTCCAGACATTTATTACTACTGTATGCATGGAGATGAAGCTCCTGAGATGAGGTAGAGAGTAGGGCAAGTGTTGTTTTTTGTTTGTTTGTTTTAAATTAAGTTTTTATTGAATTTGTTACAGTATTGCTTCTGTTGTTTATGTCCTGGTTTCTTGGCCATGGGGTGTATAAGATCTTAGCTCCCCAACCAGGGATCGAACCTGCACCCTCTGCATTGGAAGGCGAGTGTTAACCACTAGACCAGAAGGGAAGTCCCAGGGCCAGTGTTTGTAATGATAGGAACAAATAAAGCGGGACTTCCTCGATGGTCCAGTGGCTAGGACTCCAAGCTCCCTAGTCAGGGAACTAGATCTCACATGCCCCAACTAAGACATGGCACAGCCAAATAAATACATAATAAAAAAATAAACAGACAAAGCTTGCTTCTGTTTGTGAATGATAAGCAGAATTTGGCCTTCTACATTGACCTATTTAATCGACTATCTAAAATGCTCCTGCTGCAAAGTATTAGAGATTTTTACCTCGAGCTTAGATTTTTATAAGTATGTTAATAGTCAAGAGATTTAACAGATTGAATTTAATAAATATTCCAAAATGAAACAAAAACAGTTACAATTCTATCTGTGTAAACATTTTAAAGAAGCAATTAAAACATGACTACTTACTGGTATTATTTACTTTGAAGGATGACTAGTTTAGTCCCTTGGAATTTTAATGTTAGATATATAAATCTGCATTTTGGAAGATAGTTCATTTAATTCAATTTACTAAATTAAATTCTTATGTGTACTGATGTGCATCTGTATATAAACATAAATTTTTATTCTAACATGAGGCAAAAATTTTACTCTGCTTGGTTGGCTGATAGGATGACCATAAATAACCCCATTACTCATCAAAAAAGAAAAACTGGAAGAATTTCAAGTATTTAGTTGCCTATTTAGATGGGAAGATAGACCTTCAAGTTGGACTTCCTCTCATGCTTAATGAGTATATGCATTAATAACTCTTAGCTTGAATCTGAATTAATTTCCTTTAAAAACTCAAGGACAGTTAATTACTGTTGTTTATGTTAAATATAACATATTAGTTAGGAGGGTACCAAGGCCAGATGAAAAATAATTACTAGCATCTAGGATTCATGATTTTTCTTAACTGTATTAACTTTAAATACCTATTTAAATACCTATTTTTTTTTACTGTCTTTCTAGTTAAAGAAGCGTATTATTTGATCAAGGATGACTGCCTTGGTGTTCTTTCTCCTGCCCATGAGGAGCACCAAGCCTACCTCATAATCTTCTCTTTTGTACATTGAACTTTTTCGAGGATTTATCTTACATTTGTCATTATAGTTTGCTCTTTCCTTGAAAGACTTCCTGAGAGAAAACTTTTTTCTTGGCTTCAGTTATGACTCATTCTCCAAGTTTCTGCTCTAATTCTTTGAATACACTCCATGATTTCTTTGCTTTATTACTTATTAAATGTTGGTGGTGTTTGTGGTCCTTTTCTAGGCCTTCTTTTGAATCTGTATGTAATTGCTCAGCAATCTCAACTACTCCTGCAGCTTTAGTTTCTGTATATATGTTGATCATTTCTTTGTGGAGATAGATTGACATATGATAAACTGCATAAATTTGAAATGTACCATTTGATAAGTTTGACATGTGTACACCCATAAAACCATTATAATAATCAAGATATTGAACACATCCATGACCCCCAAAAGTTTACTCATGATCTTTTGTAATTTCTCCCCCATCCAAGGAAACCACTGATCTGCTTTCTGTTACAATAGAATATTTGGCATTTTCTAGAATTTTATATAAATGTAATCATACAGGGTATACTCTTTAAAATCTGGCTTTGAGACTTCCCTGGTGGTCTGCTGGCTGACTGTGCTCCCAGTGCACAGGACTCAGGTTCAAATCCTGCTCAGGGAGCTGGATGCTACAAGCTGCAACTAGGAGTTCACGCGGCACAACTGAAGAGACTGCGTGCTGCAGCCAAGACCTGGCTCAGCCAAGTGAATAAACATTAAAGAAAACTCTGCCTTCATTTAGCATAGTTGTTTGGCTTGTATTAGTTTCCCGCTAATCCTTTCAGACGGATTAGCCTTGGGGTGCATCCTCGTGTGGATGCACTGGTCAGTGTTGTTGTTTAGTTGCTGAGTTGTGTCTGCCGACTCTTTTGCAACCTCATAAACTGTAGCCTGCCAAGCTCCTCTGTCCATGGGATTCTCCACACAAGAACACCGCAGTGGGTTGCTCTTTCCTTCTCCAGGGCATCTTTCCAGTCCAGGCATCGAAGCTGAATTTCCTGCCGTTGGCAGGTGGGTTCTTTACCTCTGAACTACCAGGGAAGGCTCAATGCCTAGCTTAAATCTAGAGAGGAGACCCTTCCAGGTCCCTGGAGATGTTGTGCCGTTCTGTTCAGAACTCTGCTCTGCCTACTCTAGCTCCCTTGGCCTTTCTGGACTCCCACATCCACTTCTTCAGTTCAGGGAGATGATTGGTCCCTGCCCAGGTTCTTTCTCACTGTGCTGTACTCTGGAAACTCTTAAGAGGTAATTAGAGTCACCCTTAGTTTTCTGTCTCTCATTATGCATTAGTGTGTGCTGATAGTTACTGTCTGAAAACCATTGTTTCATGCATTTTATCTATGTTATTGTTTCAGGCAGGCAGATAAATCTGGTCCTTGTTTCTCCAACTTGGCCAGAGTGGATGTCATTTCTGTTAATTGATGAATCTGTATTTCCAATGCCTCTTTTCCTCTAGAGTTTAATACTTGTGTGTCAGTCTGCCTACTAAATGTTTCTGCTTTTTTCCCCTAAAAATATATAGTCTTCTCTGCTAAACCTTGTTCTTGTGTTCCTTAACTTGTGAATGAATAGTACAGCCATCTACCTAGCTTTTCCAGTTTACTGATATTCATATTCTGAGTTACATGAATATCTTCCGTATTTCCCTGCCCCACCTCCATGTCACAGCCATTCATTCACTGCATGTTGTCAACTTCCTTTCCTAGATATTGCTCAGATTCATCTACTTCTCTCATATCCTAATGACTACTATGCTATTTCATACCACTGATATCACTCATTTGGATTACAGTAGTAGCTCCTAATTAATTTATCTGCCCCCAGTCCATTCTCCATCTTGTCAGAGCTAAATTTCAAGACACAAATAAATGCATACAATTTTCCTGTTGGAAAAGGATTTAGGAAGTCCAAAATCTTTAGTGAGTTCAACACTTTCTCCAGTATCAGAGCTATGTTCAGATTTTGAGTTGCTTTCATGCTTCCTTTCTGAAGTTTACAATGCTTGGAAAGTAGTAATAATATCTAATGAGGCCCGGGGCTTTTGGATGTCCCGCTGTCAGCATCCCTCAGATTTACGTGCAAATCACCTGAAGCTTTTGTAAAAATGCAGATTTCGTTGAAAGTGAGGGTGAGGTGAGGTGGGATGCCGCCTGAGATTGTATGTTTAAGCAAGAGTAAATGCATTAGAAAACTAACCATGATGTTAAGAAATTTTAATGAAAACAAACTTGTACTTCCTTTTATCTCCTTTATTTTTTTCCGCTCAGTACAACAGCAATACTTCACATGCTGAAACTGTTGCAGATTCCTTCACTGTTACTGAGCAGAAAAGAAAGGGCATTTAAATATTGCAGTCCCCAGAACCTAAGTGATAATTCCCTCTCCCAAGGGGTGGTAAAGCAACACCAGAATTAGGCTTTTTGAGGAGCTTTCCATCTTAAGAGTCTTCCTTGGTTGGTTGATTGATGGGAAGGAGGAACACGTTTTTACAGAGAAACAAGAGGGCTATCTTTTGAGCCATTGTTTTAGAATTATTGCAAAGTTTTGTCTGTTATATTTGACCATGGCCTCTCTTTTTAATATATTGATTATAGGTACTACCTTATTACTGATATTCTTGTTGTTATTTTTGGCCATAGTACAACTATTTTGGATTGGCTAGTCCAAGTGTTCCCTCTTGGGGAAGCACACACATTCTTTGCTGATACTTTAGTGAAATAGTATTTGTAATTAAGATAAAATTTAAATATAGTCACATTTAACTAAACATTTATACAAATGGAGGGTGCTGTGATTGTGGGTAGACTTTCATCCATTATTCTAATCCCTATTTTTGTGCCAATAAGGGTATTATTTCCCTGAGTCATAGTACTGGGATATTCCACTATTATCACAAGCATCTTCTTGGTTTTCCCCATTTCTGTTCTTCAAGGACTGTCAATTTGTTTTTGTTAATCTTGTTCTCTCAGGTTTGCAGCAGCTCCTCAACATGTTTGACTACTTAAATTAAGCTGATGTGACAGTTTGAGTCTTACAGGAAGAGTGCATATTATTCACATGGTACTTCTAGAGTACTTGCATTTCTGTGATTTACCATGCTACGTGTAAGGATCCTTTAGAACAATTTGAGTTTTTAGGCCTAAACTAAAAATTACGATTAAATTAAGTTGCCTGTTGTCTACAATTAAAATAATTTGTCAAACAGTTTAAAAAGTAAACTAGAATTTGAAATTGATGAAAGTGTTTTTTTAAAATAAATACTGATATATTCACATGAAAAGTGTTTGAGGAGATTGAAATTGCATCAATTAAAAGAATTATCCTACTTTGTGGTAGAGAACTCTTGTAAGTAGATCAGTTCAGAATTTTAAGTGATACAGTTGAAACAGGATTTCCTGCATTTGGAATATTTAATTTAGTCCCCTTTTTGCTTAAAGTAGAAATGTGAGTTCAAATACTGTATTGTTGTAGACAGATAACACAATAATGTATAGAAAATTATCAAAGGATCATTTTAATTGAGATTCTTTGTTATTTTGTGTCTTTGCTAATGATGGAGAAAATAAATGTGAAAACTAACGAATGAACCTGTTAAGTTCCTCAGAAAAGAAACTCTTTGTCAAATCCTAAATCCAATTCTTTGCTTTTAAGCCAGGTTTCCGTCCCTCACAAACTAATTTAAATCCTCCCAGGAATGCACAGTGTCCCTGCCAAAGGTTTTCTCATGGTGATTGATGAAAAGATTTGCTGCATTCTTTGTAAATACATTTTAGGGACAGGTAAACAGAGAGGTTGGAAAATGAAGTAAGTGCACGATGGTCCATATTTTTGTCTTTTTTTATGATTGAACTCTTTCCAAAGAGCTTTCGAAAAGACGTTCCCTACAGAATCACCAATCTGAAGCTTTTGTATGTAAACAATTCAGGATGACTCTTTTTGAAAGCCTTTCTTTAATCAGCTCAAACACTCACATTTGTCAGGTTGTGGTCTGCATTATAAGGTACATTTAGCCAGTGAGCATCTCTGTGTTGCTTGGTGTATTCAATACTAAAATGCCACTAATGTTCTTCAAAGTTTTTCAGGGTTTTTATAGTTGTGCTTTTAAATTGTTTTTATCTTTCCTTTTTCTTTTTGTATTGTGGTAAAATACATAATACATAACATAAAATTTGCCATGTTAACTATCTTAAAATGTACAGTTCAGTGCATTGTGTATTTACATTGTCAAGCAACCGCTTTTTTATTCATCTTCCCAAACTGAAACTCCATCAAACAGTAACTCCTTATTTTTCCTGCCTGGCTGCCTCCTACTCCTAACAGCCACCATTCTTTCTATCCGTGAATTTGAGTGCTTCAAGGTACCTCACGCAAGTAGATTCATATCTACATATTTGTTCATTACTGGCTTATTTCATTTAGCATAATATCTTCAAAGTTTCATCTGTGTTGTAGCATGAGTCAGAATTTCCTTATCAAGGGTGAATAATATTCTACTGTGCATCCATATGATATTTTGTTTATCCGTTCATGGGTCAAATGACACTGAGTTGCTTCCTTTTCTTTCCTTTTGTGCTGAATTTATTATAGAACAAATTCAAGATACTGATTGTATCAGTCGCTTCTGCTGTTTTACAAAAGTGGGTCAGAAATCCACTATAGAAGGGGATCAAGGGACCGAAGCTTTGGGGCTGACTCTTTCTTCCTTGATTTTTCTCATTGTCACTTGAGGCTTTATTTCATGAGTCCAGCCTGGATTTGAGAATAGTCTGATGATCCAGCCAGATCTAAGCTGAAATACCACATGAGACAACTGTGTTGAAAGACTGAGCTGAGATATGAAAGCCTGAGGGCTGGGATCCAGGATTCAGGCCTGGAAGGGAAAGCTTCAAATGCAAATTGTATATGTGCCGTAATTTCTGTAACCAGTTCTCTTTTGGTTGTAATTTGCCTTTCTTTGAAATTGTACGTGTTTACATTACAATTACTTACTATTTGTATTTCCCGAATTGCCTGTTCATGTTTATGGTATATATTTTGTTCATCACGTAGCATCAAAATCTAAGTGAAGAAAGAAAATGACTGTAAACTTCAGAAATGTAATAATGTGCTTTATTTTAAAATTTGTATTTATTTCTTGTGATTATGCTTTATTCATTTCTCAGGCATCTGGTTTTCTCTGTTCAAGATCATTTACTCTAGTATCCAGGGTTCCTAGATTTATTGGTTGCAGATTGTAGCTATAAAATGTGTTTGAATTGAATTGTTTCTTCCCATGCCATACTAGCCTCATTCACACTGCTGTTCTGTAATACAGTGAAGGCGTGCTATGACGTTAAAGTTTGCATTGGGTCTCACAAGCTATTCTTCTCTGAGAGCACTGGTGAAATATTATAACATGCAAATTGAATGTTTGCATAATCAAAATGGAAAGGCATGCAGTATAAGAATCAGCTTTTTGTAAATCCCATACCAGAAAACTAACATCTAAGTCTGTTGACTAGTTTAGCTAAATCTTGACTCAGGGTATGGACTCAGTTGGAAGCACAGTAAAAAGGAGCAGATGTTGATTATGTTTAAAGTATTAGCTCAACCTTTGGGTTTTATGTGAAGGGGTAATTCAGATAATATGATCTCCCCTTGCTCTATGTAACAAGGAGATTTTAAAAGTTAAATTGAGATTGGCTTCCAGTTAGGGAAGAATGCTCATCTAGAGCCAGTGGTATTTACCAACTGCGCCTGTGAAAACATTCCTTTTACCCTCAGATGCTCACTCAGCTTCCTGTTATCCAAGTGACATTATTATAGCCTTTAGTAGTCAGAGAAATTAAAAGCACATTTTAAAAGCATGAATAACAGAATCTCCCTTCAGTTTTACAGAATTACTGCTTTTTATGATAATTCAAATATCAGAGGATTTCTGAAAACGTACACAGTTTGTTTAACTGCTAAACTTCCTGTGACATTTTAAAGACACAGATCATAGAATTATAAAGCATATGTCAGTTGTTTTTGTTGTTTGGTTGAGCTGCTCAGTAACTTCTGACTTCATTTAATTGAAAGTGTGACCATTTGAGAAGTTTGGGCCATTGTTTTTGCTATGTTTTTTCATTGGCTGAACTAGCAATGTGATTAAGTCCTCAGCTATGATAAGATGAACATATGAATATACTTATCAAATCAAAGTGTTCTATCTGAGTACAGTACCTCTGTGGAGTGCAAAATGGAGTAAGTTTAATTTATTGGCCATTTGTTTACCTACTAGTCTTTAGTCTTTATTTACCTATTAGTCTTTAGTCATTTACTTTATGGATTTTTATGCAGATTTCTAAATGTTAGGAGTGTAGGAATGTAGAAAATTTTAGTATTGGGAGTGTAATTCTGAAATTTAGTGGATTAATAAATATTTTTTTCCATTATATCACACTTTTTCCTGTTCACCTACCCTTCTTTCCCCCAACTGGAACGTTAAGTAAATTCCTTTGAGTCTGCCTACAGTGCGGGAGATGTGGGTTTGATTCCTGGTTCGGGAATATCCCCTGGAGAAGGGAGCGGCTACCCACTCCAGTATACTTGCCTGGAGAATTCCATGGACAGAGGAGCCTGGTGGGCTACAGTCCATGGGGTCACAAAGAGTCAGACACGACTGAGTGACTAGCACTTTCTGAGTCTTAGAATTTTAGTTTGTAAAAGGAAGTTGTGTGAAGACGTCCTCTATTGCCTGGCTAACTCGGTGCCTACTATGTAGTAGAAGCTCAGTAAATGATACTTTCAGTGGGGGAAGGAATGGATGGGATGAAGTGAGAGAGTAACATTGATGTATATACATTACCAGGTGGAAAATAGATAGCAAGTGGGAAATTGCTGTGTAACACAGGTAGCTCAGCCTGGTGCTCTGTGACCTCCCAGATGGGTGGGATTGGCGATTGGGAGGCAGGCCCGAGAGGGAGGAGATACATGTATGCTTATGGATGATTCACAGTTATGGCAGAAGCCAACACAACTTTGTTAAACAATTATCCTTCAGTTAAAATTTTTTTAAAAAATGGTTCAGTTCAGTTCAGTCACTCAGACGTGTCCGACTCTTTTCGACCCCATGAACCACAGCACGCCAGGCCTCCCTGTCCATCACCAACTCCCAGAGTTCACCCAAAGCCATGTCCATCGAGTCAGTGATGCCATCCAACCATCTCATCCTCTGTCGTCCCCTTCTCCTCCTGCCTTCAGTCTTTCCCAACATCAGGGTCTTTTCCAATGACTGAAAGGTGGCCAAAGTATTGGAGTTTCAGCTTCAACATCAGTCCTTCCAATGAACACCCAGGAGTGGTTTCCTTTACAATGGACTGGTTGGAACTCCTTGCAGTCCAAGGGACTCTCAAGGGTCTTCTCCAACACCACAGTTCAAAAGCATCAATTCTTCGGCCCTCAGCTTTCTTTATAGTCCAGCTCTCACATCCACGCATGACTACTGGGAAAACCATAGCCTTGACTAGACGGACCTTTGTTCGCAAAATAATGTCTCTGCTTTTTAATGTGCTGTCTAGGTTGGTCATAACTTTCCTTCCAGGGAGTAAGCATCTTTTAATATCATGGCTGCAATCATCATCCCCAGTGATTTTGGAGACCAGAAATAAAAAGTCAGCCAATTGTTTCCACTGTTTCCCCATCTATTTCCCATGAAGTGATGGGACCAGATGCCATGATCTTAGTTTTCTGAATGTTGAGCTTTAAGCCAACTTTTTCACTCTCATCAAGAGGCTCTTTAGTTCTTCTTCACTTTCTGCTATAAGGGTGGTGTCATCTGCATATCTGAGGCTATTGATATTTCTCCCGGCAATCTTGATTCCAGCTTGTGCTTCCTCCAGCCCAGAGTTTCTCATGATGTACTCTGCATATAAGTTAAATAAGCAGGGTGATAATATACAGCCTTGACATACTCCTTTTCCTATTTGGAACCAGTCTGTTGTTCCATGTCCAGTTCTAACTGTTGCTTCTTGACCTGCATACAGATATCTTAGTAGGCAGGTCAGGTGGTCTTTTAAGAATTTTCCACAGTTTGCTCTGATCCACACAGTCAAAGGCTCTGGCATAGTCACTAAAGCAGAAATAGATGTTTTTCTGGAACGCTCTTGCTTTTTTGATGATCCGGCGGATGTTGGCAATTTGATCTCTGGTTCTTCTGCCTTTTCTAAAACCAGCTTGAACATCTGGAAGTTCACTGTTCACGTATTGCTGGTAGTTGCTATTAATTTAATTTACAGTTTTCCTCTTTTCTACCTTATCTGAAGTGTGAAAATTGCTCAGTCACGTCTGACTCTTTGCAACCCCATGGACCCCTGCCAGGCTCCTGTGTCCATGGAATTCTCCAGGCCAGAATATTGGAGTGGGTAGCCATTCCCTTCTCCAGGGGATCTTCCCAACCCAGGGTTTGAACCCATGTCTCCTGCATTGCATGGAAGATTCTTTATCATCTGAGCCACCACGCAAGCCCCTACCTTATCTAAGTGCTTTCTTATTCATGTGACCTATTTTCCAATTTTTAGAGCTTTAAGCTACTATAGCTCAGAGAATACTTTTTTATCTAATGTTGTATCTTGGGAAAATGTGTCTTGAAAAAGCACCACTTTGTTTAACCTGTGTCATGTCAGTGTACTTCCAGAAAACTTTGCTTCCTAAAGTATAGCTATTAAAAATATTCCTAGAATCAGAATTGAAGGCATCTTTGGAGTTTGAAGTAATTTTCGTTTACCTGGCATTAATTTACCATCCAGTTTAGTCATTGTCTGTGCAGTAGTATGCCTCAAAGTTTAGACATTTACATAACATCTGCTGTTTCTGTGAAGTGCTTAAGTTAATAGTTACTTAATAGTTTTTAAATTTAGCCTTAGATAAGCAATAATAGTTTTGAAGTTATAGGCTCTGTAAACTAGCTATATTATTCTAATGTATATTAAAACAATTATATAGCATTTTGTGACTGTTTAAAATTGTATTGAATTACCTTTTATGAATTGCCTGAAGTTTCCCTGACAAGATGATCATCTAGCCTCTGAATATAATTCCCTTTCTTTCTTGTTTCTCTCCCATTCTATATAAACTTGAAAGTAGTAAATCTTTCTTTTTAATAGTGAAATATGGCTCTTTGGTGAACAGTGTTAGTCGCTCTGCTGCTGCTGCTGCTGCTGCTGCTGTTGCTGTTGCTGCTGCTGAATCACTTCAGTCGTGGCCGACTCTCTGCGACCCCATAGACGGCAGCCCACCAGGCTTCCCCGTCCCTGGGATTCTCTAAGCAAGAACACTGGAGTGGGGTGCCATTTCCTTCTCCAATGTGTGAAGGTGAAGTCGCTCAATCGTGTCCAGTCCTGTGTGATTCTTTGCAGCCCCATGGCCTGCGAGGCTTCTCTGTCCATGGGATTCTCCAGGCAAGAATACTGGAGCGGATTGCCATTCCCTTCTCCAGGGGATCTTCCTAGCCCAGGGATTGAACCTGTGTCTCCCGAATCGCAGGTGGATTCTTTACTTCTTGAGCCACCAGGGAAAGAGGAGCCATTATAAATACTGCACACAGCTATCTCATAAGTCTTAAAATATGGTGAATATTTAATATACTTTTTTCACTTCAATATTTTAAGATATTCACTTGGGGAAGGAGACTGGAAATACCACTATTTTATATGTAGATTTTCCATTCTTTGCAGCCAAAGATGGTATCACCGACTCGATGGACATGAGTTTGAGTGAATTCCAGGAGTTGGTGATGGACAGGGTGGCCTGGCGTGCTGTGATTCATGGGGTCTCAAAGAGTCGGACACGACTGAGCAACTGAACTGAACCGATATGTAGATTTTCCCTGGTTTCAGCAGGATCCCTGCCTCACCTCCACCCTTGACTATTACTAATATCTCAGTGGCGCTTCTTTGGTTCAGTGTTTGTTCAGTTCAGTTGCTTAGTCGTGTCCAACTCTTCATGACCCCATGGACTGTAGCGCACCAGATTTCCCTGTCCATCAGCAACTCCTGGAGCCTGCTCAAACTCAAGTCCATTGTGTCAGTGATGCCATCCAACCATCTCATCCTCTGTCATCCCCTTCTCCTCCCACCTTCAGTCTTTCCCAGCATCAGGGTCTTTTCCAGTGAGTTGGTTCTTCACATAAGGTGGCCAAAGTATTGGAGTTTTAGCTTCAGCATCAGTCCTTCCAATGAATATTCAGGACTGGTTTCCGTTACGATGGACAGGTTGGAACTCCTTGCAGTTCAAGGGACTCTCAAGAGTCTTCTCCAATACCACAGTTCAAAACCATCAATTCTTTGGTGCTTATCCTTATTTATAGTCCAATCCTCAAATCCATACATGACTACTGGAAAAACAATAGCTTTGACTAGATGAACCTTTGTTGGTAAAATAATGTCTCTGCTTTTTAATATACTGTCTAGGTTGGTCATAGCTTTTCTTCCAAGGAGCAGGCGTCTTTTAATTCCATGGCTGCAATCACCATTTGCGGTGATTTTGGAGCCCCCAAAATAGTATATTACTGTTTCCACTGTTTCCCCGTCTATTTTCCATGAAGTGTTGGGACCAGGTGCCATGATCTTAGTTTTCTGAATGTTGAGTTTTAAGACAACTTTTTCACTCTCCTCTTTCACTTTCATCAAGAGGGCTCTTTAGTTGTTCTTCACTTTCTGCCATAAGGGTGATGTCATCTGCATAGCTGAGGTTACTGATATTTTCCCCAGCAGTCTTGATTCCAGCTTGTGCTTCATTCAGCCCAACATTTCGCATGATGTACTCTGCATATAAGTTAATTAAGCAGGGTGACAATATACAGCCTTGACGTACTTCTTTCCCGATTTGGAACCAGTCTGTTGTTCCATTTCTGGTACTAACTGTTGCTTGTTGACCTGCATACAGATATCTCAGTAGGCAGGTCAGGTGGTCTGGTATTCCCATCTCTTTTAAGAATTTTCCACAGTTTGCTGTGATCCACAGCGTCAAAGGCTTTGGCGTAGTCAATAAAGGAGAAGTAGATGTTTTTCTGGGAACTCTCTTGCTTTTTCGATGATCCAGCAGATGTTGGGAATTTGATCTTTGGTTCTTTTGCCTTTTTTAAATCGAGCTAGAATATCTGGAAGTTCACAGTTCACGTCCTGTTGAAGCCTGGCTTGGAGAATTTTGAGTGTTTGTAGAGTAAACCTTTTCCATGGAGATAAGATAGTTGCCTGAAGAGGACAACTCCCTCTTATACAGACTTCTCACCATTCCCCCTGGTTTTGCCCAGTCCTCTCCCTTGACTTTAGGGACTTTTGAACTTTCAGTTCCTAAATCTTTTCCCCAATTTCTTGGTATAGTTTTTCCTCCCTTTTCTGGTTGAAATGTGGATTTCAGCTTTTTCTGCTCTGTGAAATAAGCAGTTCATCTGTATTTTAAAGTCAAAATTTAGCTGTCAGCTCTCTTTTGTCTCAATTTTTGTTGATAAGTGCTAATTTGTTTTTAAACATTTCTTCATTGTCATTTTAGTGGAAGGGAGTTGGGATTAAATATTTATTTCCCAGCTATCAATAGAATCTGAATTCCATGAAGAGAGAATTATTTGTCTTTTTTTTTTTTTGCTCCATTGCTATTTGCATGTATATGTTTGAAAGAATGATGGATCCATTTGTTTGTATAATAAATAACATATTATGAAGTGCTTAATAAGCATAATTTCATTTGAAGATTCTTCTGTGTGGTTATAAAAACAAATGAACCTACTTATGGTTGAAAATACTGGTACTTGGGAGGAAGTGGAACTTGCTTAAAGTTAGTGGTAGCAGATCTTGGTTGCTACCCCTTGTTCTTGAGATCCTGAGCTTGGGTTCAACTGAAAAGCCTTTTGAATTGCTATGACCAGATCAACATTGGGCTTTGTGGGCCTTGAAATTATCCAGAGGAACACTATTGTTGGGATAATGAGCATACTGTTATGTCAGAATATGGTTCTGAAAGTATTATACTTCGGAGAACTTTCGTATAATATTGACATTGTCAATGTTATATTTATTGTTACCTCGACCCATGTGAATTTGTTGAAGAAGCTGAGTCTTTATCATAAGAATACTAGGTAGTTGTTTTCCCTATTAGGGAAAAAAGATGAATTTGTGGCAGCCCAAATGAAGGCTTAGGAGCATTTTATTCCAGAGATAGCTGCAGAGGCACTAAACTCTTTAGACAAGAGCTGAGCAACAGGGAGAGATGGGGAATGTTCTTTGAACAGGTAAGGACTACTTCAGACATTTGTAGATAGAGTTAATAGAGCCTACATGGTCTTTTGAGGATAATATAGTCATTTAATGTTTCATTAAGTTTATTGATAGTCCCCACAGAGAATGTCGTCAACTTTGGCCTTTTTAGGTTACATATTATTATTTAGGGGGAAATGCTTAGGCTACACATAAAACCTAGTTCTCTGATAATCTAAGGAGGCACCAACTGAGGTCTGCAGCAGATTGTGTCATTGATGATATGTATCCTATTTTAGATTGATAGGAAAAAAGAGATAACCCCAGTTTCAGGGACTTAAAGGAAAAGATTTCCACCATCTTTTAAAGGGTCTTAAGGTTGTTAGAAAGAAGCAACATAAGGCAGGAGGGAGATTTCTAAGTTTTATCCATATAACCCTCTGCTACTTCTCTTCTTCCCAATAAATAAAACAAGAGGCAAGGTTAAGAAAAAAAAAGTTTAGTGATAGTCCTAGTGGCATTTCATTTTAGACTCAAGAAGGTTCCCAAGCTTTCTCAGTTGACCACACCTCTAGTGTGCCAGTAATTCCTTCAAAGAAATACCAAATTACACCATTTATTAATACTTAGTAGTTAGGTCTAAACAGGTTAAGTATTTATGTTCTAACAACCAAATAATCAATATGAATTCTTTTACTTTTTTCTTTGAAGAAAGCGTTGGTTTGTTTTTTTTTTTTTTTTTTTTTTTTACTTAAGCATTGCTCCACTGCATGTGGAATCTTAGTTCCCCGACTAGAGATCAAACTCATGGCCCCTCCAGTGGAAGCACAGAATCCTAACCACTGGACTCCCAAGGACTTCCCCCAAGAAATATTGTAATTTTATTCTTAAGTAGCTGAAATTTTTTTCTAATGGAATGTGTACATCTTATATTGATACTAGACAACTTCTTAAAACTTAGAATGAAATGAGATGGGAACTTCTCTCATTTCATTTTACACATTTATTTTTTGTTTTCGCCATTATTTTTTTTCTTTCCTTTAAAAAATTTTTTATTTAGTTCCAGAGGCTTAGTTTTGCAAGATAATGAGTATGTATAAAGGAATGCAGTAGGATCTAATTTGAAACTGAACTCTTTTGAGCTAGTTGCTGATACAGTGTTCCATAGATGGCAAAAAATATTTGTTTCCCATGGAGGAGCTTGTGGGTTTACTGTACCTTAGTGTGCTGTTTGGGGACCATCATCCTTATTTAAGAATTATTAGAGATAGAATGTATAGATGCAAATGTATTTAAAATCTAACTTTCAATTTGAAATCCTGGTTTCAATTTAGACTTCACATAAGTTGTCTTTACTTCAGGTTTCTAGTCTTTAAAGAGAAAATATATTTATAGCCAAAGTAACAAACATACAAAACTTCCCCCTCTCTGCTCATAGACTTTAAAAGTTAATCATTGCTGTAAGTAAAAGTTTTTTTTTTTTAACTTTCTGTAAAAGGGCAATATTGAAATACTAGTTGTTTGATAAAGGGAATAGGAAAACAGCTAAGGCAAGGAGAAATGGAATTTTTGTTACCTAGTGTCCTGTTTAAATCTTTTATGTAAGTGATCTGGTCAACAGTAAATGTGTTCTGAACACTGAAGGAAGGTATGTAAATGAATACTTCATGCTTGTAATTGTTAGGCATATAATTTGATCTGAACTATGTAATGGGAAAGGCATATTATTATCATTCCTTAAAAGACTTTGAAAGTAGGCTACACAAGAGCATTTTTCAGTAAATGGCAGAATTAAGACAAAATGAACTTATCATTTACTATAGACATTTTGTTTTCTGTCTCATTATAAAAGTCTGGTTCATTTTTTCTGACAATGAGTTCAAGAACTTTGGATCCTTTTAAAATAAACTGAAACTCAATGATATGGGATTTTGGCAATTTAAACCAATCTTAAATTTCAATTATAAAGAAAAGAAACCACATAATAAGCATATTTGTACTGAAGGAATGCTCCCCTTTCTAAATAATAAGTAACTATTGTTTGTCAACATTCATTGATTCAGATGTGTGAGATTAAGCATTATTATCTTAATGTTTGTTTTTATTCTAAATGATCTGTATTTATAAAGAAGACATGGACACAAATCAAATAGTAGACCAAAAATGGTCACCCTTAGTTTATGTATCTGGTACTCAGTCCAGTAGCTTTGAAATACTTCTGATACGGTTAAGATCCTAATGAAACATTTAAATATTGCTTTCTTTCTGATATTCCTTGACAGTTGAAAATATTACATAGCTCTAGCTTCTCTTCACATGTTTTAAAATAATGGTATATTATAGGTCGGTGAAATTTTCTTTCTCCGTGGCGCATAAAAATAATGGTATTAGAACCGGCAATCACTTTATGACAAATAGATGGCATCACTGACTCAATGGATGTGAGTTTAAGCAAGCTCCAGGAGTTCATGAAGGACAGGGAAGCCTTGCATGCTGCAGTTCATGGAGTCACAAAGAGTTGGACACACTGATTAGAACCAGACGTGGAACAACGGAGAGACGTGGAACAACAAAATTGAGAACGGAGTACGTCAAGGTTGTATATTGTCACCCTCCTTATTTAACTTCTGTGCTGAGTACATCATGCGAAATACCAGACTGGATGAAGTACAGGCTGGAATCAAGATTGCTGGGAGAAATATCAATAATCTCAGGTATGTAGATGACAGCACCCTAATGACAGAAAGTGAAGAGGAACTAAAGAGCCTCTTGATGAAGGTGAAACAAGAGAGAGAAAAGCTGCCTTAAAACTCAACATTCAAAAAACTAAGATCACAGCATTTGGTCCCATCACTTCATGGCAAATAAAGGGGGAAACAATGGAAACAGTGACAGGCTTTATTTTCTTGGGCTCCAAAATCATTGTGGAAAGCTATGACAAACCTAGAGAGCATATTAAAAACAGACATCATTTTGCTGACAAAGGTCCGTGTAGTCAGAGCTGTGGTTTTTCCCGGTAGTCATGTATAGATGTGAGAGTTGGACCAATAAAGAAGGCTGAGTGCTGAAGAATTGATGCTTTTGAACTGTGGTGCTGGAGAAGTCCCTGCAAGGAGATCAAACCAGTCAATCCTAAAGGAAATAAATCAGTCTTGAATATTCATTGGAAGAAATGATCCTGAAGCTGAAGCTCCAGTACTTTGGCTACCTGATGTGAAGAGCTAACTCGTTGGAAAAGACCTTGATGCTGGGAAAGATTGAGGCAGGAGGCAAAGGGGGCACCAGAGGATGTGACAGATGGCATTGCCGACTCAATGGAGATGAGTTTGAGCAAACTCTACAGTCCATAGGGTCCCCAAACCGAACACAACTGACTGAACAACAGCAACAGTATTTTCAGTCAGTGGCATCTTTGGATCAGTGAGATGTTTTTCTGATCCTCTGCACCACCCCCCCCCCCGATTCACCCTCTGGTATCTCAGATGAATGAATGTTTACGATTCCTGAAAATGCTCAGGAAAGAGTTGTTACTCAGATTCCCTTGGTTAAATCATTAGACATTCTTAATCCTATTAGTAAACATTGTATAAAATACCTGCTGTATTTGAGATCCTTTTTTATAACAGTGAAAGTAAGGAACAAGCTCAGTCACACAGAATAGTAAATATGGCCTAGTGAATAAGAACGTAGGCTCTGCAGCCAGCTTGTCTGTGCCTAAGTAGCAGTTCCTTCACTTGTTGGGTGTGTGACTTGAGGCAAATTGCTTGTGAGTGTATGTGTGCTCAGTCATGTCCAATTTGTGACTTTCTGGATTGCAGCCTGCCAGGTTCCTCTGCAAGTTGCTTAACTGCTTCCAAATTTGTAAAATAAGGATTATAATAGTTTCTATCTTATAGTGTTGTTGTCTAGATTAAAAGACTTATGCTCTGAAAAATACTTCAAACAGTGACTGGCATATAGTTGCTATATAAATGTCATGTTCTTGTCATTTTTATATTTGAGTTAGCATGAATAGTGTTCTCTCTAAAAACATTTAAAAAATGACAGCTAACTTCGTATAATCAGTATACTTGAGAATTAAGAACAGAAATAGAGTTTGTTATCTAATGAAAGTTAAAGCAAAATGAGCCCGTTTGTCTAATACGGTAATTAAACAAAACTTAGTTTCAGTGTTTACTTCCCTTTTTATTGATTCTTTTTCTAGCCACTGCCAATACAGTTGAATTATTTCCCCTAACTTCAGACTCTGAGATGGACATACACATATACTCATAATTTCTCATCCAGCATTCCTTCCCATCAAACCATTACAGGATTGAGTTTCTTTAAGCTGCATTCCTATACTCCCACCTGCTCAGTTCTCTCCTAGTTCCTGTATCCTCTTCATACCCAAGATCTGTGTATCCAAAGTATAAAAGAGCTTGAGAAATTGGAATCTCCTGGTCATGCAGGTTGGGTTGCTTACTTGGCTCATATTATGAGTAGAAGCCTGGGATAAAGGAAGACGGTACAGCAGGTAGGCCTGAGTCCTTGAGTCTTGGGGCCACGGGATGAGAGAGACATGAAGGATGTAGGACTAAGGGAGTGCTGAGGAGAGACCCTCAGTGAGGGGAGCGTGCTGCGCTCAAGCGGATTAGGCAGTTTACTTGTGAAGTTGCTCATTCGCTTATTAGTATTCAAGTACCTGTAGTATGCCTGTCTCTATATTAAGTGCTCACTTACGTTCAAGATCAGTTTTAGTTTGTTTGCATGGACAAAACTTTATATTTTTCTGTGAGAGAAACTGTTCTTAAAAATGGAAGTATATATTAGTATGAATGATTTATATGATACATTGCTTTCAGATTGACCACTTGGGGGATGAGAGGATATGCATAGGGGACAAGGAAATTTAAACAGAAATGTAAAGCTTCCTGATGGGGCTAGACAAATGCTCCTGAAGAGAAAGAGGACTGAAAATGAGCTTTGTAGACACCACATCAAAAAGCTACGTTGTCTCTGTAGGATCTGTACAGAGCTTTAGCTGTGCCTGTGGGCCCTGTAGCAAAATTATGACTCTCCACATATTCTTCTCTAGGATCCCTTTTCCTCTAGCCTTTCCTTATTTAGTTGCTTTTTAATAGTACTGACCATTGGCGAAAATTCTGGCTGAAGGAAACAGAGAAGTTGTTTGGTGGCTTTGTTTCTAAAAGCAGAAAAGAGGATTCCAGGACAGTTGCTCATTTTCAGAGATTTAGTGCTATCATTCTTTTTTGTTCGAATATGTATACAAATTATTCTTCATTGTGTTTTTCCAAATATTTCTGAATTCTCAGACAAGCAAATTGCATTGGGGAAATCTTCTCATGTGTCAGATTGCCTTCTGTTATATTGAATAATCTTTTTTCTCCCTGCCCCCTAAAACTTTAACAGGTGGTTTGGCTATAGGAAATTCTGAGTGTTTTTATAAATACCCATACTCACAAAAGCTGGTAAGATAACTTATTTTAAAAGTTTCAGGGCTTCTGCCTACAGTCCTTTTAGACTTGTTTTAGTTTGGGGTCCTCTGAATTTATTAATACTAGTTTTCATTCTTCAAGAGGAGGGATTTAACGCTGAGAATGATCCATATTCATTATGTAAGAGGAAAGTGTTGCTTGTTCATTGCTGAAGAAATGAGCCTTTACTGCATTTACATAGTGTTTCTTACAGTATTCTGTATACAGTGAGTTTTGGAAAATTCTGTTTTTGTTAGAATCTATAATGAAAGTGACTGTGATTATCAGAAGTTATTTCAAACAGTACAGATTTTTCAAAATGTATTTTTAAGCAAAAGGAATGTTTTTGAATAAAAGGGAATAAATATGCTGTTAAAATTGTTGAAAATTTGTATAGGCCAGTTTTCTTGTTTAGTAGCTAAGTTGAGTCCAACTCTTCTGTGACCCCATGGACTGTAGCCCACCGGGGCTCCTCCGTCCATAGGATTTCCCAGGCAAGAATACTGGTTTGGTTTGCCATTTCCTTCCCCAGAGGATCTTCCCAACCTGGGGATCAAATTCGCATCTCCTGCTATGGTAGATAGTTTCTTTACCACTGAGCCATCAGTGAAGCCAAAGGACAGTCTTCGGAAAGATTGTTAGGGAATTTGCATGTATATTCATTATGTTCCCATTATATAGGTGTACTGACAAGAAGCTGAAAGATCCAGAAATAATACTGGATGAGGTCTCTGCAGTTTGGAAACCTTGAGACCTAATTAAGTAGGCAGAATTTGCAACATAAAAGGCACCGGTGCTATAAATATATAGTGTATGTAATCAAGAACTAGAATGAGTTAAAAATTAAGGAATTGAGGATTTATAATATGATGTTTTACATTTGAAATAATTAGACAAGGTTTCATTTGGTAAATACAAAGCACCTACCATTTTTGTGGTTGGATTAACACAGAAGAGAAGGGAGAAAGCGATTTCAGTTGAAACAGCATTGAGCAAAGGAATCCGTACTAGTACGTACCTGTGAGGATTAAATGTGATCATCCAAATAAAGTATTAAAATAGTGCCTAGTACATTGTAAATGTCCAATAAAAGTTAGCTATTACTATTATCAGCTTGTTTACTTGTACATCTGAGTGCTCTTTGATGGGAGTTGTTATAATGATAATAAAACATTTACTAAGTTATAATGTTGCTTTGTGCATCACTAGTTTTTAGCTTTTTGTATATGTATTTCCTTTAATCCTTAAAATTTTATGGGACTTAATTATTGTCATCCCCATTTTAAGATGAAAAAAAACTGAAGCATAGAGTAATTAAGTATATTATTGCCCAAACATCTAGGAAGTTGAAGAATCATAATCATGTGACTAGCATGCATCATTGGATATAGCTGTGGAAAGGTTGTCAATGTTGGATTGCTTAAATCAGATAATGTGTTCAGTTGCTCAGTCGTGTCCAACATTGTGCAATCCCTCTGTTTGTAGCTCACCAGGCTCCTCTGTCCATAGTATTTCCCAAGCAAGAATACCTGAATGGATTGTCATTTCCTCCTCCAGGGTATTTTCCCAACTTAGGGATCGAACCCAGGCCTGCATTGGCAGGTGAACTCTTTACTGCTGAACCACCTGGGAATCCCAGTACAGAAATATGGAATCTCTAATAAGCTGTACTGTATTTTTTAGAGTATATTAAACGGGTGTGCTGTGTGCTCAGTCGTGTCCAACTCTTTGCAACCCCATGGAGTGTAGCACATCCCAGGCTCCTCTGTCCATGGAATTTTCCAGGCAAGACTATTGGAACAGGTTGCCATTTCCTACTCCAGGGACTGAACCCATGTCTTTTGCATTGGCAGGTGGATTCTTTACCTCTAACACTACCAGGGAAGCCCATGTTAAACAAGACATGTTCGTAAATATGCCACCTGGGTCTTTAGCTAATTTCATTTAGGCTGAGTATCTCCATCTTTCTACCCTTTGCTAAAACCTGTTTATACACATAGCCAATTTACTGCCTAGCTTGGGTTTCAGAATTAAAGTGATTTTTAATTTAAAAAAAAAAAAAGACAAATTATGTCATTGACATTAGTGACATTACTTTTAAAATATAAGCATCAATCAAATGTTCAGTGTGAAAGTGTTAGTTGCTTAGTCATTGTCTGACGCTTTGGGACCCCATGGACTGTAGCCTGCCAGGCTCCTCTGTCCATGGGATTCTTCAGGCAAGAATAGACGAGTGGGTTGCCATCCCCTTCTCCAGGGGATCTTCCCAACCCAGGGACTGAACTCAGGTCTCCTGCATTGCAGGCAGATTCTTTATCATCTTAGCCACCGGGATACTCTAAATGTTCAAAGGTATCTCTAAAATAAAAAAGAAAAAGAAATGTTCAGAGGTTTCACTATTTTTATTGTCATTTAAACCAAGTATGTTGTGAGCTGAAAATCTTAGACAAGGTGTATATCTGTTGAAAGCTAAATATAGGTATTTTGGGTTGTTTGTTTTCTTTGATTACTCATTGCTTCTCCGGGAGTATAATCAATAGCTTTTGAACTACTGAGCTTTAAGAATGTGATGTTTGTTTCTCCAGCCTGAGTACTAAACTTACTAAGAACCATCACTGATACTCTTAAGATAGAATATGCTTTACATATTTGTCTCTTTTTTTGTAGTTCCTTTTGAAGATAGTCTCTCTCCTTATTCTCGTGACTAGTTTTTTTCCTAGCGTTGTTTGTGTGACTCACGTTGAGGAATTTTATGTTGTAAATACCAAAGGCTAGTACTTGGAATTACTAATCATTAAGACAAATACAGTTATGTTGAGACTTGGATTGTAGTTAATAAAAGAAAGTGAATAGTATAAAGATTGTAGAAAGAATTTTCACCTAAAACTAGTATGATTCTGGAGTCTTTCTTACTAAGTTTGGTAACTTAAAAAAAAAAAATCCAGTGGGAGAAAGTTAGATATTGATAGAAGATGATATTAACGAAGTTGTTATGTTCAAGTATAATTGCACAAATAATATGTTGGATAAGACTTGCTTCTGAGTTACCTGTTTGAACAGTTAAAGGATATGTGGAGATCCTCCTCCTTGCTCATTCCAAAAATTAGACAACTCCTGAAAATATTTATGAATTAAGTTTATACAGTAGAATTGGACTCGCAGCAGTGATAAGCTTTAAATTAGTAACAGCTGATCTGTGAAAAGAAGAGAAACGAAACGCAAAGGAGGAAAGGAAAGATATAAGCATCTGAATGCAGAGTTTCCAAGAACAGCAAGGAGAGATAAGAAAGCCTTCCTCAGCGATCAATGCAGAGAAATAGAGGAAAACAACAGAATGGGAAAGACTAGAGATCTCTTCAAGAAAATTAGAGATACCAAGGGAACATTTCATGCAAAGATGGGCTCAATAAAGGAAAGAAATAGTGTGGACCTAACAGAAACAGAAGATATTAAGAAGGGGTGGCAAAAATACACAGAAGAACTGTTCAAAAAAGATCTTCATGACCAAGATAATCACCGTGGTGTGATCACTCACCTAGAGCCAGACATCCTGGAATGTGAAGTCAAGTGGGCCTTAGGGAGCATCACTACGAACAAAGCTAGTGGAGGTGATGGAATTCCAGTTGAGCTATTTCAAATCCTGAAAGATGATGCTGTGAAAGTGCTGCACTCAATATGCCAGCGAATTTGGAAAACTCAGCAGTGGCCACAGGACTGGAAAAGGTCAGTTTTCATTCCAGTCCCAAAGAAAGGCAATGCCAAAGAATGTTCAGACTACCGCATAGTTGCACTCATCTCACATGCTAGTAAAGTAATGCTCAAAGTTCTCCAAGCCAGGCTTCAGCAATACATGAACTGGGAATTTCCAGATGTTCAAGCTGGTTTTAGAAAAGGCAGAGGAACCAGAGATCAAATTGCCAACATCTGCTGAATCATGGAAAAAGCAAGAGAGTTCCAGAAAAACATCTATTTCTGCTTTATTGACTATGCCAGAGCCTTTGACTGTGTGGATCACAATAAACTGTGGAAAATTCTGAAAGAGTTGGGAATACCAGACCATCTCACCTGCCTGTTGAGAAACCTATATGCAGGTCAGGAAGCAACAGTTAGAACTGGACATGGAAAAACAGACTGGTTCCAAATAGGAAAAGGAGTACATCAAGGCTGTATATTGTCACCCTGCTTATTTAACGTCTATGCAGAGTACATCATAAGAAACACTGGGCTGGAAGAAGCACAAGCTGGAATCAAGATTGCTGGGAGAAATATCAAGAACCTCAGATATGCAGATGACACCACCCTTAGTGGCAAAAAGTGAAGAGGAACTAAAAAGCCTCTTGATGAAAGTGAAAGAGGTGAGTGAAAAAGTTGGCTTAAAGCTCAACATTCAGAAAATGAAGATCATGGCATCTGGTCCCATCATTTCATGGCAAATAGATGGGAAACAGGGGAAACAGTGTCAGACTTTATCTTTTGGGGCTCCCAAATCACTGCAGATGGTGATTGCAGCCATGAAATTAAAAGATGCTTACTCCTTGGAAGAAAAGTTATGACCAACCTGGATAGCATATTCAAAAGCAGAGACATTACTTTGCCAACAAAGATCGGTCTAGTCAAGGCTATGGTTTTTCCAGTGGTCATGTATGGATGTGAGAGTTGGACTGTGAAGAAAGCTGAGTGCCGAAGAATTGATGTTTTTGAACTGTGGTGTTGGAGAAGACTCTTGAGAGTCCCTTGGACTGCAAGGAGATCCAGCCAGTCCATCCTAAAGGAGACCAGTCCTGAATGTTCATTGGAAAGAATGATGCTAAAGCTGAAACTCCAGTACTTAGGCCACCTCATGCAAAGAGCTGACTCATTGGAAAAGACCCTGATGCTGGGAAGGATTGAGGGCAGGAGGAGAAGGGGACGATAGAGGATGAGATGGTTGGATGGCATCACCGATTCGATGGACATAGATTTGGGTGGACTCTGGGAGTTGGTGATCGACAGGGAGGCCTGGTGTGCTGCGGTTTATGGGGTCACAAAGAGTCGGACACGACTGAGTGACTGAACTGAACATATTTTAAACTTTGAAGCCCGTACCCCACTACCTCGTCCTAAACTTTTACGCATGTATGTCAGCAGATAAGCACAGTTACTTCTCTGAGAAGCTAGAGAACCCTCTGTCAGAACTGTTTCAATTTTTGTTTGCCTGTATTGTCTAACTTATCTGCATTTGAGCCATGTTGAGAGCCTCCCTTGCGGTTTTACTAGAAGAGGTTTAGCCTTTGAGTTTTCCCTTGGTCCTTCCTTTCCTCTTACATATGCTAAAAATATTTAGATGCTCCATACCAAACTTCTCATCATTTCTTCTCTTTCTAAATTATCTGTGTGCCAGAATGATACCCTGAACTAGAAATCTAGATGTGTCTTGTTACTACTGCTTACTGCTTTTCTGTTTCACTTCATTCAGATTCCACTGCTGTTGGCTGTGTTTGTCCACAATTCTTATCTACTTTCATTTCCTTAGTTCTAACTCATTGCACAACCCTGTTATGCTCCCGTTTTATAAGATCACACAGCTAATTAATGTTGTCTGATTTTCTCCAAATAATTTATACATTAATTCAAATGTGTTGAAATAATTATTCTACCAGAAGAATTTGTGATCTGGGAATGGCCAGACAGTTTTGAAAATGAACATTGTTGAAGGGATACTGCTGGAGACAGTGTGTGTTAGTTGCTGTGTCGTATCTGACTCTTTGGGGCCCCAGGGACTGCAGTCTGCCAGGCTTCTTTTGTACATGGGATTTCCCAGGCAAGAATACTGGAGTGGGTTGCCATTTCCTTCTCTAGGGGATCTTCCCCACCCAGTGATCAAACCTGGGTCTCCAGCATTGTGGATAGATTCTTTACTGTCTGAGCCACTAGGGAAACCCTTAATCCTATTAACTTTGGTGATAAAAATAATGTGATTTGGCCATTAACATAAATTGATCAGTAGAGCATAATAGAAAGCTAAGACATAGCCATATACAGAAACACAAAGATGCCATTTTGAATTGGTGGTGCAGAGTTAGGGATTGCTTAGAGCCCCAGAGGGTGAACCTAGAACTGTTACTCACGCAACCTCCTGCCAGTGCTGCAGCTGTGGGTTATCCATGCCTGTGACTAGAATACTCGCTTATAAAAAAAGAATTACTAGAATCCAGACTCAACTATACAAGAGATTAAATATGAGATGAGAAAGTTTAAAAATGGTAAAAATTAAAGTATGTGTTTATTAGGTCTTTAAAGTGGGAAAAACATTTTATTAACATAGAACCACAGGAAGAAAATCCCAGAAGGAAAACTTAAACAATTAAAAGGTGAGCTAGAACAATAAATTGACAAAATGCTAGACAAGGGTTCCATCTTATTGTAAGAAGAGCTTTTGGAAATACTAAAGAAATGAATAAACCGGTATAAAAATTGAGAGAGGGTATCAGTAAAAAAAAAAAGTGAAAATATGTAAAGAACTACATAAAGCCAGTAAAAAGAGAACAGAAGTTCATCCTGCTAACTAGAATTTAGTAAAACCACTATTTGCCTCCTACGTTCGGTGAGAGTTAAAACAATCATAACGGTGTGTTCAGTTGTGTTCGACTCTTTGTGACTCCATGGATTGTAGTATGCCAGGCTCCTCTGTCTGTGGAATTTTCCAGGCAAGAATACTGAAGATGGTGGCCATTTTCTACTCCAGTAGATCTTCATGATCCAGGGATCAACCCTTGTCTCTAGCACCTCCAGCATTGGCAGGGGATTCTTTACCACTGGGCCACCTGGGAAGGCCAGTGAGACAAACTTAACATTCTTGAAGGAAAATTTGGCAGCATGTTTAAAGAGCTATAAAAATTAGAGAGGGGCACAAACATTTATTTGAAAGGCTATTTAGCTTATATATCCTACAACATAGATCTGATTGAATAAATCATGCTGTGTTCATAATCTAATACCATACTATGCAGCTACTAACATTTTTGTGAAAATGAAGAGGTGGCTTCCCAAGTGGCCCTAGTGGTAAAGATCCTGCTGCCAACTCCGGAGACGCCGGTTCAATCCCTGGGTCAGGAAGATTCCCTGGAGGAGGTCATGGCAACCCACTCCAGTATTCTTCCTGGGAAAATTGCTTGGACAGAGGAGCCTGGCAGGCTATGGTCTGTGGGGTTGCAGAGTTGGACATGACTGAAGCGACTTAGCATGCACACATGATATGACTAAATCTCAAAACAAGATACCTG
Source organism: Ovis canadensis (assembly GCF_042477335.2). Lineage (NCBI taxonomy): Eukaryota > Metazoa > Chordata > Mammalia > Artiodactyla > Bovidae > Ovis > Ovis canadensis. Next base: position 121,356,377 of record NC_091247.1, on the reverse strand, counting down.
CAACTATAGATTTATGGGTTTAAAAAAGAGTTCTATTAGAGTGATTTGTATTAAAGTGATGATGGTTGTTTATTTTAAAATAAAGGCTGATTTTTATTTTCTTCTTTTCTCTATTTTAAAAGTTTTCCTGTAATGTACATTAATTTTGTGATTAGGAAAAATGTCATTTTCTGTTTAAAAAGTAACTATAGTTTTTAAGCTGTTATTATTATTTGTTGAGTTTGCTGAAAATGAGAATGCTGCCTCTTTAATCATGCATGTTGTTGCTCTTCAAAGACCTTGACACTGCTAAGCCCTGAGATCTGATGGGATCCCAGCAGGAGGTAGTATGGTTGAATTGTCCTTGCCTGAGTCGTGTCTGATAGTATCAGTGTAGAATTTGTGGGTGGGGAAGGTACTTTAAAATTGTGGAAAATGAAATTCTGTGTTTTAGAGTATTACATTTTTAGGTTCTTTACAAATAAGATTGCTTTTTTAGTCTAATGGTGCAAATTCAGCTTTTAAATTCATGAACACAAAGTACTTATGTTTTATGTTACCAAGTTGTTAGACAGCATAACTTATTCAGTGTGATAGATGAAATTGGTTGCTAGTTTACAAAGTTAATCAGGATGTTTAATGATTAGTCTTGAAAATTTATATATTTTAATTTACCCCACTTAGTTCCCAAACTTTTTCTAGCTTGAGGCTGTGTGTGTGTGTGTGTGCACACGTGCTTGTTTGTAGCAGTTTACAATCATTGTGTTACAGATACGTGTGGCCTTTTTCAGCTACCTAATGTGAGAACCACAGTTATTTATTTTGCTTAGTTCTTTTTACATAAAAATGCTCATATTAATTTGATCTTCCGCATCCTTTTTGCTGTGCTGTAAAGGTTCTCTTGTTAACCGTTTCTTGACTTAGGAGCAGAGTGGGAAGGCTAGGAAAAGCTAGGCAGAGGTTGAGCATGACAGAGTAGTCTGTGCTAGAGAAAGGACTAATGGAGGATGGAAGAAAGTGTCCTACCAAGAGGGAGGCACATGAAGCGACAGTGGTGCTGATAGGACTGGCGTGGTCTCTCTGAAGAGAGCAAGTGAAATCTATCTTTAAACTCTCCTGATATCTTTCCTGGACATAGTAACTTTCATTTTGGGGAGCACAGTCACTTATCCAAATTCATGGTTTATAATTGTGTGATCCCAAATACAGAATTTTTTCCCCTCCCCTGGAGCTGTGTAGTTATTTCTTTTTTCTAAAAGCTTTGCTTAGATTGCTTAATTGATTTTCTTTTAAATGCGAAGGGAAATCAGCATGCTTTTAGAGCCACATTTGTATGATTTACTGTACATTGATACAATTAAGATTACTTGGGTGTTTAGTTCTGTTTTAATCATGTTCCTTGTTCTGATTCATATGATGAAAATGTACTGCTATTCCCTAGTGTTAGCATCTTATAGAGAAGTAATTATATTGTGCAAAAATTTACTGAAAAACTAAAACACCTGGAGAATTTGTATGGATTCCTTATAGTAAGATCAGATGTGCATAGATGTGCAGAGACTGAGGCATTTGGAAAGAAAAATACGATATTACATTTTGGGGGAGGGATTCTGAAAATTAAGGGAACTAATATTTTAAAATGGATTTTATGAGCTATTGTTTGGAGGTGAATGAATTGTCCAATTCATTTGTAAGACTCCTCACTTATGATAGGGAATAAATAAGAAAAAGGAACGTGAACCAGTCTCTAGCTAGGTTTTCCAAAAACTAGATAGTAGACCACACAATTTATTCTAATTATGGAAGTGTCAAAACTTGGCTTAGGCACTTATTGTATTAGAAATTCAATGATTTTTAATGCGTATGACATTTTAAAAAATTGTACTTTCTTTAGTTGAATGTGCATAGTTTCAGAAAAATAATAGCTCTGAGTGATGATTGTTGTGCTTAGGTATACCTTTACTGTCCAAGAATTCTAACTGATGTAAGTACAAAGCTCTGTTGAATATATCTCTTCTCCATATATACAAGCACACCAAGTCGCTTCAGTCATGTCAGACACTTGTGACCATGTGGACTGTAACCTCCAGGCTCCTCTGTCCCTGGGATTCTCCAGGCAAGAATACTGGAGTAGGTTGCCATGCCCTTCTCTAGGAGACCTCGCTGACCAGGGATCGAACCTGCATCTCTTCTGTCTCCTCCACTGGTCAGCAGGTTCTTTACCATTAGTGTCGCCTGGGAAGCCCCTCTCCGTATACTAGAAGCATTTAAAAAGGTTATTGTGAAGAAAGAAAAAATAATTTAATGTATATTGTGTTTAAAGTAGGCAAATGCTATGTTGGTTGCTTTTTTCTCTGGGAATCTCCTTTTTAAAATTGGTAGTGAAAAGCTATCGTGAAATGGGTCCTCTTTAGTTATTTTGGTCTTTGAACCTATTAAATGTTTGATATTTTAAAAACCTTTTTTTGGACTGATAAAAGTGTGCCTTATTAGTGAGTCAAATACCACAAATAGCTTTGCTGCCAGTGACATTTTCCAAAATGTTGAGCAACTTAAAAAAATATTATCATTAACAAAAATGAAATATCTTATTCTCTGCTTTTAAAGGTTAGTTATCTTCTTGGAAAAAAATCCATATGTATTTTAAAATCCTGAAACCTCTACCCATAACACCCTCCCCCCCACCCCCATAAAATGTGTTTAGGCTCAGGTAATTTTTGTGCTCCAAGATCATTGCAGATGGTGACTGCAGCCATGGAATTAAAAAACGCTCCTTGGAAGAAAAGCTATGACCAATGTAGGCAGCATATTAAAAAGCATAGACATTACTTTGCCAACAAAGGCCTGTCTAAGTCTCAAAGCTGTGGTTTTTCCAGTAGTCATGTATGGATGTGAGAGTTGGACTATGAAGAAAGCTGAGCACCAAAGAATTGATACTTTTGAACTGTGGTGTTGGAGAAAACTCTTGAGAGTCCCCTGGACTGCAAGGAGATCCAAAGGAAATCAGTCCTGTGCATTTATTGGAAGGACTGATGCTGAAGCTGAAACTCCAAAAGTTTGACCACCTGATGTGAAAAGCTGACTCATTGGAAAAGACCCTGATGCTGGGAAAGACTGAAGGCAGGAGAAGGGACGACAGAGGATGAGATGGTTGGATGGCATCACTGACTCAATGGACATGAGTTTGAGTAAACTCTGGGAGCTGGTGATGGACAGGGAGGCCTGGCGTGCTGCAGTCCATGGTGTCACAAAGAGTTGGACACGGCTGAGTAACTGAACTGACTAAAGTACAAACAGATTTTTCTTCTGCATGACTGTTCAGTATTATAGTCTACATTTGGATGGGATGTGAGTCAATTCTTTCTTAGAGGGACTAATTTTTCAAATTATAAATTTTTCAATTATGCAAGATATCCATTTCATGCATCTGATCCATACACAAGTAATATATATTTTTAAATTATCAACATGAGCAGAAATTCCTCCACAAAATCGCCTGCTTCTTAGGGAGTGGTATTGACTGAATAAGAATCATTGGCCAGAGAAACAGTCAAAAGAACAGGGAATCCTTTCACCAGGCCCAAAGGTATGAAAGAACTTCAAAAACAAATAGCTTCAAGTTGAGTGTAACTTACTGGAGAAAGGTCTTTTTCAAGGAGCCAACTAGGTTTAATTCTGTAGCTGAGAAAAGCAAAATGTTAATCAGCAGGAATTCCAGAGGGCACTAAGGAATAATTTAGAAGGGAGAGGAGGGACAAAGGACTGGGTCAGATTAAGGAATATACCAGGCAGTATGGAAACAAGAGTCTGTGCCAGTGTTGGGGTGAGACCTGGGGAAGTTTGGTCTGCTGTCAGTGACTGAAATAAACATGGCAATGAGACCTGATAGAATTCCTAGAAGTCCCTTTAAAATGGGGAAAAAAAAGAAAAAAGGTAAAAATGTTAACGTATACAGAACTAGAGTAGATGAATCTTTATAAAACTGTTATCCAGCTACAACAATAGTTAGCTCTTAGCTACTCCATTCGTCCTGTGACTTCCAGTAATTCTGTGTCCTGCACGGTGACCTAAGACCGTCACAAGTAGTATGAAACCAGAGTTCCACTGAAAAAGTGCTCACTGATGCTTTCTCTCTTTTTTCTTCATTTGAACTCTGGGTTATGGTGCACTAAATGGATTCCATGAGTGATATCTAGGTTATACGTGGTAGTTGGAAAATTGAGTTTGTGGTTTGTCTTTAAATGGCTTGGGCTAGAGTTCTGACTGCACCCCTCAACAATTTTGTGTCCTTCAGCCTCTTACTTACTTCTAATCCTCACATTCTTCCTCTATAAAGTAGTACACACCTCCTGTGATTTTTGTGAAAATTACTTGTGTTTGAAATACTAGCTGTTAGTGCTCAACAGTGGTCTACACCTAGATGATACTCAGTTATTAGTAGATGTTTATCACTATTTTAAGTGACCAACCTGGAATTTGAATCTTGGTCTCTCAGATTCCAAATTCCAAATTCTTATAATTTTTTAATCTAACATAGAACTCATTTTAATACCTCCACTAACATTTCTTTCTTTGTGAAGTGAAAGTGTTAGTTACTTAGCTGTGTCTGACTCTTTGTGACCCCATAAACTGTAACCGGCCAGGTTCCTCTGTCCGTGGAATTTTCCAGGCAAGAATACTGGAGTGGGTTGCCATTTCCTTCCAGGGATCTTCCTGACCCAGGGATTGAACCTGTATCTCTTGCATTGCCTGCATTGGCAGGCAGGTTCCTTACCACTAGTGCCCCCTGGGAAGCCTCTGTTGACCTCTTGGTACTATCTATTGAGGAATTTCTGTACTCCTTTCTCTTTTCTAGGGTTTTTATCATAAGTTTTCATACACTTGAAATGATGAAAATTTATTTCTAATGCTAAAATCTCTTATTCCTCTTCCCCGGTTTTATCAGATAGCACTTCCAGAGTGATGCTAACATCTGTGTTGATCAGTTCAGTTCAGTCGCTCAGTCGTGTCCTACTCTTTGCAACCCCATGAACTGCAGCATGCCAGGCCTCCCTGTCCATCACCAACTCCCGGAGTTCACTCAGGCTCACGTCCATTGAATCAGTGATGCCATCCAGCCATCCTACCCTCTGTCGTCCCCTTCTCCTCCTGCCCCCAATCCCTCCCAGCATCAGAGTCTTTTCCAATGAGTCAACTCTTTGCATGAGGTGGCCAAGGTACTGGAGTTTCAGCTTTAGCATCATTCCTTCCAAAGAAATCCCAGGGCTGATCTCCTTCAGAATGGACTGGTTGGATCTCCCTTGCAGTCCAGGGGACTCTCAAGAGTCTTCTCCAACACCGCAGTTCAAAAGCATCAATTCTTCGGCGCTCAGCTTTCTTCACAGTCCAGCTCTCACATCCATACATGACTACTGGAAAAACCATAGCCTTGGCTAGACAGAACTTTGTTGGCAAAGTAATGTCTCTGCTTTTCAATATGCTATCTAGGTTGGTCATAACTCTTCTTCCGAGGAGTAAGCATCTTTTAATTTCATGGCTGCAGTCACCATCTGCAGTAATTTTGGAGCCCCCAAAATAAAGTCTGACAGTATTTCCACTGGTTCCCCATCTATTTCCCATGAAGTGATGGGACCAGATGCCATGATCTTCATTTTCTGAATGTTGAGCTTTAAGCCAACTTTTTCACTCTCCTCCTTCACTTTCATTAAGAAGCTTTTAGTTCCTCTTCACTTTCTGCCATAAGGGTGGTGTCGTCTACATATCTGAGGTTCTTGATATTTCTCCTGGTAATCTTGATTCCAGCTTGTGCTTCTCCCAGCCCAGCGTTTCTCATGATGCACTCTGCAAAGAAGTTAAATAAGCAGGGTGACAATATATAGCCTTGACGTACTCCTTTTCCCATTTGGAACCAGTCTGTTGTTCCATGTCCAGTTCTAACTGTTGCTTCCTGACCTGCATATAGGTTTCTCAAGAGGCAGGTCATTGTTGATAGTGGACATCAATGTCTTAACTATGGCTTTGCTTTTAAATTTTGTTGTTACTTTGGCATAAAACATTTATTTCTTGGTTTGAAAAAGTCTTTTGAAAAGTTCTAAGAGAGATTCTTCTTCTAATCAGTACTAATTTCTTAAACTTTGTTACCCTTTGCTAGATTTCTTTTATTGAGTCTGTTTCCTACCTCAGATATATCTTTTTTTTTTTTTTTTGCCCCTGCTGCATGGCTTGTGGGATCTTAGTTCCCCAACCAGGGGTTCAATGTGGGTCCCAGAAGTGAAAGCACTGAGTCTTATCCACTGGATCTACAGGGAATTCCCAAATACATCATTTTTCATAGGACCACATTGCCTACTGTGTTGTTTAACTAGTCTTTCCACTGTTGGTCCCTGCCCCTATTAATCAGAACTCTGAATTGCTGGTACAAGTTCCTGCCCCAAGTCAGTCTTAATCATGTTTTATTTATATTCCAGGGAATTGTATCACTAGAACATCTTTCCATGTTATGTAACAAAAAGTGCAGACTTCTAAGGCTATTTATTATCTGTATTTCTTTGTGAACAGAGCATATGCCTTTCCATTACTCGCCTCCGTCAAGAACTTTAAAGGATCTGAGATCTTAGCCTCTAACAGGCTAACGAGTTAGCCTCCTATGGGCTCATGGATCCTGGTAGAAGACACTAGTCTCCTGGGTCAGAACAAGAACAGTTTGTTATAGCAATAGCAGCAGCCACAATCTTATCATATTTCTTGTACCAGTTACCTAAGCCCCAGTTCCTACAGGGTGAGATGAGGGCCAGGTGACACCTGTGCACACTTAGTTGCATTACAGGAGGGACCCTGAGCATTTTCTGGAATCTCAACCTACCTGTTTCTTTAATTCATCCCTTCCATTCTGTCTCCCAGCTTTCTCTCCATAACATCTTGATTTAAGACTGCATCTCAGCAGATGCTTCTTCCATACCCGCCCCATGGCCCCTGTGTCTGTGAATGTGCCGCTGAGTTTCTGTGTCCTCCTATACCGTAAGCTCTAGTGACCCCTGCTTTGCACAGTGGCTTCAATCTTTCTCTGTGTACATTGTGTAAATCCTGTTGCCTTTCCTGCCGTCCTGCCATTGGTATATCTCAGAGTGCCTGCAGAGGGATTATTTATTTTTTGTCTCTTATAGAACACACAGAGGCACTGTATTGGTTAAGAATGTGTTCAGTTACAAGGATTAGATGACCACCATTTCACATGGGGTGTTATAGATAGAGTTTTGTTTTCTGTTTGTGGTTTTTTCCTCCCCCCATGTACAAAGCTTGGCGGTAGATAATGCAGGTGTTGATTCAATTATTTAAACAGTGCTTTTTCATGCAAGCTTTCTCATATGCTCTTCCCATCATCTGAAATTCTTTTTCTGTATTTGCAATTCCAAATTAAACTCATTTTTAAAGTTACAAGTTCTACAAAGTCTTTTGTTGAAGATTTACTCTTGACGTGAAAATACTCACAGGTACTGCTGAGGTAGAAAGAGGGCCACTGTTGTTGAGTTATCTGTGCCCACACACACACATGCGCACACGTTTTCCCATTGGATTCTACATTCCATGTCTGTGTGGTGTATCTTGTGTTACCCTCCAAAAAGTGCTCTAAGGTACACAGTCCATTTACTTGAAGATGGAGTGATAGAGCATAAATGAACCCTAGCTTTAAGCAAACCCTGTCACTAGTCGTGATAGCCTCGAGAAAAGATGTTGACAGGGGTGTGCATGTGGAAGTTTGGCTTTTAAGCAGATAATTTAGTGTATAGGAATTAAATGCACCTGTTGTTGAAAAGAACACTTTTATTGTGTAAAGCAATTTCTGAATGCTCTGTATTTCTATTCATTAACAAATTTATCATCACGTACTATTAAAACATTTTATTAATATTATATAGAAATAAAATGAAAACTGTTCTTTCTTTCAGTGCTTAGATGAATATGAAGATGACGAAGCTGGGCAGAAAGAGCGGAAACGAGAAGATGCGATTACACAACAGAACACAATGCAAAATGAGGCTGTAAGCTTGTTAGATCCGGGAAGTTCTTACCTGCTACAAGTGAGTATTTAGAAATTCTAGAATGTCACTAGCTATTTTAACAATAGTTTTTTTAAGTTACTGGTAATAATTTTTCCAATTTTATTTTAATTGCATCAGCTCCACTGAAGTACTTTAAATGAATTTAAGTATGTATTTTCCTTATGTCTAAATACCTTTTGATGTAAGCAGTATTTGGTCCTTAGATCCTGATCAATGAATATTTACTGATCAACCAAGTAGGTTTAAACAGTATCCATTGTGAAAATAACCAGGAAAAGTAATTAGCTCTTTTGCTCTTAAAGAAGTAAGGTTTAGCAGACAGTTCTATTTTTAGCTGATATTTACTTTAGAATTACATAGCAAGTAGAGTTGAATAACAAGTTTCTATTAAGTGAAGTGTTTGAACATAATAAAACACAATATGTAGTATTATGAATTGCCAGATACATCAATGTTTCTGTGTAGTTATACTTTTTAAAAGAAAATTTAGGTCAGTTTCAAATTAGCTGTTTTCTTGGCTTCTTGTGGCACAGAGAATTGGAAGATGTTGGCATTGGAGTGCCTCAGTTTAAAGCAGATTGCTCTGCAGAATCATTCCGTATAAACTATCATTTGGGAATGATCTGTGTATATTTAATCTTAAATTAATTTGACGCTATTTTGAGATGTTAAGCTGCCGTGTTGTCTTTTCAGCATTTGATTTTTTTTTAATGTATTTTATTCTGATACCACTTTAAAGGAGATTTCCAAGCAGTACATGCATCTCCCTATTTTATCGATGAAAAAAGATGAAATATAAGGTTGTCTATTAACTTGCAGGGTTATAATAGAAGGCATTTAGCTGAAAGAGGCAAAATGTTTTGAAGTGGTTTGGATATAAATGGCAAAATTTCTCTTTCGTCTTCTCTTCGAGGCAGATGCTGAGGTGGTGACTGGTAGAGTAACACGGGTTTGTCTGTTACCCTGTGTCGCAGTTGCTGCTGCTAGGGGAAGTAGTGCCCTATTGTATTAAACTATCTTTGTATCCTTTGTGTGTCACAGCAAAGTTGAAATGAAACCTGTACATATTCCAGGTGAAGAAATAGGCTTAATTTGTTAGGATAGAGACAGTATAGCATTTAGATTAAGAATCGAGACCTGGTTTCAGTTCTTGATCATGTCACTTAACATCAGGCAGCAGCTTTTGGAAAGAGAGCTGATTTATTTCTGTTGAATGAAGTCCTTACCCTTTCAAAGCTGGGGAGCTTCGTGTTTGTTTAGCTTATTCCCGGGTTTAAACCCAGATACGGAGAAGTGTCAACTGATCTGATCTCTTGCAGGTTAACTTCTTTCCTGTAGCTTTACTAGTCTCTTCCTAGATCTACCCTTCATTTCTCTCATTTTGATTTGTTTCATTAGCGATTAGGATGTGCCTCACTGGTGATCGTGGTTTTAAGTATCTATTTTTCAGGCTGTGTGCTTAGGGTGAAAGAGAAGCAGAGAGTCTCCCGTGGATTGCAGACTGCCACACTGAAGTGGGAATGGGAACAAGACCTCTTCTGTCTACATAGCTGGCCTCTCTCTGAATTACTACCTAAACTCATATATTCTGTTACTCTAAGATAGGATAGATTTTATTTATAATTCCAACTTTAAAAACAATAAATAGAAAATATTGGCATTAAAAAAATATGTATTTATGGCTGCATGAGGGCTTTCCCCAGTGGTGGCAGGTGGAGGGTGGTGGCAGGTGGAGGCTCCTCTCTAGTTGCGGGGCAGGGGCTTTGCATTGTGGAGGCTTCTCTTGATGTAGCGCACTGGCCTGGGGCGCCCAGGCTCAGTGGTTGTGGTGGATGGACTTGGTTGTCCTGCAGCCTGTGGAATCTTCCTGGGCCAGGGATTGAACCCATGTCCCCTGTATTGGCAGGCAGATTCTTAACCACTGGACCACCAAAGAAGTCTTCATTGGTTGTTTTAAGGCTTTCTTTTTTTTTTTAACAGACCAGGGAGAAAGACTGTTTCTTAGTATTATCTGTGTGGTAGCATAGTGGCCAAGAATCCACCTACAGTGCAGGAGACACAAGAGACACGGGTTCCATCCCTGGGTCAGGAAGATCCGCTGGAGGAGGAAATGGCAACCCATTCTAGGATTCTTACCTGGGAAATCCCATGGGCAGAAGAGCCTGGCAGGCTACAGTCCATGGGGTCACCAAGAGTCCCACACAGCTGAGTACACAGGGCACATGTGAATCTTAGCCATTCAGTGGAACAGATTTTTTGAAATGAATGAAATGGGAACATGGATTTGGGGTAATAGTATGCTTTGTGAAAGGTTAGAGTATTTTAAGTTTCTGTTTGGCTTTTTTCAAATAATATGGAGTAGCAGTAATAAAATATGAGCCTTTAAATTTTTTTCTTTCATTTTTACCTATGATTCTACACATTTTAACCATGTTTTTTCCTAGGTAGTCATGCCTAATCCTGTCAGTTTTTAAAGTAATATATTAAATCTCTGATTAAATAATACAGGATTAATGGAAAATGTGAAAGACAGGAAAGTACCTTTCTTTTTGTATTTTTATAATAAAATTGTATTAAATTTTAAACATTAGGCTTAATTTAAAAGGAAACATATTGTCACATGCTAAAAAATGCAAAAAGCATAGAAAGGAAAAAATAGTAAAGAGTCTCTCTCAGCTGCCTGGTTACCTTCTTTGGAGGCAACTAGTGCTTTCTCTTGGAGAAGGAAATGGCAACCCACTCCAGTGTTCTTGCCTGGAGAATCCCAGGGACGGGAGAGCCTGGTGGGCTGCGGTCTGTAGGGTCGCACAGAGTCGGACACGACTGAAGCGACTTAGCAACAGCAGCAGCAGCAGTGCTTTCTTTTCTTGTACATTCGTCTCAAGGCAGTCCAGAAACAAGTTTGTGTGTGTGTGTATAATATACATATTCCTAGTTTTAGGCACATTCTTACAGCTTGTTCTTTTCATTTAATATTGTAGAGAGACTTCTGCGATAGTACATAAAGAGCTTCCTTATTATCTTTTTTGAAACCACAGAATATTCTGTTTTATAGATGTATCATAATTTTTCTGACTTGATCATTTAGTTGAAACATGTAAGTTTTTGATGCTGCAAACAATGTAGTGGTAAAAACCTTTCGATACGTAAGAAACTTACAGTCTTTTGTATATTTGTGTATAAATCAGTAGAATAAAAGCCTAGCACTGGAATTTCTGAGTGAAAAGGAATACATGTTTGTAATTTTGATGATATTGCCAAAATTCTCTTTGTAGGTGTTAGAGCATAACATTTTTTCATGTTATTCAAATCTCTTTATATATTATTTTCATTGGCATAGAATTTTCTTTTTTAATGTGAATAGTAGTTGACACAAATTTCCCATTAATAGGATTCCTCAGTGGTTAAACATTTTTACTATTATAAGTACTACTGAAAGTAACATCTATGTAAATTGAACTTGTTTTGAATTATTTTCTTTGGCCAGATTACCAGAGATAAGCTTATTGGGTCGGAACAGTTTTTAAAAATTATTTATTAGCTATCCCTCATGACTTGTGGGATCTTAGTTCCCCACCAGGGACTGAACCGGTTCTTCCTGCAGTGGAAGCACAAAATCGTAATTACTGGGCCGCCGGTGAAAGTGGAACTTGCTCAGTCGTGTCTGACTCTGCGACACCATGGACTCTACAGTCCATGGGATTCTCCAGGCCAGGATACTGGAGCGGGTAGCCTTTCCTTTCTCCAGAGGATCTTCCCATCCCAGGGATCGAACCCAGGTCTCCCACATTGCAGGTGGATTCTTTACCAGCTGAGCCCAAGGGACCCCCAGGGAATTCCCTATAATGCATATTTAAGACTAAAAATTTATCAACATATTGCCTAAATTACTTATAAAGAAAAGTTTATCAGTTTATGTAATCAAGACCATTTTATGAGAGGGCATTTATGAATTTTATTTTACTTCTTTCTTTGATTCATTTATTGATTTTCCTTTTAAAACATTCTCAGGCTAACTGAAAAGTTACAAGTACTGTGTAGAGAATTTTTTTTTTCCCCTGAAAATGTTTGAGAGTAAGTTGCTAACTTAATGCTTTATTATACCCAATACTTCCCTGTGTGTTTTCTGCAAAGATCTCCTGCATAACTGCAACATAGCTCTTCAAGATAGAAAATTAAAATTGACATTGACACTTTTTTTTTTTACCATCTAGTTTATTCAGATACCATCAAGTTTCACCAGTTGTCCCAGTTATAGCCTAAATTATAGCAAAGGGTCTAGTTCAGAATCACACATTCTGTTTAGTTGCAGTATCTCCTTAGTGTCCTTCAGTTTGATCCATCTTTCCTTAGCTTTCTTAATCTTAACACTTTTAAAGATTATAGGTCATTTATTTTTGTCGTGTGACATATCTAATATTTACTTCTGATTAGATTCCTGCTGTGTATTATCACAGAATTGACGCTGTGCTTTTCTCAGTGCGTGGTCTATCCGGTGACACACGGGTTTAATTTGTCGCGTTGCTGCTGCTGACCACTTTGATCGTGTGATTGGGCGACGTTTGCCAGGCCCCCTGCCGCTGCTCCATGAGTGTTTGCGGCTGAGCTCTCCGAGCCTGTAGACTCCTTCATCTCCGTCAGACTCTCTACTGTCTGCACCCATTGGTCTGTCTAGTTATGTCTGTATCTCTCTAGCAACTTGCTACTCCCCATTTTATCTGATGGGTTTTACCTTGTTATAATCTGTATTAGCTTGATTGCCACAAATCTGGTATCTTAAAACAACACAGATTTATCAACTTGCAGTTTTTAAGTTGGCAGTCTCATTGGACCGGTAAAATTGTGGACCAAAATCAAAGGATAAAGTCAGGATGGCATTCCTTTTTGGATGCTATAGGAGAGAATCCATTTCCTTGCCTCTTCCAGCTCTTAGCAGCTACCTGAATTCCTTGTCCCTCTTCCTCCTTCAAAGTCAAAATTGTGACTTTTCTGCTTTGCTCTATCTCCCTCTGACTTTCTGCCTCTTTCTTCCACTTTGAGTGACCATTATGATTACAGTGAGCCCATTAGATAACGCAGTATAATCTTCCTATTTAAGGTGATTGATTAGCAACCTTAATTTCCCTTTGCTGTGTAACCTAATATGTTTGAAGGTTTTAGAAATTAAGATGTGAACATCTTTGAGGGTCATTATTCTACCTTGTTGTTCAGTTGCTAAGTCATGTCTGACTCCTTGCAGCCCCGTGAACTGCAGCACACCAGGCTTCCCTGTCTTTCACTATCTCCCAGTTTGCTCTACCACACCATCACTGTTGATTTTAATACTCACATTATCCCAGGTTTGGCCAGTGGGAGCCCCTGTAACCTTTTGTATCGTTTGCTGCATCTCCCTCTCTCTCTTAGAATACTTCTTTGTTTTCTGGTGTAATAAGGTATTGCAGACGCATCTGGAGCTTTTACTCCAGCCTTGAAAGCAGCTGTGTCTCTAAGGGGCCCTGATTCCTTTTATTGAGAATGATACTATGAAGCCAAGATCTGGCCTGTAGTTGTGTTCATGTTGTTGAGGTGTCACCGTTCCTAGTCCCTCTGTATGTACAGACCTACTTTGTGTGTCTGTATGCACACACATACATATGCATATCTGTTTGCCGCTTACTTACCTATCTAGCTAGCTACATCTATTTATGTAGATATTGAAACTAATTTATACCAGTATGGCAGTTGTCATCTGATATCGCAAGGCTTAGTCTAGTATCCGTAACTCCCTTTCCTGACATTGGGTAACCTGTTTCACATTATCTTGATATGTTTTCTTATTTATTCAGTTCCCCTGTGTGTAACCTCTCGCCCATTGTGACTCCTTCCGCATGCTGATCCCCTCCTCACTGCATGTGGGTTCTGACATCACATGTTGGCTTCACCTTCTGCGTGAACACTCCTCACTTTCTTCAGGCTTGGCCATTCCCTTGTGAGGCTGCAGAGTACTGTACCCTCTTGACCCTGCTTGATTCTGACTCCTCAGAGCAGGTCACGCCCCCTGTGGACCCCCTGCTCACCCTGCTTTGCTCCTCCCGTCCCATGAGGGCAGCTCCTCCCTCAGGCCTGTCTTTGCCCTGCGCAGACTGAGGCGTCATGCTGGATTACTCCTGTCTGGGGATGCCTTGTCAACCTGGTTGGGTTTTGACCCACCCAGGCCAGGCTACCACTCTGTGGATGCTCTCTTCATCCTATTTACTGGGGCTCTAGCACATCTCCCCTGCTCATTCCCTACAGAGATCCTCTCCACACCCTACACAGGCCGTGAATTCTCCATGCCAGGCCGCCTCTTTGAGGGAATACCTTCTTCACCCTTATGGGCAAAGCCCCCATTTTGGGCCACCCTCCTCCGTGGACGACCGTCATGCCCTCACACTCTGTTTGGGGCTCTCAGTACCCCTTCGTGGGGCTCCCTTTCTGACCTCTCCTCAGGCCTGGTAGCCTGACTTCCCTTTCCTGCTCCGTCCGCCTCTCAGAGTTCTGCTCAGGCTCTGATTTCTCATACCAGGCCAAGTTCCCCTGCTTTATGTCCATTGTGTTCGGTTTTCTTATTTTCACCTTTAAGTTATTTTATCAGTTATACCTTACAGATATTCCATTCTTCATTCATCTTCAACTTTGTATCCTTAGTATCAATACATTGTGTACACCAACCAGTATAGGTATTTTAATTTAGTCCTGAAAGTCATTTAACGTGGTATACCATAGTTTTACTGGGGGCTCAAATAAATTTGAATAACTTGAGTATTATTTCACTATATTCTACTGGGCCAGTGTTGGTCTGGTCTTACTTCACATGTGCTTTTGTATTTGTTCATACTTTACAAATTGTGATCTCCCGTCGCACCTGTAAGACAATGCTTGTGGGATTTCCTTATTGAGCATTGTAGGCTTGAATGGAGCAGAATGTTTTATTTAAACTTGCATAAACCAATTTGCTTTGCCAACATTTTCTAAGCTCTACATAGATCTTTCCCCTTTCCTTTGTAATATAAACCATCCCATTGCAAGGAAGATTATTTCAGGAAAAGTATATTTTAAATCAGTAGTATAATAGACTTTGGAGTTATTAAAGGTCTAATTACATCGTCTTTGAAACTTTAAAGACCATTATAGTCTTAATATTTGTACTTTTTATAAGCAGTTTCAGTGATGCTGAAAGTGTTTCTTCTCCCCCGCCCCCATGTTTAGACTAAAATTGTCAACTTTTTAACAGTTATAGTAATTGTTAAGTTATCACTGTTAGCTCAGAAGTCTTTGTGGTCCCTGAAATATAGAGGCTTATAGTTATATTTGTATAGAATTGTGTATTAACACGTAGAAGCATCAAGCATTTTCCTCCTCAAAATCGTAAGGGACTGTTAAACTGCACTATAGGTGTTGATTTTTTTTTCCTGCTGTCTAACGTTTTAGTTTTGTCTTTTTGTCAGGGCGTAAAGATGGCTTTAAACTCCTATCTGTACATATCAGTTTTGAATACACGTGAGAAGCAGGCTGCCACCCCTCCCAATCTCTGCTGACACTAATGTAGTCTGTCTGATTTGAGGAACATTTGGTTGTTAAGCAATGAAATTTGCTTACCAGAGTCACTGTGAAATAACATTTAGCTACAAAATGTATAATCTAATAAAAACAGTTTTCAAATCTGGCCAATAAGCAATAAGCTTGAGTGTTGGTCTGCGTTATAATCTTAACTTGAATATTAGTTATATCGAAATAGACTTAAATCTGATTGTTTACATATCTTGGACTTGAGCATGGAGCAGTTTGGTCAAGTATGTCTGAGTTTATAATTTTATCAGTTGTACCAGACGGGTTGTACAGAAAATACTGTAAAACTTGAGATATGTTTTAAGTGACTGTGTGCTCAGTTATGTCTGACTCTTTGCAATCCCATGGACTATAGCCCACCAGGCTCTGCTGCCCATGGAATTTTTCCAGGCAAGAATAATGGAATGGATTGCCATTTCCTACTCCAGAGGATCTTCCCTACCCAGGGATTGAACCCACATCTCCTGCATTGGCAGGCAGATTCTTTACCACTGTGCCACCTGGGAAGCACCTTTTAAGTGACTAGTTGTTTTTTTAAAAGCTGTAAGAAATGAAAAAAAATTAGTAACATACAACTTATTTGTATTAATAGTATACTTCAGTGGCACTTTTAAGACATTTATAGGTGGGTCAGTGCAACAGTAGTATCATGCCACTATAGTATAGTGTTGCTAAAAACATCCTGCATCTCACATTTCTGTACATGTTAAAATTCTAATCTAAATGTGTATTAGTCTCTAATTCTGCCATGTAAGGGGAAAATGCCTACATGAAGCTTCAGAAATATTTTTTATTGCCAGGTTTCCATACCATTACAGTCAGTATATCAGCTGCACACAAATCCGTAAATGCAGCAGAGGCTCTTATCATTTAGCAGTTATGCTAATTTCATTGCAGTAAGAAGTAGTCTGCTGCTAAGTCGCTTCGTTCATGTCCGACTCTGTGCGATCCCATAGACGGTAGCCCACCAGGCTCCGCCGCCCCTGGGATTCTCCAGGCAAGAACACTGGAGTGGGTTGCCATTTCCTTCTCTGATGCATAAAAGTGAAAGTGAAGTCGCTCAGTCGTGTCCGCCTCTTAGCGACCCCATGGACTGCAGCCTACCAGGCTCCTCCATCCATGGGATTTTCCAGGCAAGAGTACTGGAGTGGGGTGCCATTGCCTCAAGCTGATGTCATTTTTTGAAATATTTCAATTATAACCAAAATCAGAGAAAGGTGTTTATGTTTTGGACCTTACTGTGTCATTAGCATCTTTTCTAATGCATATTTAATTTAGATGGACATCCTTTAAGGTCTGTGCCTAAAGTTTTAGTTCAAAAATAATAAGATTAGGGAATATTATGAAAGAAAACCTTGATAAAATATTAGTTGGAATACTGCTTATAAAACTTAAGGGGAAGAGTTGCATTTGAAATCATTACTTTGAGTGTATACACATAACTTTAGTATTTCTTTCTGCTTTATCTAAATAACCAGGATTAAACATTTTAATCTAGTTACTATGGTTTAAAAAATAATTTAAAAAAACTAGATCTTATAAAGTATATTCTTTGTTGTTATTCACTTAGAGATATCATATTTTTATAAATAGGAGCTCTGTTTTACATGTTTGGTGTTAGATTACAAAGATTCGTCTGTCTTATCTTTAGGGTCTCATAGTTTAATGACAGGTAGATAAGAAACTCTTCAAAGTTGACTTGCTAGGCTTTTGTTACTGTCCCTGCTATGAGATCAGTTGGTGCCCAGAGGAGGGTAAAATGTCTTTGAACCAGTTGTTGGACCATGGCTCCTCCAGGGTGATCCTACTAAGGGGCCAGGCCCCCACACATGAGTACTTCTTGTATCGTATCACCTGGTTGCTTTTGACAACTTTTTAATTCCAAGGTGATGCTTTTTCTGTAACTGTAGATTACCAGGGAAGTTATTTCTATAGGTTGTCAATATATATTTATTGCATACTGTTTATACTGAGTTTTTTGGGGAAAAAGAAATCAAAGGTGAGAGACCCCTGCTGCCCCTTTATTGCGTTACTTAAAAATGTGGTAAAGTCATATTTAAATAGTGATGCAGGCTGTTGTGGCATGTGCTGTGTGTGCTCAGTCATGTCTGACTCTTTGTGACCCCATGGACTGGAGCCCACCAGGCTCCTCTGTCCATGGAATTTCCCGGGCAAGAATACTGGGGTGGGATGCCATTTGCTTGTAGGCTATAGTAATGGGAATTTATTGATTTGGAGGAATTAAGTCAGATTTATTAAAGTTCTGCTCAGAAAATTCAGTAAAGATTTTTCCACATCCTAGGTTTTTTTAAAAAAACCTTCGCTGTCAATTTAAAATTATTAACCGGTTGTAAAGGAGTTTTGCTAATTGTTTTGATCACTTCCATCATTTAATCCCCACAACAACCTGGTAAAGTAGACCTTGTTTCTATTCCTGTTTTAGAGATGAAGAAACTGAGATTAATGGAAGTTAAATGACTTAACCACAATCTCAGAGCTACTGGGTGGCCTGTCTGGTTGGAACTTGAATCTAAGTCTTACTCATAACTGTATGGTTTTCTATCTTGTTTTTCCACATTGATACATTCTTTACTGTACCATGTAGTATTTGCTGTTTCAGGCTGGAATCTGATCATCTTATGGGCTTTCCTAGTGGCTCACATGGTAAAGAATCCACCTGCAATGCAGGAGATCTGGGTTTGATCCCTGGGTCTGGAAGATGCCCTGGAGAAGGGAATGCCTACCCACTCCAGTATTCTTGCCTGGAAATTCCATGGACAGAGGACTCTGGCTGGCTGCAGTCCATGGGGTTGCAGAGTCAAAGACTTACTTATTTAAAAATTTTTTTAAAAAATTATAGGAGTATAGTTGATTTGTAATCTGTTAATTAAGACTTCATTTAATTTTGACTATGTGTTAGTTGCTCAGCCGTGTCCATCTCTTTGCTACCCCATGGACTGTAGTCTGCCAGGCTCCTCCATCAGTTTGATTTTCCAGGCAAGAACACTGGAGTGGATTGCCATTTCCTTCTCCAGGGGATGTTCCCGACCCAGGAATTAAACCTGGGTCTCCTGCATTGCAGACAGACTCTTTACTTCACCATCTGAGCCGCCAGGGAAGCCCTACTTTTGACTGTGTTATTAAAATGAAACTGCAGAAGACAAAACAGAGTCTTCAGCCAGCAGAAGGCTACCCTGTTGGTTTCAAGGCAACATAGTTTTCCCATTTCCCTGGTGGCTCAGTGGTAAAGAATCTGCCTGCCAAGCAGCAGATGCAGGTTTGATCCCTGGGTTGGGACAGTTCCTTGGAGAAGGAAATGGCAACCCACTTTAGTATGCTTGGCTGGGAAATCCCATGGACAGAGGAGCCTGGTGGGCTATAGTCCATGGGGTTGTGAAAGAGTTGGACATGACTTAGCGACTAAATAGCAGCAACAATAGTTTTCTCACCCCAATGCTTAATATTAACTTACAGCTATCTTTTGGGGGTGGGGAGGTCTAGCTTAGAATCAGCATAAAAATATTTTCTCACCTTTAGTTTTTAGCTATTTTAAAAAATAAGCATTAATCATTATATGTTTGTGGTGAATTGTACCCCCTCCCCCCCCCAGCTTTTTTTTCTTTTTTTAAACTGAGGGCATAGAAAACACTAGAAGGGGGATATGTTGTGTCTTTTAATGCTTGACTTCCAAAAATGTTTAAATTGGTTGATGAATGATAACCCTTTAAAATTTTTTTCTAAGCTTTTAAAATGTTTCCAAATTAAAGATATAATTTTTAAACAGTGATTGGTTTTGTCTGAAAAATCAAATGTAGGATATTGTTTTGTTTTGATCGGCAATGTGAATTTTTTAAAATAATGGTAATTGTTCCAACATTCTCTGTCAGTTGGTTTATATAACCTGAAATTGTGTGTGCTTTTATACATATCCAAACTGATATGTTGTTATTTTTACTTTATAGGAGCCATCTAGAACAGTTTCAGGAAGATACAAAAGGTAAGAATCCGTAAGTTAAGACTAAGAACATATTGTAGACATAAGTATAATGTCAGAAACCTTAATTGTCCTCTTAAAAAGAAACTGCATTGTAGGCAGACCACAACTTACTCTCACATACTCTGCAGTCTGAAAACTGCACACTACATGGATTTGTAAAGGTTTGATGAACTAAGCAAAAGAAAACTTAGAGTCATTTTCACTTGTGTGTTTAAACACTGAAAAGATAAGTATAACAGCTGTATTAGTCAGCTTGGAATGCCATAACAGAATGCCATAGACAGGATGGCTAAAATAGAAATTTATTTTCTCACAGTTCTGGAGGCTGTGAAGTCCAAAATCGATCAGAGTGACAGCATGGTCTGGTTCTGATGAGGGTTCTCCTCTTGACTCTCAGAGAACTGCCTGCTCCCTGTGACCTCATGTGATGGAGAGAGTGGGTAATTTGGTCCAATTCTGCCAGTTGCAGACTTAGCAGCTCGCCGCTGTGTCCTCATGTAGTGGGAGGGGCTGGAGAGCTCTGTGGCGGCAGTGCTCTCACACAGGTGCAGAAGGGCTCCAGCTTTGTGACCTAGGCACCTCCCGCAGCCTCACCTCCCAGTGCCCTTACAGTGGACATTAGGGTTTCAACATAAGAGTTGGGAGGGACACAAGCATTCAAACCAGAGCAAGTCCATAGCACCACCTATTCACAATTGAATAATGCTTTTTACCAGAAAATGTGTTTGAGTGTATGTGCTTATGTATAGGAGGAAGATCAGAATTAAGTATGAGAAGTTGTTTAACAGAGTTGCCTGAAGTAGTAATGTCCTTCCCTGTTAAAGGCATAAAGTTGCAGAAGATGTGGTCATCATGCTTGTGCTAATAATTATAGAATAATGGAAAATCTTATCAAGTCTTCTAATGTCCAGGGTGCTTTATGGAGATCTCATTCAATTTTTGCAGTTATCTTATAAAGAAGGTACTGTTGGTAAAATATTTGCTTTTACTTTGTAGGTGAGGGAAATGAAATAAAGAGGTAGAATCATTTCACTGTGGTTACAAAACTAGTCAGTATGAACCCAGATTTGAACTCAGGCAACCTGACTCCAGAACCCACATGCCTGTGCAAGACAATCTACTTAGATTTATATGTATAAAACCTCTGTTTTCCTCTGTTTTATGTTAAGTTTAAAATATATGGTTAAAAGCTGTGGATGTTATAGTGTATATAAATAAAATATTGAATAGGAAGAGCTGTAATTTTATTACTAACTTATTAAATAGAAAAGATGTAAATGTTTAGTGATAAAACAATGTTTAAGAAGGCTAAGGTAATCAACGACTGAGTAAGTAAATCTGACATATTTGCCACTGCTGCTGCCTTTCACTTTAATTCCTGAGTAATTTTGATATAGGTATAATGAAGACTGTGATTCCTTTAAACTTCTAACATGTAAGCATTGTTTGGTAATTTTTACTTAGCATGACTAGTTTAAACTGGAAAGAATCTTTTTTTGTTTGCTAGCAAGCATTGTCAATCAAAAAGCTTTGATTTGGCCCATTTGCAGGCCACGTTCTCAAACCAAAATATTTTTATCAGTGTTTGTTTTGGGAAATAAAAATGAACTTCAGTAATGATACCACATTTGTTGTATCATTCATACACATTTAGTTCTTAAGTCAGTTCAGTTCATTTGCTCAGTCCTGTCCGACTCTTTGCGACCCCGTAAATCGCAGCACTCCGGGCCTCCCTGTCCATCACCAACTCCCGGAGTTTACTCAAACTCATGTCCATTGAGTCGGTAATGCCATCCAGCCATCTCATCTTCTGTCGTCCCCTTCTCCTCCTGCCCCCAATCCCTCCCAGCATCAAGAGTCTTTTCCAATGAGTCAACTCTTCGCATGATACACCTTAAATTATAATTGGCACTTTTCAGATTTGCATTCTTTAGTTAGAGTCATCAGGGGAATAATTTCCTTACAGATCTTCATCAAAAGCTTGACTTACCATTGATCATTCATTTACCATTCATCATTGTGTTAAATCAGGAAGACAATTGATTCCACATGGTGAATGTTTTTATTTTTAGGCTTTTTAGACCATTATTTTACTTGTGACCTGTTTGTGCACTTGTTGCTTCTTTTATTTTCTTAGCCTAGAACATGTGGTTTCTTACTTTTCAACTGTCAAAGGTTTAGCCATGTTTAATACTACTAAAAAAACAAAAAAATTTTAAAGTTTCTAATCATTATTCACCAACTCTTTGCAACTCAGACACAAGATAAAAAACAAAATCTAGATCTGAACTTATCAATGCCTTATCTGGAGGAATTTGTTGTATTGTATATCAACAGTTTATTGCATTCATTAAATCTGTCAACAAGTTGCAACAAAGACTGCAACTCTATATTTCTTAGAGAGGGTGTCTGCTGATTAATGGGAATGAAAAAAAGGAGGAATGGTCTAAAGGATAGACATTTGGCATTATATGTTAGAAAATATTTTCAGTAAACCAAATAACTTATACATATGGCTAGACAAACTTTAAAAGCCATTAGAAGATACAAGCCATCCACAAGATCAGTTTGTGTGTGTTATTATAAATTATGAATTAAATATTAATTTTTTCTTACAGTTATCAAGGATGCATTGAATTTGTTAAGCAGTGACTCTAGTTATGCCCTGTTTATTGAATCAACTCGTTTACCTAGAACATTTCTTAAATATTCACTGAACTCCTTTTCATAAAACATGTTTAAATGGGCCTCCCTGGTGATCTAGTGGTTAAGGCTTTGCGCTCCCAGTGCAGGTCCGATCCCTGATCAGGGAACTAGATCCCATATGCCACAACTGAGAGTTTGTATGCTGCAGCTAAAGGCTCCTCCGCATGCCACAGCAGAGGTTGAAGATCCCTGTGTGCTGCGAGTAAGACCCGACATGGCCAAAGAAATAAATATTTTTTTAAAAAAACAACTATGTTTCAATAACTTTGGAAAATAATTTGGAGGTGGGGGTCATAAAGTTTCTGAAACTTAAGGTTTAGGAAGGCTGGACTGGTGGTCATGTACTTGTGGGTTTTTTTTTCTCCCCAATGTGTAATTTTCATAATAGAATGTTTACTTGGTTAAGTTTATAGTGATCTCTTTAAGATAATTTACTGTATTTAACATATGAGAAAAGAACATGTATGATAGCCCCTAACAGAAAAACTTAAATTTATAACAATGAGATAGTGTATATGCTGTAATATATGAAAGTTACAATACGGACATTAAACTGATGTTGTAGAAAACATTACCTACAAGAATTAATAATTATAGGAAAAATATTGCCTATTTATATTAAACGAGTAGAGGGAGAGCATATAACAAAGGGTGTGATAATGAAACAGTGTCTCTTATATAAGGTGTTCTAAACTTGAGCTCTATTGACAAGCTGCTAAATTTCTATATAAAAGAATATCATGCTTATTTGGGAGAAGAGCTACATTTTTCATCAGATTTTCAAAGGGATCTGCAATCCAAAAAGGTTATGAGCTACTAATAATTGATATATTGTGGAATTGTGGCTCAGCTGGTAAAGAATCCACCTGCAATACAGGAGGCCTGGGCTCGATCCCTGGGTTGGGAAGACCCCCTGGAGAAGGGAAAGGCTACCCACTCCGGTAGTCTGACCTGGAGAATTCCATGGACTGTATAGTTCATGGGGTCGCAGAGTGGGACACGACTGAGCGACTTTCACTTTCACAACATCTGTTGTCTCTGGGTTATTGGGGTTACTGGAGAGATTGATCATATTATATGTTTCCCACAGTGAATGTGTATCGTAATTTTAATAGAGTCTGAGAAGTGACTTTTGTATTTAGCTGTTGCTCTGTTTGTGTGTGTGTGTTTAAAGGGAGAGAGAGCCTACACAGCGGGTGGGGCTGTTAGGACGGTGGGACTGGAGTGGTGGAGTGCAATAAGGCAGTGAACATATTACGACTCGAGGCTAGGCTTGCACTTGCTGGTTATTTAAGAATGTTACAGTTTAGCCAGTACTTCTGGATATTTGATATCCTTTCTAAAAGGAGGATTTTACTCATGAGCCTCGTATTACTTCTAATTGCGAAACTTTAAAATATCTTATTTTAGCATAAAATTCCTCTAGTTGTAATCTCATGGTGCTGCCAATCTTGTCCTTGTGGTAGTTTTAGAATAACAGTGTTTCATCCCCCAACACAACACCTTCTACTCTTCCCACAGAAAATTCCCAGAGGGGGAACACTTTCAGTAAATGGTGGTGTTTATCCTTGATAATACTGTTTATTCTTTCTCCTTTTCTGAACATTTTGGTTAATAACTTTGTAACTAAGGGCAGAGGAGGATTCTTTCTAGAGGTGTATTAGTTAGAGATTTGTGTTAGCATTCCTGAATGGAACATTGCAATCTTTTTGGAGTTAATAAAACAATCTTTTACTCTGGGTATTGTGCACTGTACATTTCTAGCCCTGAAAATCAGTTAAAACATTTCTGTTTTTAAAATAAACAGAACTAAATTTGGCAATAAGAGCTAGTAACACAATTATTCACAATTATGACAGTATTCTTTACAAACATAATACATAGTAGGGATAAATCACTGATTTTTTTCAGTAATATTCCTTGTTTTGAAATTGTATATTATCATTTGCATAAAGCCTAATAAGAAGGACTTTTTAATAAATAGATTAAACTTTTTGAAATCTTACTTTAAGCTTGTATGTACATCAAGCAAATACAAACATAGTAAGGCATATCCACATGTTGGGTTTTTATTTGTAGTTGTCAGCATTGTAGTTTGTATTTGAATAATCATGTGGTTGATGCAGGTGAGTGGACTTTTTTTAAGTGAAAAGAGGCCTTTAAAATGATTCTGGCTCTCTCTTTTGTATGCTGCAACTTAGGCGACACCTTGCTCTCTCGAGTCCCTCCTACCCCTCTGCTGGCATTTCCCGGTTTTGTTTGTATTTCTTCCTTTCCTGTGCTTACTCTTTATGTGTTGGTGTTACTCAGCACTTTGTCTTATTATTTTTATTCTGTTTATTTGCACTAGGAAATTTTTTTCACTCTGATGACTTCAGTTATTATATATGCCTATGCTGATGATTCCAAATCATTAGCTCCATTCCTATATAACCAGCAACTTTAAAATATATATTTTTAGATATCATAGAAGCATCTTAAACTCAGCATGTTCAAAAGCAAACTTGTGAAACTTAGAATTCAGCGAAAGTGAATGTGACGTTGCTCAGTCGTGTCCGACTCTGCCACCCCATGGACTGTGGCTTAACAGGCTCCTCTGTCCGTGGAATTTTCCAGGCAAGAGTACTGGAGTGGGCTGCATTTCATTCTCCAGGGGATCTTCCTGATGCAGGGATCGAACCCAGGTCTCCTGCAGTGGAGACAGACGCTTTACCATCTGAGCCACCAGGGAAGCCCTAGATTTCAGTAGTTGGCATCAAAATCCATTCTTACTCTAGTCAGAAATCTGGACGTTGCTTTTGACCCTTTTTTTTCCCCCCTCACTGCCTCGTTAACATTCAGCCATTTACCAAAACTTATTGAATTTACTTCCTGTGTAGCTCTAGTACCTACCCACCAATCTAGGATATCATCATCTCTTACATAGATGATTATAATAGCTTCCACACTGGTCTCCCTGCCTTCAGTTTTGCTTATTTCCTGTCCACTTTGTTAAAATGATTCTCTCACTTTCCCTGCTTTAATGACTTCCTGTGACCTTTAAATGAGTCTAAGCTAGTTTCCAAGGCAGGGTGAATCTCAAGATAATGTTGGGTGCAGGAGGAAAATATTAGATCTTCTACTTGTATTTACCTTTTAATTTAAAAGACACTAAGACATTTACACTCATCTCTTGATACATGGGGTATTGGGTCCAGGACCACCAAAGATACCAAAATCTGTGGATGCTCAAGTCCCTTATGTAAAATGATGTATTTGTGTATAATTTATGCACATCTTCCTGTATACTTTAAATCTCTAGAATACTTATAGTACCTAATACAGTGTAAGTGCTATATGAATATAAGTTTTGCATTTTGGAAATTTCCGGAATTCCCTTACTCTGAATATTTTCTTCCATGGGCATTGGTTTAGTTTGTGGGTATGGAACCCACAGATTCATAGGACCCACTGATGCTTAGTAACTCACACGCTGTACTAATTCAGTTCAGTCGCTCAGTTGAGTCCAAGTCTTTTTGACCCCATGAATTGCAGCACGCCAGGCCTCTCTGTCCATCACCAACCCACGGAGTTCACTCAGACTCATGTCCATCAAGTCAGTGATGCCATCCAGCCATCTCATCCTCTGTCATCCCCTTCTCCTCCTGCCCCCAGTCCCTCCCAGCATCAGAGTCTTTTCCAATGAGTCAGCTCTTTGCATGAGGTGGCCAAAGTACTGGAGTTTCAGCTTTAGCATCAGTCCTTCAAGAACTGAGAACACCCAGGGCTGGTCTCCTTTAGAATGGACTGGTTGGATCTCCTTGCAGTCCAAGGGACTCTCAAGAGTCTTCTCCAACACCACAGTTCAAAAGCATCAATTTTTTGGCCCTCAGCTTTCTTCACAGTCCCACTCTCACATCCATGCATGACCACAGGAAGAACAATAGCCTTGACTAGACGGACCTTTGTTGGCAAAGTAATGTCTCTGCTTTTGAATATGCTATCTAGGTTGGCCATAACTTTCCTTCCAAGGAGTAAGCATCTTTTAATTTCATGGCTGCAGTCACTATCTGCAGTGATTTTGGAGCCCCCAAAATAAAGTCTGACACTGTTTCCACTGTTTCCCCATCTGTTTCCCATGAAGTGATGAGACCAGATGCCATGATCTTCGTTTTCTGAATGTTGAGCTTTAAGCCAGCTTGTTCACTCTCCTCTTTCACCTTCATCAAGAGGCTCTTTAGTTCCTCTTCACTTTCTGCTATAAGGATGGTATCGTCTGCATATCTGAGGTTATTGATATTTCTCCCAGCAATCTTGATTCCAGCTGTGCTTCTTCCAGCCCAGCGTTTCTCATGATGCGCACTCTGCATAGAAGTTAAATAAGCAGGGTGACAATATACAGCCTTGACATAACTCCTTTTCCTATTTGGAACCAAGTCTGTTGTTCCATGTCCAGTTCTAACTGTTGCTTCCTGACCTGCATGCAGGTTTCTCAAGAGGCAGGTCAGGTGGTCTGGTATTCCCATCTCTGTGCTAGTTACTAACTTGTTATTCCCTTGTTCTGTGTATCAGATAATTATTTGATACTGGAGGTATCCTGAAGAAAGTGTATTTTTGTTTGACTACCTTCTAAATCTTATACAGTACTGTAATTTGAATGGTTAAATGGATTTACAATTTATTATGTAGTTTAATACTCATAAAGTCGGTAAGTCTGGTGAGGGGAAACTTACGGAGAATATCAAACCAAGCATATAAATGCAAAGGTGGTCATGTGGTTTTTTTAGTTGGCAAGATACATAAAATCAGATCTGTTTTTACAAATTAGAAAAAAATTTTTTGATGCTTTGGATTTTTAAGTGAAAAATTTAAAAACTCTGTGAGGCATCTCTTTCTGTTATAGCCATAAAGATAAAAAATGCATGCTCATCTTAGAACTACACCTTTGAATCTTTATATTTCATAAGTTCAGATAAGTTCCTCAGAAGTAAAGAAGCATCTTCAAATTATACTTTCGTTAAAAACATTATAGTCAGTTTTTGTAAAAACAAAGAAAACTTACACCATAGTTAAAATGTACACTTAAAATTCTTTTCATCCCTTTATGTTCTATTTTTTGTGATACAGATAATATTTTAATTATACCATATTCTAAATTATAGTATTTCATTTACATATATATTTGTGTAACAGATTATATATGAATATAATATATAGTCACATATACTATAAATCATAATATAAAATAGATAAATATACATACCAATATGTATATAGTGAATAAATTTGGAAACCATTCGTTGAAATTCTTCTTAAAATAGTTTTCAGTCTCCTGCTTGCTTTTCCAGTGTCATATCTTATCACTCCTATGTTTACATTTCATGCTTTAGCCATATTGGATTTTTCTGTTTCTCAATAGACCACATACTCTTTCATATTTGCACATTCTTATTCCTCTTTTAAGTCTTGAGTTTAAACATTCTTTTAATGCTGTTCAAAGTGTGGTCCTTGAACTGTTTGTTTCTAACCTATGACAAAGTAAGAATAAACCATAAAAGTAAATATTTAGAAGCCTGAATTTCATTTTGACATTGTCGTCATCACACCCAAATGCATGATAAGTGGGCTCCTTTATGAACAGGATATCAACTAATTCAAGTACCATGGTACATATGTTTTTTTGTTGTTGTTGTTTTTAACTTTTGCCCTAACTTTTTAGAGCAAAATTGAGGAAAAGGTACACAGGTTTCCCATGTAAACCTGTCCTTACAGGTGGATAGCCTCCCTCCTACAGGAGGTGTATTTGTGACAGCTGAGGAGCGTACACATCGTAACCAAAGTCCCTGGTTTATGTGGTTCACTCTTGGTGCTGTTCCTTCTGTAGATTTGGACAAGTGCATAATGACATGCCTCCATCGCTATGTAAAATGATACTGTGGTATCATTTTAGTCTCTGATCTTTCTCCACTCCATAGTTTTCCCTTTGCCACAGTCATATGATTGAAACCAAACAGTGTATAGCCTTCTCAGCTTGGCTTCTTTCACTTAGTAGTATACAGTTTAAATTTCCTCCATATTGTTTCATGCTTTAGTAGCTTATTTCTTTTTATGCGCTGAATAATATTCCATTTTCTGGATATACCACAGTTTATTTATCCACTTACTTAGGAAAGGGCAGTTGATTGCTCTCAAGTTTTGGCAGTTATGAATAAAGCTTCTGTAAACATCCATGTGTAGGTTTTTGTGTAGACATATGTTTTCAGCTCCTTTAGATTAATACCAAGGAGTACGATCCATGATAAGAGTATGTTTAGTTTTATAAGAAACCACCAAACTGTCTCAGAAGCGGCTGTACCAGTTTACATTCCTGCCAGCAGTGAATAAGAGTTAATGTTGCTCTATATCCTCACCAGTGTTGATCCTGATTTCAGCCATTTTAATGTGTGTGTAGCAGTATCTGATTGTAATTTGCATTTCCCTGATTACAGATGATATGGAACGTCTTCTCATATGCTAATTGGCCATCTGTATATCTTGTTTTCTGAGGTGTCTGTTAAGGTCTTTGGCTCAGTTTTCAGTCTGATGGTTTGTTATTGTTAAATTGTAGAATTCTCTACAATTGTTTTGGATAATACTTCTTTATCAGATATATCCTTTTGTAAGTATTTTCTTCCAGGTGGCTTGTCTTGTTCTTTTAACATTGTCTTTCACAGAGCAGAGATATTTAGAATTTTAATGAAGTTCAGCTGTCAATCATGGCTTCCCAGGTGGCTCAGTGGTAAAGAACCTGCCTGCCAGTTCAGGAGACACAGGTTTGATCCCTGGGTCAGGATGGTCTCCTGGAGAAGGAAAGGGCAACCCACTCCATTACACTTGCCTCGGAAATGCAATGGATAGAGGAGCATGGTGGACTGCAGTCCAAGGGGTTGCAAAATAATCAGATACGACTTAGTGACTAAACAGCAACAACTGTCAACTATTTTTCTTGGATTGTGCCCTTGCTGTTTTACCTAAGAATTCATCAGCATACCCAGAGTCTTCTACATTTTCTCCTATGTTAGTTGTCTTCTATGAGATTATATATGAATAGTTTGCATTTTTCCTTTAGGTCTTAATCCATCTTGAGTTAACTTTTGTTAAGGGTATAAGTTCTTTGTTTTATCTTTCATTGCATGCGCACGTCCAGTTGTTTTCCATTTGTTGAAAGACAGTTTTGTTCCATTATATTGCCTGTACTCCTTGTCAGAGAGTTGTGGCTTATTTACGTGAGTCTCTTTCTGCTTCTGTTGCTGTTCCATTGCTCTGTCTGTCTCTTCTTTTACCAGTACTGCACTGTCGTGATTACTGTAGCTTTAAACTAAGTCTTGAAGTTGGGTGGTATTAGCCCTCCAATTTTGTTAGTTAATATTGTGTTGCCTATTCTGGATCTGGCCTCTCCATGTAAACTTTAGAATTAGTTTGTCAGTAACCACAAAATAGCTTGTTAGGATTTTGACTGGGCTTGCATTGAGCCAAGAGATCAATGGGAAATCAAAGTTGGGAAGAAGTGGCGCGTTACCAACATTGACTCTTCCTGTCCACTAACTGGTTTCTCCATTTACTTAGTTCTTCTTTGGTATCTGTCATCAGTTTTTGTTGTTTTCCTCATATAGATGTTTTACATTTTATTAGATTTGTACATAAGTATCTCATTTTGTAGAGAGCTAATGTAAATGTATTGTTTTAAATTTCAAATCTCACTTGTTCATTGCTAGTGTGTAGGAAAGGGATTGACTTTTGTGTATTGCCCTTATATCTTGCAGACTTGCTATAATTACTTATTAGTTTCAGGAATTTTTTTGTGTTGTCCTTTCAGATTTTCTCCATAGGTGATCATATCATCTGTGAACAAAGGCAGTTTTATTTCTTCCTTCCCCGTCTGTATACCTTTTATTTCCTTTTCTTGTCTTATTGTATTACCTAAACTTCCAGTGGTGGCTTCCCTGTATGGACTTCCCTGGTGGCTCAGATGGTAAGGTGTCTGCCTACAATGCGGGAGACCCGGGTTCAATCCCTGGGTCAGGAAGATCTCCTGAAGAAGGTAATGGCAACCTACCAGTATTCTTGCCTGGAAAATACCATGGACAGGGGAGCCTGGTAGGCTTCAATTCATGGGATCGCAAAGTCAGACACGACTGAGCAACTTCACAGTCACAGACTTCCAGTAAGATACTGAAAAGGAATTGGTGAAAGGGGGACATTCTTGCCTTGTTGTTGATGTTAGCAGGAAAGCTTTCAGTGTCTCACCACTAGGTATGATGTAGGGTGGGGGTGTGGATGTGGGTGTGGGTGGTGTGTGTTTGTGTGTGTGTGTGTGTGTGTGTGTGTAGATATTCTTTATCAGGTTTAGGAAATTCCCTTCTGTGCTTAGTTTGTACTTTTTTTTTTATCATATATAGATGTTAGATTTTGTCAAATGCTTTTTCTGTGTATGTGTGACACGTGATCCTTCTTTAGCCTGTTACTGCAATAGATTACATAATTGTGTGTGTGTGTGTGTGTGTGTGTGTGTGTGTGTGTTTTAACAGAACCAGCCTTGAATAAATTCCAGTTGATTTTTGGTGGATAATTTTTTCTATACATTCTCAAATTCGATGTGCAAATATTTTGTTGAGGACTTTTGCATCAGTGTTCATGAGAGATCTTAATCTTTATTTTTTAGTTTTCTTATGATATCTGTCTGATTTTGGTATTAGAGTAATGCTGGCTTCATAAAATTTAGACGTATTCTTTCTGTTTTTACTTCTGAAAGAGATTTTAGTAATCTGTGTAATTTCTTCCTTAGATTTTGGATGGATTCACTAGTGAACTCATCTGGGCCTGGTACTTTCTGTTTTGCAAAGTTATTAATTATTGATTCAATTTCTTTAATATATACCAGCCTGTTGAAATTATTTGTTTCTTCTTGTGTGAATTTTGACAGATTGTTGCTTCCAAGCAATTGATCTGTTTCATCTAGGTTATCAAATTTGTGGTCAGAGTATTCCTTTTTTATTATGTTTATGTCCATGGAATCTTCACTTCTGTTGGTAGTCTGTGTCCTCTCTTTTTCTTAGCTTGGCTAGAGGGCTGTTGGTTTTGTTGATATTTTTAAAGAAATAGCTTTTGATTCATTGATTATTCTGTATTGGTTTCCTGTTTTCAGTTTCATCAGTTTCTGTTATTCTTTTATCTGCTTATTTTGGGTTTAAATGCTCTTTCTTTCCTAGTTTCCTAGGGTGGAAACTTAGAGCACTGGTTTTAGATCTGGCTTTCCTAATAGATGTGTTCAGTGTACATGTTCCTTTCCAAGCACTGCTTTCACTGCATTCCACAGATGGTAAGCTGTAAGCTTCTTTGTTTGGTTCAAAATACTTTAAAATTTCTCTTGAGATTTCTTCTTTGACCCATGTGTTATTTAGAAGTGCATCGTTTAATCTCCATGTTATTCGGGAGTTTTCCAGTTATCTTTCTGTTATCAGTTCTTGTCTAATTCTGTTGTGCTCTAAGACCAGGCCCAATATGATTTCTATTCTTTTAAATTTGTGATGGTGGTTTTTATGACCCAGAGTTTGGTTTATCTTGGTCATCTTGCAAGCTAGAAAAGAATGTATATTCTGCTATGCCTGTGTTATTTTTATGTTAGTCATTTGTAAACTAAAATGTGTTAAGAATTGAAGAAAATGTGAAGATGTATTTACCTTAGAAATCTTGTGTTAAATTTAATCAGACATATTCTTGTTCCATAAATAAAACAATTAAGAAGTAGACATATGCTTAAATAAGTAAAAGCTAAAAATCTTTTTTATTCTTTTCAGTTTCTGCTTTTGTTAGAATTATCTAAATCTAGGAAGTAAATTTTACATTCTTTATTTTTCGTCTTAATTTACTTAGGATAAAACAAACTTTGCTAGACTTTTTAAAAGAAAAGATACATCTTTTTTGAATGTGACAGAAGTAGTAAACCAAATTATGATGATGGTGGAAGTAATTTCAAAGAGATACAGACCAAAAGAGTTTGTACTTGTTTTGTTGAGAAGTATTATCCCTCCTATAGTGAGTTCAGTTTTTAGCCATTATTGATAGGGAGCTGCTAAAACCATAATGGGGTTATTTGCAGTATTGTACTGGCTGCTGAAACAATAAAACCACCAAATTTAAGTGGCATTTATGTGCACGGTGTTACAGTCACAACCACAAATGGCTTATTTGAAAGACAGACTGTCACAGTTAAGAAGCTGACAGAAGCAGATCATCAGGATTTCATTAGTGTTTTGTGAGTTTCTTTTCCAGTCTGACTTCAGGTTGCTGACATTAAAAAAGTAGGTATGACAAGTGAAAGCTGTTTGCTGGAAGTTGTTGGATGAGTTTGTAGCAAAGTAGATAGTTAATGTAATGCTTCCCAGCTACGCCCATAATTTGTTATATTTAGGGATACAGAAGACCAACTGTTTGACAAAGCAGGATAACAGGGGAATTTTTGTTACAATATGATCAATACCTTGATTTTGCTGACATTACAGTAATGTGAAGAAAGAAGTTACTTTTCACCTTCTTTGCTGACAAACACAGCTTGCTGTGAAGTGTATAAAACTTTGAAGGGCCATCAGATGTGGTTTGGCCTTTTTGTTTGTTTTGCGGGAGTGTGTTCTGATTAGAGACAGTGACAGGGACAGTGCTGCAGCCTATGCCAGAGCGTGAATCAGTGTCTGTTGCTGTCACTGCCAAGGCCTGGTCAGGCCAGCTGAGATCAACAGTCACGGCAGGCGTGAATTACTGAGATGCCGATACATTAAAGTTGCAGGTTAAAGAAAATTAAAAGATATTAACTGTTAACCTATGCTGACGTATATAGTAATTTTTAGAGGGAAACATTCTGACAAAAGTGTTTGACTTTTGGGATGAACACTTCGTGTTTTTACAAGCCAAAAACAGGTTTTATAAATCAACTATACTTCAGTCTTCTTTCTAATCCCCAAAAAAGGCAATGCCAAAGAACACTCAAACTACCGCACAATTGTGCTCATTTCTTATGCTCAAAATTCTCCAAGCCAGGCTTCAACATTATGCGAACGAGGAACTTCCAGATGATCAAGCTGGATTTAGAAAAGGCAGAGGAACCAGAGATCAAATTGCCAACATCCCATCATAGAAGAAGCAAGAGAGTTCTAGAAAAACATCTACTTCTGCTTCATTGACTATGCTAAAGCCTTTGACCGTGTGGATCACAACAAACTGTGGAAAATTTACCAGGCTACCTTACCTGCCTCCTGAGAAACATGTATGCAGGTCAGGAAGCAATAGTTATAGCCAGACATGGAACAACAGACTGGTTCCAAATAGGAAGAGGAGTACGTCAAGGCTGTATATTGTCACCCTGCTTATTTAACTTCTATGCAGAGTACATCATGCAAAATGTCGGGCTGGATGAAGCCCAAGCTGGAATGAAGATAGCTAGGAGAAATATCAATAACCTCAGATACGCAAATGACACCACCCTTATGACAGAAAGCGAAGCAGAACTAAAGAGCCTCTTGATAAAAGTGAAAGAGGAGAATTGAAGAAGTTGACCTAAAACTCAACATTCAAAAACAAAGATCATGGCATCTGGTCCCATCATTTCATGGCAAATAGATGGGGAAACAGTGGAAACAGAGACAGACTTTTATTTTCTTGGGCTTCAGAATCACTGCAGATGGTGACTGCAGCCATGAAATTAAAAGACACTTGCTCCTTGAAAGAAAAGCACAAATTTAGACAGCATATTAAAAAACAGAGACATCACTTTGCCAAAAAAGATCCGTCTAGTTAAAGCTATGATTTTTCCAGTAGTCATGTATGGATGGGAGAAAGCTATGATTTTTCCGGTAGTCATGTATGGATGGGAGAGTTGGACCATAAAGAAAGCTGAGCACCAAAGAACTGATGCTTTTGAACTACGATGCTGGAGAAGACTCTTGAGAGTCCCTTGGACAGCAAGGAGATCAAACCAGTCAATCCTAAAGGAAATCAACCCTGAATATTCATTGGAAGAACTGATGCTGAAGCTGAAACTCCGGTACTTTGGCCACCTGATATGAAGAGTCAACTCATTAGAAAAGACCCTGATGCTGGGAAAGATTGAAGGCAGGAGGAAAAGGAGATGACAGAGGACGAGATGGTTGGATGGCATCACTGACTAAATGGACATGAGTTTGAGCAAGCTCTGGGAGTTGGTGAAGGACAGGGAAGTCTGATGTGCTGCAGTCTGTGGGATTGCAAAGAGTCGGACGTGACTGAACAACTAGAAATATTTCAGTTTTAAAAAAAGAAACTAGTTTGATCCTCAGCCTTTTAAATATGTGTATGAGACTTATTTATCTGATAGCATCATTCTTTTCTTTAAAAAAATGATCTTAATTAGCCTTTTGTGCAAGAAGTGCTATATGTTTTCATTGTTACATAAAGACAAAGAAAAAAATGAAAGTTAGAAATTTGGGGGGGAGAAGATTTTTCAAATTGTTATGGTTCGTTCTACAATACATCAGTAAGTGATGATTTTAGTATTGCACATTTTCAAAATGTTATGATCCATTACCTTACAAATTTGATAAGATACACTTGGAATTTTATTTTCCATCAAAAAAAATCCATGCATGGGGAGTTAATGGATCAAAATTCTATTATTTTCATCAAAAATTGATTCACATTTAGCTGTAATTTTGATGGATAAATGATTGGAACTGGCTACCAGCAAAGGATTGAGGACAAACTTTGAAAAGTGTCATTTTCTGCATATTGGGTAAAAGTTAAAAATGAGCATCCTGGGCTTGCTCACATCACTTTAAGTCTCTTCTCCTCTGGTCAGTATAATCGGTGAAACTAATTTTTCTGCTGTGAACGCTACTAAATCATAGAGGTAGTTTATATATACTTTACCCCTTGTGATCAGCATTGTCATCAGTCCAACCTAGAGCAGGTTGATTAGCAAGAATGATTCCAATCTCCGAGAGAGCCGCCAGGAAGCTCGGCCTCCTAGTGTTTTCACCTGATGTAATCCTTTCCCACATCCAGCGCAGGGTTGATGTGGTAGTGTGTCACTTGTGAGGTTAGGTCCTAGAGACTGCAGTGCCTGTCTTGGTGGCTGTGCCACTCTGTCTCTGGAAGCAGCTGTCTTGTGGTGAACGTCCAGTAGAGAAGCCACATACTGAGTAACTGAGGCTTTTGACCAGTCGCTGGTTTGAAACGAGGCGTTTTGCCATCAGTCCTGTGAATGAGCTTACAGCGAAATTCTCCTCCAGTCCAGGCAAGCCTTCAGATGACTGTGGTCCTGACCAACGTCTTGACTAAAACCTCATACGAGACTCTGAAATATAAACACCCAGCTAATCTGCTTCCAGATTCCTGACCAGCAGAAGCTGTCAAATAATTTTGTTATTTTAAGCCACTAAATTTTGGCATAATTTTTTATGCACTAATAGATAACTAATGCAAAAAAAAAAGAAGCAAGCTTACTATATTAAAGATTTACATGCTGTTAGTTCAGAGTGTGAATTGCTGTTTAATATGAAGAATTGCTATTTCATTGATAACTTTTGGTTAAATAAGAATTACAAAATGACAAAAGTTGCCAGTTTGACAGCTGTTTTTTAATAATAATTGCCTATATGCATACTTCCATTGATGATGACTCATTTTCATGTAATTCTTTTTCTTCTTTATCCTATTACTGAAATATAATTTTACAGGTCTGAATCTAATGCAACATTTAGGCTTATATTTTTTATGATGTTTTTCACTTTTATCTTTCCAGTTCATTTCTTACTAAGATATTGGCCCAGGAGGTAATGGAATTTCAAAATAAAAGGAGAAACAAAGTAGTTCTTCACTACTTTGTACATTTCTACTAGTCTACATTAGGTCCCCTGTCATAGTTCTCAGAGTACCTTCCACTTAACCTTATTTGATGGTTGTCTTGGTTTATGTTCTTGTTACACTGGAAGTTCTGTGAAAGTCAGAGTCTGTGTCTGTGTTTCCTGTTACACCCTCAGTGCTCAAAACAACGTCTGGTACTTAGCAGCTTCTCAGTAGATAGATTAGTCGAAAGAATTAATTTTTTTGTATTTTTATTGTATTGAAATAATTATTAACTTTAATAATTATAAATAATTTGGCTATCATAATCATGTGTCCTCAGGGGAATGGTAATTGTTTATGGTAAATAGAAAATACTCTTGGCACTCTTCCTGCTGAATATGAGGTATCTTTAAAAAAATTTGTATCTTTTTAATTTCCATAGCACAACCACCGCCTCTGAAGAAGATGTCTCAAGTAGATTTCCCCGAACAGATAGAAGTGGATTCAGCAGGTATAACAGGGATGCAAATGCTTCAGGTAATTTGGTCTCAAGTAGCACATTGGAAAAGAAAATTGAAGATCTTGAAAAGGTATGAATTACAAATTATTTAAGATCTATGAAATTAATATACCATTAGGATTCCTTTTTCACTTTCATAGCAGCTGAGAGAGAAAAACTGAAGTGTGTAAGGATGAGGCAGTACCAGAAAAGGGAAGAAAATGAGGGGCATGATGGGAGATAACTGTTACTGTTAATTGGTACTTGTACGTGTAGTCAAACAGCAGCTTTGAATCAGTCTTAATTAGATATTTCCTAAATGCGTAGTGGCTAAGCATTTTCTGATTTCTTAGTGCTTTTCTATCCAGTTCTGTTGATGTTAAAACTTTTCGAAATGGAGTCAGTTCTTGAATTGCTTAGTATTTAATGGCTCCTCTCATTCTGCCAAGAGTTATCTTTAATATTGATATATTGGACACAGTCTTTGCCTTTGCAGTGGTTAGAAGTCCATGCTAGCAGTGTGTACTGCTGTGTGTTTATCATTATATAATCTATTCAGTTTGTAGACTTTCCTCTACGTTCTGAGTTAGAGCCTAGAGCTGCTGTGATGTCTGCGACAATTTTAAGAGTAAACCTGTTTAAGAGTATCTTTGTGTCTCAGACAGTAAAGAATTGGGCTGCAATGAAGGAACTGTGGATTTCATCCCTGGGTCAGGAAGGTCCACACTGGAGAAGGGAATGGCTACCCACTCCAGTATTCTTGCCTGGAGAATTCAATGGACAGGAGCCTGATGGGCCACAGTCCATGGAGTCATCAAGAGTCGGACACGACTGAGCGACTAACACTTGAGAACATGTCAAATGAATATTGACATTAATTTATTAACCATGGGTTCTCAAGTTTGTTCTGTAGACATTCAATCCCTAAAATTAATAATGATGCTGAATTACTTTCTGGTTGTTGAAAGCATGTCTTGTTGAATTGAAATTATTCCTTTTAAGATAAAAGTTGTTTTAAGTAGAGATTGAATTTTATTCTTTTTTATAACATTATGATTATTTTTAGTTCACATTTGAACTTTAACACTAGTTTCTGTGAGTTTAAATTGAAAAACTTTAAGGGATATATAGTATAATAGTTTTCAAGTCTGTGCACGCTCAGTTGTGTCTGACTCTTTGTAACCCTTTGAACTGCTCCTCCATCCTTGGGTTTGTTAGGCAAGAATACTGCAATGGGTTGCCATTTTCTCCTCCAGGGGATCTTCCTGACCCAGGGATTGAACCTGTGTCTCCTGCATTGTAGGCGGATTCTTTACCTCCGAGCCATCTGGGAAGTCTTAATAGTTTTCAAGGGGGTTCATCAAAAAAGGCTTTTGAAGTTCACAGAAGTTTGGACTGAGTTGTTGGCAGCAGCTGATTAAGGAGACTGCCTGCCTGCTTTCCTCTGAGGTCATAAGAAAGAAGCCAAATTCTGGCTGGGACTTTTTCAGTTCGGCTTCACTTTTGCCTCTAAGATGGCTGACCCAGCCTAACGTCCTGGATTCTAAATAAGATTTCTCTGAAAAAGGTGTTGCACTGTTTCTTTTTGTTTGTTCGTTTGTTTTGTTTGGGGTAGTACTGCATGGCTTGGTGGATCTCAGTTTCCCCAACCAGGGGTCAGACCCACACTCCCTGCAGTTACGAGTGTAGAGTCGTAACTACTGGATGGCTGGGGAAGCCACTCCATTCTTTAAGGGGGAAAAAGGTTTAAAAGCTAATAATGATTTTCAGCTCCTTCATTTTACCCGTTTGTCAGTTAACTGGCAGAGCCAAAAGTAAATGGAGGATCCCTATTTTTGTTTTCCACAGAGCAATCTCCTTTTCTTAAACTTTGTATTTTGAACAAAAGTTTTGAATTTCCTTCAGCAGGGTATTAGTCATTTAATATTAAGAGATTTTATTATTAATGGTGGTGATCAACTAAAGAGCTAAAGTCATTGTGCTTAGTTGCTCAGCCATGTCCGACTCTTTGCAACCCTGTGGACTATAGCCCTCCAGGCTCATCTGTCCATGGGGATTCTCCAGGCAAGAAGACTGGAGTGGGTTGCCATGCCCTTAGACAGGGGATCTTCCCAACCCAGGTCCTTGCATTGTAGGCAGATTCTTTACCATCTGAGCCACCAGGGAAGCCCATTTGAGTATTGGTATTTGTTAAAAACTTGGGTAAACATTGCTTTAATCTGAAGTATATTTGACAACTCCTGTATTCCTCTCATTCCCTGGTTCTTTTCTGTGGGATGGGTTCCTCCTTCCCTCCCCAAGTGACTTAAGAAAGTCACTGGAAATCTTCATATGTCTAAGGTACTTCACCAGATTTAGTGGATGTATGCTATTAAGATTAGAAACAATTGTTACTTCTCAGTTAACACTTTGTAATTCTATGTACCAGGAGGTGGTAAGGGAAAGGCAAGAAAACGTAAGACTCGTGAGACTAATGCAAGAGAAAGAAGAAATGATTGGGAAACTCAGAGAAGAGATCGATTTGTTAAACAGAGTGAGTATTCACACAGTTCTCTTTAATGCTTCTGTGTTTTCCTGTCAGTTGGATGAAAATGCATAAATGTGAAGAGTTTAATAATGTGAAGTGAATGGCTCCTTCCTTTGTTAATGCCATGGTAATCTGTGGTAGTCAGGACTGCCGCTTCATTGCGCAGACTGACCTCCTCTGGCCAGTTATCGGTTGTGTTCCTGTTACTCTTCTGGGGATGGACTGTGAATGATTTGTTTTGTGTTATGCTGGAGTCTGGGGGTAAGGGGCAGCTTGGTCAGCACCGCACATAGCACGTACAGCAGTCCTGGCACAGAGTTGCCTCGAAGAAGAACTGAAATTGCTCTTTCTTGCCATCAGAAACTCCACGAGTCTCTGTTTTTGTGGTATCTGACCACTTTTGCCCACTCCAGTTATACGTATTCATCCCCAGTTTTAGGCTTAGCCTTACTCCAAGTTCTCTGTTACTACCGGTCATAACACTTTTTCCCTTTCAGCCCCAGGATTTACTTCCTGCTTAAGAAGTAGGTATTAATGCTAGGCCATATTTAGGTAATGGTTATGAGAAGCGATTTCATAGTTTTCCTTTTTTGAAGGCTTTACATAAGATGGAGAAAAGAAATTTGTTTCAGGGGAAAAAGGAACAAATTCTTAATCCAGTCTTAACTCTGATTCTGAAAGCAGAGAAAATAGAAAGCTGCATTATGTGCAGCTCATTCTAATACAGCTCCGTGGCATTAACTGTGGGGTGTACAGGAGGACTCTGAAGCTCAGAGTTTACCTTGCTCAAGGCCGTGTGTAGGAATTGCATAGTTATATGCTGAGCCAGTAAGTGACCTTCAGGTATTCAATAGCGTTAATTTTAAGTAAGCTCTTTCATTCTTGTTGACTGCCTTTCGTCTTGGTTCAGAACATGGGCATTCCTCTGTTGGCTATAGAATGTGATTTAATAAAATCTGCAAATGTGTTTGATGTCTGTGATGTACTGGCACTGTCTTAGGCACTGTGTTTATTAAAAAGCATAAGACACCTGCCTTTACAGAGTTTATAACCTAATGCTGCTGCTGCTGCTGCTAAGTCACTTCAGTTGTGTCCGACTCTGTGCGACCCTATAGACGGCAGCCCACCAGGCTCCCCTGTCCCTGGGATTCTCCAGGCAAGAATACTGGAGTGGGTTGCCATTTCCTTCTCCAATGCATGAAAGTGAAAAGTGAAATAATGATATATGAATGTATTATTTTATCATTTAATGATAAATCTTAGATAGGTCTCACTTTTAGGAATCTCATATCTTTATTATTGGTTTTTTTTCCCCCAACAAATTACTTTCCTGATATCATTTATTTAGTTTGTGAGTAAATACAAATTCTGTGTTTGTACTTTTATAACTCAATTTGAAGACAGTATACTAAATGTATCAGAATGCTGCTGTCCAATAGTGTGCTTAGAATTCAGATTTATCTCTCCAAGTTTAGTATTTTGAATTGCAAGGGTAAATCTATAAATGTCTGCTTTTCTAACCATCAGTAAATAGTCTGCCTTGAAATCGTGTTTCTTCAAACTAAAAATTACAGTGGATTGTCTTTGTATTTATCGAGTGATTGTATTTATGGCAGTAGGATTAACATAGGCAACAGAGACCTGGAGTCTGATAATTTTAAAGCTGGAGCGTAATTACGTAGTGGCTTTTGCATTTTTGTAAACTTGAAAACCTTTCTCTTAAACGAATTATCATAGAGAAACCCTAATGTAATTTTAACCAGATCAACTCGGTAAGCCCCAGATCTCCTTTTCTGTATGCCTGTTATGTCACCTCCCCAGAGTCTCACTCCCCAACATGAACACTTGTTAAGGTCACCCAAGGTGGTGGAAGTCTGTATAGAACTTGTCCTTGGGTCCTTCGCAATGCCTAATGTGACACAATGTTTGCAGTCTGAGGCCCCAGACCTCTTACTGACTGCATATGTATTTAGCCCTTTCATTTGGGGAAGGAGGGATTTATTTTTAACTAAAAACTTGTTATTGATTATTAAAAATTGGAAGGTTCACAACAAACAGTGCTGCTTTCTGACTTCTCTCTAAAAGCTGAAAGATCTGACAGGAGCTGGTCTGCATCATCCTGGTGCCAGTGAGGAGTCTGGAGCGCTTGCTGCCTTCACCTGGGGCGCGCATTCCTTCCGAAACTGTTTTCAGAATGAGCCAGTGTTTCCAAAGTAATTGTTTATATGAATTATCTTTGAATGTGCATTTTGAAGTGTTTTTTTAAAATCACCTACAGAATATTTTTAAACATTAAAAAACTAATATATTATTTTCCTTTTTGTTTCCTAAAGGACCTAGATGACATAGAAGATGAAAATGAACAACTAAAGCAAGAGAATAAAACTCTTTTGAAGGTTGTTGGGCAGCTAACAAGGTAGAAGATTCAAGGCTCAGTGCGGAGAAATATTTTAAAACTACTGAATGTTATGGTTAATGCTAGGACACTATTCCTATGCTGTAATGCATTAAACTAACTATGTATATTTATTTCTAGAAAACAGTGGGTGTTTCTTTTCAAAATATTTCTTTTTCATTATCAGTTTCCAAAAGTATCAACCTTTTACTCCATGAATAAGTAACATCTTTTAGTTACTAAACTGGTAGGTTAGGCCTCTTTTGGTTTTGTGTGTTATGCAAATAATATATGGTTTAAAGTCACAACCATCTGAATATATTGCATGTATGGTAGTATGTTTTCTCCCTCAAAGAATATACTTAGTGTTTGTTTACATGAATTCAGATACTTTGGGGGAATTACCTGCAAAGGCCTTATTACTGATATGTGCAACTTTTCATATGTTGATGATATTTCATAAAGGCCTGTGTCTACTATCATTTTTCCTTTCAGCTTATTCTAAGCAATTTAGAAGAACATAGAGTCACATTTTTTATAACAGTCATCTTTAAAAAGGAAAGCTAAAAAAGTCACTTAATATCATGTACTAGTTGGCTAAATATAAAATTTAAGAGAATACTTGAATTGTGCTATATAGTAAATTAAAATGTACTATTTTGTATTCAGATATTGAAAAAATTTTTAAATCACTTTGACTTTGGAAAAACAGTTGTAATTTTAATGTACAATTTCTTATGTAGGTACTCCTTTTTTTATAATTATTCCAAGGTTTATAAGTGAACATGGAGTATTTTAAAGGTTGTTTATTCATCAAGCCTAAAGAGTATATATAATTTCAGTGACTGTATAAGAAAAACAATTCATATTCTTAACTACATGCATTAGAATCAAACCAAAATATTTATCCACATTTAAAACATTTATATTTACAGTAACAAAGCAGTGCATAAACAGAAATAGTACTGAAATATTTTGCTTAATTTCTGACTTGGCAGATAACACTGTGACACAGTTGTTCTCATATGAGAAAATTATTCCCCTACCTCAAATTTAAGGACTTTTCCTCTTAACTTTGGATTTTTAAAAACAGAATTATTTTGAAGAATTATGAAAATTTTCTCTTTGATCAAATAATAATAGTATTTAGACTTGTTTTATGTTACGTTTTCATGTTGAGTAAAGAAATTGTCTCCTTTAAGATACATTAAGAATGGTCTGTCTGATGTTGAATCTCTGATAGTACACCAGTTAATGTATGTAAATAGCTTGAACATAGTAAAATCCATTTTGGGTGCCTACCGACTCTTCACTTGCTATGTCACTTCATGATTCAGTTAGAAAATAGGGAGGGTAATTGCAGAGTAAATGGTGAATATCAGATGTTGAATTCTGACACTCTCTTCAGATTGCACCCTCTCGCCTGCCACATTCCCCCACTTCAGAAGTTCAATCTTGAGTAATCATCAGAGTCACCTGGATTGCTTAAAAGGAGTTCCTGGGTTACCACTTCTAGCTAGGTTTAGGTTGAGACCTTGGATAGAATAAGCTCAACATGTGGTGATTCGGATCATAATTTCGATTTGGAAACAGCTCCTCGTGCCTCTTTCCTCCCATAACTTCCATTGGAATCACTGAAATTAACATAATTTTAGCTATCAGCATTATTTCACCCTTTAGTTTATTTAATAATTAACTTTGTTTCTCGAAAACTTCTCGTATGTCCATATATATATATTTACCAAAAAGTTCAATGATAGATTACCAAACCTGATATAGTTGTAGAATTACTGCATGAGGGCCTCCTTTGGGAGAATATTCCCAGCGTGGGAGTAGTGGTTTGCTGCCCGCTTGTCAAAGTGCCGTGCCAGGCTCAGTCACTGGCTTTGGCTGTGAAGTCCTCATCTGCCTTTCTTTACCCTTGGATGTATGGCAGAAATACAGTATTGCCTTGTTTCCCATCTGTGGTTTGGATATTGTGAAAATGGTGTCAGTATCCAGCCTTAAAATATATTAGTGTACTCATTTTCCAAATAAGAGAAGTATTTTGAATTTTCTGTTTAATCCTTTGGGAAGTAGAGAAATATCTTATTTCCCTCTTTAAATTTATACCAGGTATTAATGCTTTTAAAGACCACGCCATTTTAAAATTTTCCCTTTATTTCAGTTTACCAGGAACGTTTCCAATAATCAACTTTTACATAGTGGTACGTAGTACAGATGCAGAAAGGAGTCTGACAACTTTGGCAAAGCAGTTCATGTGCTATCTTCCCTTCCATCCTTAAAATGTACATTTATATCACATACAGGTTTGACACTGAATGTTGAAAAGCAAAGTAAGATCTGCTACAGATTCCCTTTAAATTTTATAAAAAGCATTGAGATTTTTAAAAGGTTACTTAAATGTACACTATCTTAAAATACTTGACTTTTGTCAATAAAGTGTTAGTATTTGTGAAATTATTAGTCCAATTCAGAAATATTTCTTATATTTCCTGGAAATTTGTGGCATAATAAAGCATATCCAGAGTTTATGTGTTTATGATATTATTTTCCAAACAATAAGTTTATTATCTTTAGGATAAACATGACTTGCTTCTGTGATTTCTGGCATATATTATCTTGCAAATTACTGAAGTTATCTGTTTTATCTTTCTAAAATTGTTACTGATTTTGTTGCACTACAGTTACCTTTAGAGAGGAAGAGGAAGGCTTTCCGCTGTATATTTCTAAGGGGATTTACTAGATGTAAATAGCTTGTCAAACCTGCCCAAGTAGTTTAGCTTGTCATACTTGCTCAAGTAGTTTATAAGCATCAGTAGATACCTGAAGCAGTGTATCTTTTAAAATAACTTTTTAATTCCAGTAGAAAGCAGTGTATTCCTAAAGGTGAAAATCCTACCTCAGTTACATGTGGTTTATATTTTCTGGGTTAATCTGGATTTTTATAATTAGAAACTAAGATGCAAGTGTTAAAGTCCACTAATACTTTGTAGAAAACAATGCAAGTCAATGTAGTAGAATGTCCACATGTTCAACACTGAAGGACACAATAGGAGGGACCTTGGGTTCGATGATCAGTTGGGTGTCCTAGACAATATTGCTATGTATAGTGATAGTCTTCTTTGTAATTCTTTGATCTTGACTCAGTACCTAGTAAGTTCATGCAGTATTGGCACTTATTTAATAACTACTCATAATGTTGTTGATAACCTGTTATAAGATTCAGGCATATGTTTTTATCTTGCAACACAAAAAA
The DNA here is from genome assembly GCF_042477335.2 of Ovis canadensis. Lineage (NCBI taxonomy): Eukaryota > Metazoa > Chordata > Mammalia > Artiodactyla > Bovidae > Ovis > Ovis canadensis. Next base: position 121,311,535 of record NC_091247.1, on the reverse strand, counting down.
AACAAACACACCAGCTTTTCACTGAGGAGAATTTATTAAGTGAGGAGGAACTAGCATTTGGGAATTAGAACTTTAAGATAACATGCTAAAGTCAGTGGTAAATGTTATTATATCTAAACCATTCCTAATATGTAACAATAAACTTTCTTTTGCACTGGAACTGCGCTCTCATAAACGAAGGACTTCCCATTGATTAGGATTGTAACTAGTATTACTTATCTGAGAACTAGTAACACTTTTCTTTTGTTTCAATGAACTGAAGACATAGTACTAGTTAGACAGCAGATATTTTGCTCATCAGATCCATCAACAGAGGCACTTCCCCCCATGCTGTTGGTTTTCTCATTGATGGATAGAAGTTGGTCATTTGATTCTCAGTGTAGGCTTGAATCATTGCCCAAGAAAACCTGACTCCACATTGTTTTTTAATATGTTAAAGCATATTAAAGTCATATCCCCACCCCCACCCCCAAATAATTATGTTGTGAGTATGTGGAAGAAGGTATGGTTAGGGGGGTATGTTACATTTTCACACTTACTCTTTTAGCAAGTATGTATTAGTCAACTGGGGTATACAATTCTAGATATTACAGAAGTTTCCGAAAAATGGACATGGACCAGCACTTATATCTAGCAGTGTGTAATCTGTAATGGTATGTAAGTAGCATTAGCTGGTCTAATCTTAACAGTTCATTCAAAAGTATTCCTTTTTGTATTAATTATCCAGCCATTGTATTTTAGCTCCAGATAATAGGTACTGTTTAATTTGCTGCAGCATTTACTGAATGGTGGAAAGACCTGAACATTTTGGGAAGTATCTTTCCATGTTTCTTTCAGATAATTATATATTATGAAAAGAACATTTTAAAGCATTTGGAGCAGTAATGAAGTAAAAAGAATTCAATGTATGTTAGATACACCCAACTGTTGATGCTATTCAAATGTGATTTTGAGTTAGTTTTTCTGTATACATTATTGATTACTGATTTGTTTTTAGGTATTTAAGTCTAAAAAACAGTTCACATATTGGCAGTCACTTTGGTAATAATAGAATATTAGTGATGATCACTTGATGGACATTTATTACATACTTATTTTGTTTCCCCTTCTGCATACCTTGATAGATGTATATTACTTTTTTTTTTTTTTTGGTAAACTTGTTTCTTGAAAGTTTTGACCATGCTATTCAGGGTGTTTAATGTTATGCTTTTCTTCTAAATTTAAGTCTAAGATGTCTGCTGTTACTAGTAAAGACCATATGAAAGCTAAAATTTACTGTTTTGTTGAAAAATCAGCTAATGCAGATAATCCAATTATTTGTAGAGAAACATCTGATAATTTATTGATTACTTTAGTATTGTGTAGAGAACTCTCATAATTCTCATTGCATAGGTTTTTACTGGGGTAGTGAACATGATAAAGATTCACTTCTAATATGCTTTGCATGTAAAATAACAAATATTCAATAAAAAAGTAAATTTTCATTTAATTTTTAACACTGGTTAATTTTTTCTTCCTTCCTCTACCATCAGTAAAACCCTGACCTTGAGTTTTATTTTCAAAGGTAAAGGACAGTGCTAATTGTTCTAATTAGCTTTTGTGCCTCTTACTGAAACAATATGCAATGCTTTAAAATCTTCAGAATATTATTGTAAAAGGAATTGTGTATTAACAGACGAAAATATAGTATTAATAAATCTGAATACATTTGTGGTGAGGCTTTTTGAAATAGTGAAGACGTGTACACATAATTGTCTTTGTGTTTTGAAACTACACAAATAATTTCTTAATCCAAACTTGGATCTATCATCCACTAAGTCAGATGGTGGTCAAAGAATTTCAGGTCCCTTACAGTTAGAAAAGATAAGTAGAGGTCTGGGAATGTAAAAATCCAGTCCTTTTTTTTTTTCGTAAATGGTTTACAGAACCTTTTGCCTAATGTGTCATTCTTCATACACCTGCACAGGCTAACGGGCCTTCTTTACTTCTAGAACTGTAGATTAATCTTCTCAGTAATGTCATACATGTCTAACAAGTGAACAGGCATCTTTCAGTCAGGCTGTTTAGACAATGTCTCAAGTCCTTATGTAAGAATGTACTCCATTAGCAAGTTTATCAAAAATATTTTGCAAAGTCTCCTAGTCTGCACTGGAACTGGAGCCCTTTATCTTAGACTTCATCAAATCCACCCCCTCCTCCTTTTTTTTTTCCCTCTCTCTCTCCTAGATTCACTCAGTGGGTGCATACAATTCTATGAGTAGCTTTAAACTACCTACATAATTTTTTAATCTCATGCCTCTAGTTTTCTCTTCCCACTTCTACAAGAGGTTACATTTTGTTCCTGGTCAGCTTCTTGGAAAGAACTATGTAATATTAGACCTTTATGTTAAAGAAACAGAACTAGTTATAATACCCTTTACAATCTCCCTCCCCCTCTTTTGGATGTCTAACCATGTAAGGCTGAAAAGAAAGCAAAATTTATCTCTTAATTCTGGACCAAACACACAATTCAGCTGTCACTTTCAAAAAACTACTATGACTAAATAAAGATGCTTTTAATAAAGGAGAAAGCTACTTGGTGTCAGTTAGTTGAGTGATATGAAAAAAAAATGAATATGACCCAGTTAGGAAAGGTAGATTTAAATCACTAAAGAAAATTATGCCAGTAATTTTCATGTTAACTATATTCTGTGTTGAAGTATGCAAAACCACTCAGTATAAATTATAGTCAATCCATATATGATTAGCTGCTGTACATGTTTAGATATACTATGGGACATGAAATTAACAGTATTTGAGCTTTTATCCAGGGAAATATTTGTGTTTCTTTAAAATGTAAACTATTAATATTTCTGTTATTAAATGAAGGTAAATGATGTCATCAGTGGACATTTTAGCTTTATGGAAGCAAATTTTTAAGAAAAATAGTAGAAAGGTATCTGATTCCTTTTATTATTCTTGTAGTGCAGAAGTATAAACAAAGATATCGGTCGGAGGCATAGGAAAGTTCATTTGAAGAACCTGCAAATCACTTTGGGTAAAAATACTTTCATCTTATACAGTGTTCAGAAAATGGGGAAAATTATAGCCTTTTGTAGTAGATTGAAAGTTTCATGTATGAATAGTTCAGGACAGTAAACATCACTAACTTGAAGTAAAATTATGCCAGTAATTTTCACATTAACCATATTTATTATTTGAAGTAAATCAGTTAATCAGTGAAAATTGTAATTGGATGAATGGACATTTCAGAATGCTAATTAATGATCAATAGACGCCTAAGAGTACCTCTTGTAACTCTTTTAAGAGCAATATATCTTCAGTTCTGTTAAGCAGGGTAACTCAGTTAACAATTTGAACATAACTTTAACCCTAATTTCGTATAGGGCATCCTGAGTGGCTCAGTGGTAAAGAATCTGCCTGCCATTGCAGAAGTCTCGGGTTCGATCCCTAGGTCAGGAAGATCCCCTGGAAAAGGAAATGGCAACCTACTCCAGTATTCTTGCCTGGAGAAGTCCATGGACAGGGAAGCCCGGCAGGCTACAGTCCATGGGATCGCAAAAGGGTCAGGCACCTCTAGTGCCTTAACAATTTCATATATCGTGAAAACATTCGGTGGTTAGTTACTCAGTAGCCATATATGCCAGGCATTGTGTTCAGTGCTCTAAGTATTTATTTGATTCCTTAAACTTATGCAAGAAAGAGATTGGGAGATTAATTTGCTCAAGGTGAGAAAGCAGTGTTTTTTACCTTTTGCTGTGACATACTTTTATGACATAATCACTGTCCTGTTAAATATTTTCCCAGTGGTTCTCAGAGTCTGGTCCTCACACTGGTATCCTTGGCTTCTCTTAGAAACCTGTTAGAATACAAATTCTTGGGCCCCACCCAACAACAGAATGAGGTGAGGCCCAACAGTCTGTTTTAACAAGCCCTTCAAATGATTCTCATGCAGGTCAAAGCTTGCAAATTTGCATCATGCATTTCTATTTTTAAGCAAAGATCTTGGTCTTTCTTTTGTCTGGACATTGTATAAGCAACATAACAAGAACTTGGGGGGTGGGGAAGTGATCTTCTCAGTGTTGCTTATGTTGCAAAAGATTGTATCAGGAAAAAGCCTCAGCATGGATACTGGCAGCTTGACATAAACCTATTAGTTTAGTATTATCTCTGGAACTCAAATGAATTCTTAAGTCCAAGAGTCTGTAAATGAAATCTTTGTTTTTCTGTGTTAAGGTCGATCTCTTATTGCCTGAAGCTTTTTGGTATCAGAAGTGCATTTTTGTTAAACTTTAAACCTTAATGGGAGCAAATAAATGTATGTTTCATCAGAGTTATGGGTTTGTTTTTGTTTTCCTGCGTGTACAGATACTGTGGGGTAGTCCATGGGGAGACTGAATTTTCAATTTACTCTCTGTGGACTCAGAAATTGAATAGCATTTTCTCCTTAATTGACCAGTGATGGGAAATCCACAAACTTGCATCTCAATGAGTAAAGAAAATTAAAGTCTATTTGGGTTCATTGTTTTCTTATATTATGAGGTACTTAAAGAATTACATTTTTTGTTTTGTTTTAACTTTCTAAAAGCTCTGGAGCAGGTTTTGATGACATAATTTTTATGAAGATACTACAGAGAGTACTCGAATACCCCCACACCCATTTCCCTCTGTTACTAATGTCTGACATTAGTGTGGTGCATTTGTGACAACTAATGAATCATATTGGTGCATTATCATTTACTGAAGTTCATACTTGGTTCAAATAGTCTCACTTTTCCCCTAATGTCCTTTCTCTGTTCCAGGATCCACTCTACTGTAGCACATGACATTTAGCTGTCATTTCACCTCCTTACACCCTAAATTCTGACAGTTTCTTAGACTTCCTTTGTTTTGATGACCTCAACAGTTCTGAGGTATTACTGGTCAGGTATTTTTCATATCTTACTATGGACATTTCAGATATACACAAAAGAAGAGAAGTTATCCAATCTTAGTTTATCTATGCCCTATTTTTTTTTCTTTTTTTGCTGAGGTATTTTACAGTTAGATTTCACCTGTAAATACCTGAGTATGTGTGTCTAATAGATACGGGCTTAAAAAATAACCACAGTATGATCATACCCAACACATTTAATGCTCATTTCTTGATGTCATCTGTTTAGTTTGGATTCTCCTGGAAGGCCTGCAAGCTACTTAGTGGGGAAAACACCTGTGAGGAAACATGGGGAAGGAGCTAGGGCAGGTTGGGAAACCTTGGTGCAGATCTGACTGCCGCGAAGAAGAAGGGAAGAAGGATGGTTGAGCAGGAAGTCTTCATCCACAGTAGAGTTTAAAGAAAGTCTTAGCAAGTCTTGAAAAGTCCTCCTGCCGAAGATGCTCGTTCATCAGAGTGAACTCCTGCATTTTGCAGGAGTGGGCTTGCCTTTGTATTCCTGCTATGCTCCTTTGTTGGCAGGGAGCAGTCAGTAGGAAGCAGGGTGTTAGCTGAACACCGTGGCAGGCTCAGATCGCAGCAGCTGTCAATCAATTGCCCACCCTACAGTAGGAGAGGGGAGAAGCCCATTTTCACGGCTGTCGCACCCTGTAATGCTTTATGTTCAAATTTCTGCGCATCCCTCAAAAAACATTCTTTTACTGTTTATTCAAATAAAGATCCAAATGAAAGTCATTCATGGCATTTGGTTGCTGTGTCTCTTGTCTTTTTTAACCTCTAAATTAAACACACCTCCCACTTTTGTACCATTTTTCAGGTTAAAATTAGACCGTTTGTCTTGTAGACATTTTGGATTTGACTGATTCTGTCTTTAAGATGCTGTTAAACTTCTCCCTCTATCCCCTCTGTTATCTGTAAATTGTTGATTAGATGTAAGGGACTTTATTAGATTCAATATATACCTTTTGGGCAGTAATTTTATAGGTACTGTGTACTTCGTTGAATAATCATATTAGAAGGTACTTATTGTCTGGGTTGTCTCATTTTTAATGATGCTAACACAGATGAACAGATTCAGATGTTATTAGATTGATTTCTCTATTTAAAAATTTTTCATATCAACCTTTTATGTAATAGTTTCAGCAAACTTTGATAGGTATTGCAGTGATAATTTTCAGATTCTTTCATTCTATTTACGTAAGTAGTTAGAATTCTTTAAAAAGAAACTCTTCCATCAATTCCTTGGTTTCCCTAGACTCTAAGGAAGCTAAGATCACATCCTCTTCCTTTAATTACCAGTTTTACGGTAATGGACCCTCTAGAGCCCAAGCAACCTCCAAAGGTAAGTCATATATTTGTTTTATGTAGTTGAAGTGTTTAATTCATTGCAGTTGTTTATTATGCCCAGATTATCTCATATTTGGCCACTGGGTGCCCCTTCCAAGTTGGCTTCTGTGTCTTTTATCATGGATAGCCTCCTTGTTTTTCTCTGGCATTAGTTGTTCCAGTCTCATCTTGTGCATTGCCTTTTTAGGACCTGGAATTAAGAGCTACCTTTCTTTTGTAGAAAATTAAAGCCTTGATAATCATCTAAATAATCAGATGAAATAAAAACCAGAGAGCGTTTGCAGAGCTCTTAACTGTAAAAGCTGTAAGGACTTTGAAACATTTTCCAACTGGCACTTTTACTGGAAAATTTTGAAATGATGGAAAGCTCCTTGCTGCTTTGCAGTTCCTCACTCACTCATTTTCCGTGCGAGTGGTAAGCAGATCGTAGATGTCCTGACTTGAAAAAAAATTTAAACCTATTCATGTCTATTAAGCATCTCAGGACATCACTATAAAAATCAAGTTTTTTGGTAGTTAAATCCCATTAAAATGGTGTTCAAATTAGAGTGTAGCACAAAAGTAATAATAGATGTATAGATGTTCATTGAGTTGGATGTGAAATATCAGAGAGCTTATATAATAAGGTATGCTAATAATAAAAGTGGTACCCAAATTGTGACACTCCTCCCCCCCCATTTAAATTTGGCCCAATAGACACTAGACACTTCCATCTCTAGTCACATCTGAATGAGGGTCAGTTCTGAAGTGCAAGCCAGGGAAGTTTTCACAGCGGTTGTGAGGCAGTCATGGTGAGGAGGAGGATGACTAGAGGCAGGTTGGGAAGTTGCCCTCTGACTGAGCCCCCAGAGTCCTTGCTCTTGAGAGTAAAGCCTGGTTGCTGGCAGCTGTCAGCCTAGGGCACCACTTAGTAATGGGCATTGACAAAACCTTTCTTCTCTTCCTGCCGGTATCTCCATCCAGAAAGAAGGACCCTCTCTTGTCTTTCAAAATACGGAAACCAGCTGTGGTGCTTGTGGAGCATGGCCTTCTCAGTGCGGGAGCTTCTCTCGTTGCAGAGAAGTGCAGGCTCAGTAGCTGGTACACGGATTTAGTTGCTTCAAAGCATGTGGAATCTTCTCGGACCAGGGATTGAAGCAATGCCCTCCGCATTTGGTAGGCAGATTCTTAACCACTGCACCACCAGGGAAGCTCTAGAATTCTTGTATTTTGCATCTTGCATTGGTTCACAAATATTCACTGTATATTACTTTGTGCTAGTCTCTGATTCTGGGTACTCAGTACATCACAGTGAAGGAAATGACAAATCCTAGCCTACACAAATTTATTTCTATGTTTCCCCCAAGAGAATGTTGGCACAGAGTGGCTGCTTCCTAGAATGTCCTTTGGAACTTTCCAGAAGATGAGAATTGAAATTCACTTATCTTTTGACAGAGAGTAACCTTAATACACATCTTGGGCTATAGTTTGCATCATAAAAGTCATGCTGATAGGTCTAATGTTAGGGAAGGACAAATTTATTCTCCTAATTTTGAGAAATTAGGGATTTTGAGCATAAATTCATACTTCATTCATTTAATTTGTTGTATGAATTTTTTTGTCTCCAAATCATATCCTTAATGGCCAATGCTAGTAAGTTCTCAGTGGAGGTCAGGATTCTACATTTTCCAGTACATTCTGATCATCTGAAGCATTTGTACTTATTTACCATTTCTGTGCTTAATTTTGTAATGGATTTCCAAATATGGATCTGTATTCCTGTAGCTCATAACATTCCCAAAGTCAACCGTGGTTAACTAAAACTTACTTCTTGTGTTTTTCTTTCTTTCAGAGCTCTGCAATTGAGGTAGAACTGAGTACAGTGTGCTTTATAAGCTTTTGGTATCTAGTTAGTTGAGAAACCTTCTCCTATCATCATCCATTTACTTTTTTTTACTTTTTTGTGATTGAGTGGTCAGAACACTATCCTTTTCCTGTGATTTTTGCCTAAAGATTTATTTCTTTTGGGAAGAACCTATGTAGGGGAAGTAGAACCAGTTTTGCAAGGATAAATCCTTCATTCACTTAAAACTCAGGATAGCACTTTCCCTTTTATACTTATATTTTAAAAAGCACTCTTAAAGTAATTTAAATTGGTAAGAGTTATTTCCCTTTCCCAGGATACTTGAGAAGTTTCTCTTATTTTGTCTCAGACAGGTTTATAACATCTTCCTAACTTTGAAAAGGTGAATATCTCCATGTTATTGGGGAGATAAGACTGAGAGGAGTATTCTACCTTGAGATCACATGGTGATAAAAACAGAATCAGATACCTTTCTAGTACCTGAAAATGGAGGTGTCTGACCACTAATAAGATTATTCTGCAACACTGGTCTGTTTAGAGAAAGGTCAGATCAAATAATACTATAAAGCCATGTTGTTGTTTAGTCGCTAAGTCACGTGCGACTCGGCCACCTCATGGACCCCACCAGGCTCCTTTGTCCATGGGATTTCTCAGGCAAGAATAGTGAAGTGGATTGCCATTTCCTTCTCCAGGGGATCTTCCCAACCCAGGGATCAAGTCCCAGCCTCCTCTTGGCAGGCAGATTCTGTACCATTGAGCCACCTGGGAAGCTTACTATAAAATCGTAAGAGAAAATCATAAAAATCATTTGAGTGGAGGGAGAATGGAAGTTAACTTTTCTCCTTATTTCTTGAGAGCATGATTTCAATTCATGTGTCCAAGATTCCTCAGGTAGTAGTGGTATAGCCAGGTTCTGAATTCAAGGAGGTCTGACTTGGAAGCCAGCCTTCCCACGTGACGCTAGTGGCAAAGAGCCTGCCTGCCAGTGCAGCAAAGGTAAGCGACACGGTTTGCATTCCTGGGTGGGGAAGATCCCTTGGAGAAGGAAATGGCAACTCACTACAGTATTCTCACCTAGGAAATCCCATGGACAGAGGAGCCTGGCAGTCAACAGTCCATGGGGTCACAGAGTTGGACATGACTGAAGCAACTTAGCATGTGACACGTGAACTTGGAAGCCAGCACTTCATTAGGTGGTGAAGAAACTTAGCTGTAACCCTTGGGTGGGAAACCATGGTTCATCAGATGTTGAGTGTATTTTGCTAAATAACTCTGGCTATGACTGACACCAACCCTCCCTTCCCAATTCCTTCAAACATGCCTCATATTCTAGCTCCTAAAGATGTCTTCTCAGTCCTTTAAGGGATTAATCTCTTCCTAGTTGGTGCACCTCCTGTCTAATCATTTAACCATATGTATGCATTTTGAGAACAGTCTGACTCATGTGAGTGTCCCTGTGAACTCCAGGTGATTCTGAGGCAGGGTTGGAGAGACTGCCACACCTCCTTGAATTCAGAATCTGGCTATACCACTGCTCTCTGAGTAACCTCAGATATACTGCTTTATAATTTCCTCATCTGCTGCCAGGACAAACCAGTGCCTAACTTGGCTGTCTCATTGTGAAGGTTAAATGAAAATGTGATGCTGTGCTTATTTATGACTGATGGGAGAAGAATGAAAATGAAGTACCTTTCATAGTGTGATTTGTACCAATGAAGAAATTGAGATTATAATGATTATCTTCCCTGAAATTAAGCAAAAAAAGTAATCAGGAAGCTCTGATGAGTAATAAAACTGCCATCTGGTCTTATATATCTGTTTTGGTAGGGAGACTATTTGTACTCAGAAATCCAATGGAAGCAACTCCAGAACTCTGTCCTAAGAAAGACTGTTGCACTGTGTTGATACAAATGTAACATGATCTCTTTAGCCCCTGGAAAATTTGTGACTACTCAAGAAACACTGAAGGAAATCTTGTTTGGAGGCAAACATATTTTAGAAAGAAAGAGCTTCTTGATTTAGTTTACTTGAGAAGCTCAGACTGTTATTTCTCAGTTAGCTTTCTCTTCCTTTCCATTCCCCAGGCTCAACCTGGGCCTGTTTCTCTACCGAGAAATATCTCTGCCCGGACTCCTGAACAAATATATTCCAGAGGAGTATCATTAACCGAGCTGATACGGGAACTAAACATGGTGAATCAGCTTGCATTCAGAAAGGCCGGCAGCGAGTCCGTTTCTTTGCTCTACTTCTCTCGTGTTTTCAGTGCACCTGATTACTAGAGACTGGCATGTCCTGATAGCGGAAAACAGGAAGTGTGTCAAAGCAAGGGGCTGTGTGTCCTCTGCCCTGCTTCTGTAGAACAACAAACAGTTTCTCTTGACTTGGATATGTGGACTGTTAATATAAGGCGGCAGAGCAGAGGAGGGCAGTTCCAGGTGTCCTACTAGGGATTTTTTAAAATTAAGTCACTGAGGCAGAACACCACAGTGGCAACCGAAAGGGCTAGAACATTCCGGCCCTCCCCCCTCCTGAATTGCACAAGTTTGAAAGTAATGTTTGTCTTCTGACCTAGAAAAGGAATCTTAACCGGAATGTGGGTGTTTTGTTTTTTCTAGTTACATATATGTATTTGAAATCGTACACACAGCATAATTCCTTTTGTTGTATTTTCTCCTCAGTATCTTGGATCTTAACGCTTGACCATTCTTACACCTAACGTGTGCGTTATCACTCAAGTAGAAAAATACTCTGCTCAGCTTAAATGTGTGTATTGTCATAAGAAATCTGTGGAGTATAAAAACGAAAGTTTAATCTCTATTTTAATTAAGTTCAGAAAGAGTAGGAATGTTTTTTTCCTCCATGAATGATACTGATGAGAAAAAGCAAGTGAGAGACTTTTCAACTAAAAATATTTGGAACTTCAGTTTAAATTGGTGGGGGTTATGAAAGGTAATGGGCTTCCCTGGTGGCTCAATGGGAAAGAATCTGGCTGCAGTTCAGGAGGGGTAGGAGATGCGGGTTCCCTGAATTGGAAAGGTCCCCTGGAGGAGGGCATGGCAACCACACCAGTATTCTTGTCCGGAGAATCCCATGGACAGAGGAACCTAGTGGGCTATGGTCCATAGAGTTGCAAAGAGTTGAATATGACTGAAGTGACTTAGCATGCACGCACACATAATACGGTAATATGGATTTAGATAGATGGATTACTTTGAAGGGTTAGTGAAACTTCTTAAGGATCTAGCATTTTTAAGGAATTAAGATTTTTTTTTAAAAAAAATTGAGGTCAAATATGTGTTATTCACACATGGTAAATGCAGAACTGTTAGTATTATTTCCACATATGCTTTGTCTACCTACTTCACACGTTTCTTACTAATCTGTTATGGACAGTGTCTATATTTTTCAGTAGCTCTTCAGTCAATTTATAAATTTCTTTGACTTGATTACTTTTTCTGAAGGATTTTTGTGACTTTTTAGTTTTGTCTTGGACTGAGTTCTGACCAGTATTTTTTCTTTCTCTTTCTGTAGGCCAACTTACGTGTTTTCTTACCTTAATTTTGTGACTCTGAAATTTTTTTTCATGAAAATAAAATTCTAATACAGATTTCCATTGTAGCCTGCTGAATCCTGGAAATCGTCATATGATTTCAGAAAACTCATTTTCTAAACTGTAGAAAAGAAATCCATTTAGTTAACTCTTGTTTAGTCAGGTTTTTTTGGTTTGTGGATTATTCATATTCTTTGTTCCACATTTACAGCTTTGCTTTAATCTGTTTCTTTGCTTGTTAAGCATGAATAGAGAAACAGAAAGAAGCATGGGAACTGAAAAAAAAAAAACAAACTGATGGCCAAAATAAGGCTTGGCTTGGAGCATTCCGTTGATAGTAAGAGAGGGTGTCACAGTTTTATCTTATTAGCAAACTCTGACCTATTGATCCTGGCACAGTTAGGATATTGATCAGGGATTTTGTCCTTTGATCCTGCTGCTAAGTTACTGTGTAGCTTGTGCAAACCCATCAGTCTAATAGTGTAATAGGGAAAATGCCTACATAATTTTGGGTTCATGCCCCAAAGGGATGTCTGCAAGAGGAATTTAAAGAATTCACTGATTGTGATTATGATATTCTAGATACTATATAAGAAACCTCGAAACAATGTACCTTCTCACCTAAGATATTGCTGAGCTGAAACTGGTAATGGGCTTTTTTCTCTCGCTCTTCAGAATTTGTGTAACAGCAGCACTAGGTACCATAGAAAATATTTTAGAATTAATGATTTTGTTATTCATATAAAATTTAACGAACACTTTTTATACACATTTTATAGTGTGTAAAACTGTGTCACAGAGCTTGACTCAGAGGATTAATTAGCTGAATAATGCTGAAACGGAAACTAAAATAGTTTTCCTGATTTCCTGTTCACCAAAATGACATACTCTCTAAATAGGAGCATGTTTGTTCTATTTATGGAAGTCTGATACTGCAGATGGTGATTGCAGCCATGAAATTAAAAGACGTTTACTCCTTGGACGAAAAGTTATGACCAACCTAGATAGCATATTCAAAAGCAGAGATATTACTTTGCCAACAAAGGTCCGTCTAGTCAAGGCTGTGGTTTTTCCAGTAGTCATGTATGGATGTGAGAGTTGGACTGTGAAGAAAGCTGAGCGCCGAAGAATTGATGCTTTTGAACTGTGGTGTTGGAGAAGACTCTTGAGAATCCCTTGGACTGCAAGGAGATCCAACCAGTCCATCCTAAAGGAGATCAGTCCTGGGTGTTTATTGGAAGGACTGATGCTAAAGCTGAAACTCCAATACTTTGGCTACCTGATGTGAAGAGTTGACTCATTGGAAAAGACTCGGATGCTGGGAGGGATTAGGGGCAGGAGGAGAAGGGGATGACAGAGGATGAGATGGCTGGATGGCATCATGGATTCGATGGACATGAGTTTGAGTGAACTCCGGGAGTTGGTGATGGACAGGGAGGCCTGGCGTGCTGCAATTCATGGGGTTGCAAAGAGTCGACTGAACTGAACTGGTCTGCTGTTATAATGTGTTTAATTTTTTTGTTTTTAATTCAAATGAGTTGGATGGTATGTTAAACAAAGCCAAAGATTCAGGACTAAGCAGGAATCTTCTGAATCATGTGTTTGTAGCATAACAGAATCCCACTCCCTAAGTACAAACAGCCAAAAGTTTACATTTTAAACTGAACTTAGATTGAGGAAAAGTAGAAAAGCACACTGCTCAGATAGTCTTAAGATTTGGATGCACAACCTACTGAGTGATCTTGGATGTGTCATTTCCCCTTCTTTAGCCTCCAGTTCTTAATCTACAAAATACACCACATCATCATAATATCTTTCCTGTTTCATGAAAGTGATTTTGGGGTTTCAAAATACAGTGGAAGTTTGTGAGATGAGCCATGACGACGTTAGTGATTTGTCACTGGTGTAAAACCATATGTGGCTGTTACATCAGCTCTTAAATAGATAGCAAATGAAATTCACTTCATGTTAGAGGTAAATCTTGACTTCAAAAGATCTTTTTTTTTTTTTTTAATGTCTAAAATCCTGGAGATGAAAAGAATCCAAAAGTTACTGGTTGCCAGAATTAAAAGGGAAGTTTTTAATTCAGCTGCTGAATTATCAAAAGACAGAAGCAGGTAAAATGTAAAGCTTATGTTCACAGATTTCACAACATACACGAGGAATACTGAAGGCAGGGGAGAGACGGACTTTAGTGCAGACCTCGACACCAGAAAAGCAAATAGTTCCCTAAAATCCCTTTTACTGTAGTAACGCCCATCAGTGTAGAGGTCTAATTGTATAACAGGTGCTCAATAAATATTTGTGCAGTGAGTGAACGAATGAATGATGAGTAAATGTACGTAAATGCATCTGCTTCTTCCTTGGCTGCTTCTGTTGAAAGACAATCTTTTCAGATTGAAATTCCACAAGAAGCATCTCAACCAAGTCATGTGTTTGGGTCAGTCTGTTTCTAGGCTTGTCTGTGTTTTTCACACTCTTTTTTTTTTTGGCCTGCAATGCTACTCTGTGACCTCTTTCAAGAATTCCAGGAGGTCATTCAGTTGGGCCCCAAGGAAGTTAGTAAATTAAACTTGATTTGGAATGAAATACATAGGGTGTGTGGCTTGGATTGGAATCAAATTAGGTCTGGCTAATCTTATTTTGGTTTAATCTATGTGGGAAAGAATAGAAATAGAGGAAAAACAAATAAACAGAAAATAGTGGGAACTATTCTTGTATAATGATAAGCAGTTTCTGTAAGGAATAGTTCCAAGGGTCAAAACCTAAATTATTTTTATTAAACTTTTGGGGACAAGATTCAGCAATGGAAAGGCTAACTTCTCCAGGCTTCATAGCTGGTGTTTACTTTTCTAGTTTTCCCAAGCCAGAATCTCTCAGCTTTTAAAATATTGATACTCCGTACAGAAGGCATGCTACTTAATATATTTCATGCTTTTTAATCTTCTCCAGGGCTCTACAAATGGAAAAGCCCAATCTTTGGGAAACCTCAGCTACTAGGGAGGCAAAAAAGGTATCTAGTTAAATCATCCAGACTCAAGTCTTGAGCCTCTGATGCGGTCCATAGGCAAAGAAATGTTGAGAAAGTGCTCTCAATTCTTGCACTAATATAATTTCTTTAAGCTGACCTCCCTTCAGTCATTTCCAGCTTGCAATATATTGGATGACTGAAGACTTAACCCTGGTGCTCAGAGTTCAGGAAATCCCCTTTCATGGCTTGCTGAGAGCATTTGAATAAAATGGGAAACATCTTCAAAGCTACCTGGGAAGAGGGGTGGTGGGAAGGAGTAAAGTAAAGCCACTGAGTGAGAAACCCCTTAGTCTGGCGTTCTAACTGGGGCCAGGAGTCTGAATGGGGTTGTTGAATGTTTTTTAGTATTTATGTATTTGGCTGTCCCGAGTCTTAGTGGTGGCATGTAGGATCTTTGTTTGGGACATGAGAATTCTTAGTTGTAGCATGTAAACTCTTGGTAGTGTCATGCGGGATCTAGTTCCCTGACCAAGGACTGAACCCAGGTCCCCTAAATTGGGAGTGCGGAGTCTTAAGCACTTACTCACCAGGGAAATCTGAATGAGACTGTTTCCTGAAGAAAGTTTCATGTGATTGCCTAATAAGTTCTTATAAAGGAGAGAATGAAGATTTACCATTGGAGTTTCTGGAATGTAGTAATATTTGTTCTTGACAATTGAATTTCCCCTCCCATGGAAGTCAATATTTTGTTCCTTTAATAAAGTAAATTAAGTCTTCACTTTAAAAGGGGAAAGAGTCATTATTTAATTTTTCGTATTTAACCTGTGGATCAAAGGGATGAATTAAGGATGACATTAATGAAACATGGGGAGATGATGTGAAATGTTTCCCGTGCTTCCTGCAGCATTCTAAGTACCCTGTCTCCCACTCAGTTGTCTGCTGTTGTTGAAGGCTTCACTTACCTGAGTAGAGGGAAATAATGGTTTTTCTTTTGTCTAAAGCAGGCAGCTAGACCAAATGGTTTTGTGCAGTTCTTTTAAGAACTCAGATTAATGATTCCAAAGCAGCAAATAAATTATGGCTTTGGTTAGTTTTCCAGGAGCAGATCTAGTTACAATTTTCTAAAAGTATAAAGGAGTTTTGGCTGCTTCAGCAACACTTTAAGTATTTTTAAAAAATTTTGTTAGGTAATATTTTGTATATATATAAAATTATGCACATATATACAATTACACATTCACTTGTAAAATATGTGGGCTTCCCTGATGCCTCAGCTGGCAAAAAATCCACCTGCAATGTGGGAGACCTGGGTTCGATCCCTGGGTTGGGAAGATCCCCTTGGAGAAGGGAACAGCTACCACTCCAGTATTCTGGCCTGGAGAATTTCATGGCTATACAGGGGCACAGTGAGTTGGACATGACTGAGTGATTTTCACCATCATACATACACTTGTAAAATACATATTATGCACTATTGATACAGGTTTTAAACTAAGAAAACAAAGACCCAAGTACATACAGTCCAGCTAAAGAAATATTCTGTACTGTTTTTACTGGAGTACAAAGGTCTTAACACGAATGCTGTTACAACAGAAAGGATACCATGATTTCATTTTCTGTTTTAGGAAAGAAGAGATGGTTACCATTTCGTTAGTTCAGTTCTGATATTCCCTGATAACTAGCTTTTTTGTTTTTACAGCTTAGAAATGTAAACTTACTCCCTCAGGCACTGCTGATAATATTTTACTTAAAGTAACTGTTGAAATGGTTAGATTAAATAAGCTGCATTCTAATAAATGATCTCTTTAAAAGGTTTATAAAAATATGAAGGGATACATACAGATGCCTTAAATCTTTTTTGAAACGGGGATGCATGAATAAAAAAGATTTTTAAATGTTCACTTTGCTAACGTTTAAAAGAGCACATCTAGTATAATCACAACTACTCATCATGGCAGGAAGAAGAATTAAACATCTGTCCTTATCTCTGGGTGACAGAATTCTCTTTTTTCATAGTCATATTTTCCAAACTTTGAGCGTATTTGTTCTTATAATGGAAAAATCTTTTATTATCTTTCTTTATTTTTAGTTGAAGGATGGTTGCTTTACAGTGCTGTGTTGGTTTCTGCCATACCACAGCGTGCATCAGCTGTAAGGGTGCCTGTCTCCCCCTCCCTCTTGAGCGCCCCCCGGGGTGTCTGCAGCGGGCGGAGCTCCCTGTGTGCAGCCCCCCGCTAGCTCTCCATCGCATGTGTGTGTCAGTGCTGCTCTCGCTTCGTCCCACCTCTCCTTCCCCGGCTGTGTCCACAGACCCGGTCTCTGACAGTGCCATGAGAAGCCTCTCTGATTTTTATGAAAATGCATGGGTTGCTGCTGCAGCTCCATGATGCCCAGGAGCATTTCTAGGGTGCTTCTGCCACCTTGTGCTCTCTGCAACCCACTGCAGTGATCAAAGAAGAGACAAAGCTCTTAGGCAGGTGGGCATTTCCTTGGCGGTGCATTTTCCTCATGGAGGAGGATGAGGGGGGAACATTTCAGATACATGAAAGGTACATTGTGTGTGTGTGAGAGATTTTTTTAAAGTTCTGGGGTACTGTTTACTAGATGACATCAGCATGACAATTTTATTTTGTGACTAGGACCTGCAACCTGGCAAAGGAGAAGAGTAAAGACTTTGGTTTCAGTGCTGATAACAGTAAGCTCCTTAATAAGGTTTTAAAACATATTTTGACGCTTTCTATCCTCCTGTTTTTTAAATGTGCTCCTTTCACTTGTACCTCCAGAGGTCTAGGTAGTTTATTGTTAAACGAGCTTCTTTAAATTAAATCGCCTGCTGTGTTTACAGGACTGTTTCTCTTTTCACATTCTCATTCCAGACGACATTCCATTTGTTCAGTCCCTCCAACTGTTTATATGGTCTGCTGCCCTGGAGTTATGCTGAGCTCCTGAAAAGGGCATCTCACCTGGAACTTTGGCCTTCCTGCCAGAGCGTAAACAAGTCCAGTTCCAGGACCTGTCTGAGGAGCTCTCAGATCTTTCTTTTTAGGAATTAATTTAAATACATTTGATTTTGAAAAGGTATTTAAAGAACCTGGATGCAAATGACTCATCTTTGTCATCTCGGTAAACAACGATTTCTAGGATAGTGGAAGTGTCTCCTTGTTCACTAACGCATAGGCAGCAGAAGGCCAAAGGCAGGCTTCTGTTTACCCTTTCGGCTCAACGGTTGCATTGAAGAGCTACGACTTTGACTAAAACCACAGTTACAATCTTACAAGGGCTTGAAATGTCCAGGAAACAAGTTTATTGAGCATCCATTACAGAGCAGGCCCAGTACAAGGCTTTTAAAATATATATAGTTATTTATGTTGTTGTTTAGTGGCTAAGTCGTGCCCTTTTGTAACCCCAAGGGCTGTAGAGCGCCAGGCCCCTCTGTCCCTGGGATTTCCCAGGCACGAATACTGGAGTGGGTTGCCATTTCCTACTCTGAGGATCATCCTGACCCAGGGATTGAACTCACGTCTTCTACATTGGCAGGCAGATTCTCTGAGCCACCAGGGAAAGTCGCGGTTTTATAGAGTTTTAAATAAAAACTGTGAGATACGTACTTTCTTCCTCCTTCCACGTTTAAGGAAACTGAGCTCAGAGATGAGATGACTTACTGAGGATCAGGTAGCTTGATAATGTCAGAGCAGGAATTTGAACTCAGTGCCCCTGCCTCCAGCTCCATAGCCAATAAAGAGCAGACTGTGTTTCCAAAGCAGGCAGGCTCTCTGGTCCTGGTGCTCTGAAAAGGGAAGGCCCAGTGACAGGAAGCGGGTTAGGACCGACCAGGAGGCCTGCAGGCAGCCTCTGCACCACCTCTTCAGGAGACGGCCTCGTTTCCTGGCCCCGCCCGGCGTACCTTCCAGTTCTCCCCATATGGTCAGTTCTGAGTTATTTCAGAGAAGTAACCTTCTCACTAATCTCCCAGCCTCTCTGGACTCTCGATAAAGTCCAGATTCCTCAGCCTGGCAGCTTAGCCCCTCCAAGCCCAGACCTCGCTTCTCTCTGCTGCCCACCGCAAGCGCTGCGTCAGCTCACAGGACAGTTCAGTGTCGCCCTCAGCATCTGGCTGCTCTGCTGGTCCTAGAGCGTTGCTCATTCTTCCTCCTCTGTCCCTCTTCCTCCTACTTGTCTTTTATGGTCTCTGCTTAAAAGTCCCTGCTTTCGGAAAGCACTCATCAATCTTACTGAGATTTGCCATATTCTATAAAGCTCACCCTTTTAAAGTGTATACAGTTCAGATGGAATCATCACCACTATCTAATTTCAGAACATTTTCATCACCCCAGAAAAAGCCCCACACCCATCAAGCCCCTCCTCACTCCCCTATGATGCCATGCACTGGCAAGTACTAGTTTAATGTCCGTGTCCTCTGGATTTGTCTCTTCTAGGCCTTTCATGTAAATGAAATCTCATATTTCTCCTTTGGTGTCTGGCTTCTTCCATTGAGTGTAATGTGTTCAGGGTTCATCCATGTAGCATGTAACAGCACTGTGTTCCTTTCTGGGGCCGGACATTATTCCATTGTATGGAAAAGCGACATTTGTTTATTCCTTCATCAGTCAGTGAACATTGGCATCGTGTTCTGTTTTTGGTCATTGTGAACAATGCTACTCTGCATATCTGTGTACAGGTTTTCGTCTGATCATGTTTCTAGTTTTCTTGGATGTGTACGTAGGCGTGAAATTGCTGGATTGTATGTTTTGCGTGCTTAGTCACATCAGTCATGTCCGACTCTTGCGACCCCATGGACTGCAGTCCCCCAGACTCTGTTCATGGGATTCTCCAGGCAAGAATGCTGAAGTGGATTGCCATGCCCTCCTCCAGGGGATCCTCCCAATCCAGGGACCTAACCCGTGTCTCTTATGTTGTCTCCTGCAGGTGTTTCCCAGAAGCACCACCTGGGAAGCCTGTATGTTTTCCGCAGCAGCAATACCATGTTGTAATTCCTGCTGGCAATGTATGAGCATTCTAATTTCTCCACATCCTTAACTATCATTTGTTATTTTTTTTTCTTTCCTTTTGTTTTGTTTTAGAAGGTTACAGCTACCTTTGTGGGTGTTAAGTTATAATTGACTTTTCACTGGCTTGTTTCTCTCATGACTAAAGACTATGAAGGCAAAGACTAGGCTAGATCTTACTCATTATTGTACTCCAATGCCTAACACAGTGAGTAGCTGTCCAATTAATATCTGCAAAATGGGTGAGAAGGCCCGAAGCTTAGCTATTTGCTGTGTGTCTGTAAATCCAGGAAAGATAGGCACTGGAATGGAAGAAGTGCTGGCTGCAGGTGCACACAGTTTTACGAGGGTGCTGTAGGATTTTGATAACCTCACTAAGTAGCTGACTCTGTGCCGTTAATCGTCTTACCTGAGAAACTCCCCACATGGAGAGCATGCCGCGTGAGTGCTCATTTCAGCAGCTCAGAATGGGGAAGAACATGCTCAGCTCAGCTCAGCTCTGCTGGCATTTTAATCTGTGATTCCAGAGAGTCTTTCTATTCCAAACACATTTTCTGAGGGCAAGTGAACATTGCCTAATGAGAAACCCATTCATTGCAAGCGAAACTGGAGAAGAAAAAGAACAAAAGTTCCTTTCCTGGAAACAGACCACATTGAGTATACATTCCACATAATACAGATGGCAGCTTGGTTGTCATGTTCTGAAACCACCCTATTTAGCCAAGTTATAGCTGGGATCTCATCTGCTGTTTATCTTTTCCGAGCTCTCTGTTTTAACGTGTCCTCAAATCTTGGATGTGTAAAGGTGAGCTGGAAGCAAAGAGGTGCTTCTTCCCTCATTTCCTGGAGCTGGCGATGTCCTGTAAGGAAAGTGCCTGTTAGAGCAGTGGCCACGGTGCCTTCTTGGAAATGTTCCTGGGGTGAGTGGGTGTGAGGGCCGCAGGTGCCACCTGCAGCACTTGAACTGGGTCTCCACCCTCTGTCAGCATTCTGCCTAGGCAGGTCTTGCTCCATCGGGAGTCATCCTCCATAGCACCTTCTGTCTTTGTTTCTCTGTACTTTTTTCTCTATTCATCTGCTGTGAAACACAGGGCCCAACCCTGGGAGCTTCCTCTTCAAATACTTTTAAATTTTGGGAGTAGTTTTCAGCTTGTCTTCCCATCAGTACACGTGGATTCCCAGAGTTACAAGTCCCCACCCGACTCATTTCAATAAACTTTTCCTGTATTTTATTTTCCCCTTCAAAAGCACAGAATGGACTCATGATCCTTTGAGGGAAGAGAATGGGAAAGGAGAAGAGAGACCTTTGGGAAAGTCTTAGGTAAATAGTACTGACCTTGTTTAAAGAGTGTTAATGTTGTTATATGGCAGTGAAAACACAAAAGAGAAAAAAAGAAACCAAACAGCAACCTCTGTCCAAATATGGCCCACTTGAACTCTGGACGGTATTTCAGCATTGTAGGAAAATTCCAGCTATCCCTCTGGCTGCAAATACTTCACCTTATCTGCCTCTGCTGACAGACTGAAGATGAGCTGGATGTTAGTAGGTGTTGGCTGTTTCCAGAAGTACAGCACCCGTGTTGGGGCAGCGATATCCATGCCCAGGCCCCAGCCCTAACCTGGTACCTCTATTCCTCCCTGATGTATCACTTCCCCCAAGACCTTCAGTCAGTGGGTTCCTTTGCATGGCTTCTTCAAATGCTAATCTCAGGAGTCAGATAGGAGCCTGTCCCCTGGGCCTCAGAGCACCAGGGGAACTCACAGGAAGGGAAATTTTGCCAAAGCCCAAAGCTTCCAGCAACTTTGCTTTTCTTGGCACATTAGTAGGACTGAATCTACTGGGCTCCAGCTCACACTCCCAGAGTCTCCAGCAGAAACATGTCCGTCCCTCCCCCACACCCCCCACCCTGTCCCCTTGTCTGCACACATGACTAATCTGAATCGCTTCTGACCAGCCTCGCTTTTGAGCAAGCTGATCTCTTGCAACTTGAACACGGAGAGCAGAGTTTTGTACAAAAAAGGCTATGCACGATTGTTTAGCCGTTCATTCCTTTGAAAATTCCTTTTGCTCCTGAGGGCAGAGGAATTCCGGAATGCAGGCAGAAATTCAGGAGGACCAACATGCAAGTTGAAAGCTCCAGCTTCTGACCTGTACCACGTGGCTCAGCAATATGGTTACAGATAGCCCGGAAACTTTGGCCCGGGCAGTTCATGCTGCGCTGTGAAGTGCATCTGGATGGATCCACCCCGAGGTTGTTTATTTACAATGAGTGGAAGGAAAAGTTCTGAAACATCCTGTCACAGGATGTGCGGCCCGGCCTGCCCGAACCCTGCCGCCAGAGAAGACCCGGAACGCTCACCGGGTTAGTGACGACACTGCCCCCCAGTGGTGCGTCTGAGGCCTAGGCGAGTCAGCCGCAGGAGTCTTGCAGTTTCTCCGGAAAGTTTAGCCTGGGAAACTCCCAGCGGGTGTGTGGGAAAGGGGGCGCGGGCGGGGGTGGGGGGTGGGGGTGGGGGTGGGGGGAGAGGCGGAAAGCGAGAGGGTTCTTGCCAGTGGAGCTCATCTCTTAGGCTGTAGTGACCGGGCTTCCGAGATCCACTTAGGGCCTCAGCGAAAACGTTTCTCCCCACGGTTCTAGCATGTGATACTAGGGGAAATCCTGATTAAAGATTCGTGCTAGGGCCCTGGGTTCTCCTCCAGCCTCGGAAGCTTCCCCTGGCCCACGTGTGTTTCCCTAAGCAGGCTGAGCGGGAACCAGGTGGTACAAAGGCTCCCCTAGACCAAACTCCCTCTGTGGCACCCTGCGTGTGTGTGTGTGTGTGTGTGTGTGTGTCCAAACTCCCTCTGTGGCACCCTGCGTGTGTGTGTGTGTGTGTCCAAACTCCCTCTGTGGCACCCTGCGTGTGTGTGTGTGTGTGTATCCAGAATCCCTCTGTGGCACCCTGCGTGTGTGTGCTATCGTCCTCCCTAATACTCTGGCTGCCCTGCGCTTCCTTCCACCTTCCTCCAGATGAACTGTGGCCCAATTCCTCAGGTGCCTGTGGGCAGGAATGTTTATAGAGAGCTGCCTCAGGCCCGGGGGAATGACAGGAATGCTGAGAATTTCAGGCACTACTTTTCAGCCCCTGGGAAAGAAAGTTTGGGCCCAGAGGGAGACGGAGGGGCTTTCGAAAACACCTAAGATCGAAATGACCTTCAGCTAAGGAACCGGCTCTGAAACCAGTCTCCTCCAGGAGCCCTTCTCTGGACCTGGGCACTGTTACCCCTGGGCACGGCGGTGGTGGCGGCTGTATAGCTCTCTAGATACGCTGTCTATATGTGCTTACTCGCTCACTCGTGTCTGACTCTGCAACGCTGTGGACCTAGCCCGCCAGGTTCTTCTGTCTGTGTGATTCTCCAGGCAAGAATATTGGGGTGGGTTGCCATTTCCTCCTTCAGGGCATCTTCCCGCCCCAGGGATCGAACCCGGGTCTCCTGTGTCTCTGGCATGGCAGGCGGGTTCTTTACCTGCTGAGCCGTTCTGCCAGCACTATACCATAGACACGTTAGTTGCATCCAACATAATTGGTAAGGGAGCTGAGGCTACATTGTGTTGTAGCCACCAGTCTCCCTGGTTTGAGCTGTAAGTATTGTTCCTGGGTTTGCTCCATCCTGGAACTTGCCTTCATTCATGACAGGAAAGAAGGGGGAAATGGCAAGAGCTTGACTCAGAACTCTCACCAGGGCCCCACTGACTTGCTATTCACACTTTTTTATTTGGTAATTTTTTTTTAATGTCTTGCACTTAACTCACATAATTATGAGAATGACCATCGAACTGTGCACTCAATCCCCTTTGTAAAAATCAAGAATCTCACATGGGGAACGTGATTTGGTTGGTTGCCTAATGTGAGGCTCCTGTTTCAAATTATTTATCATCCTGAGGCATGTCTGGCTCTTGAGAGTTTAAGTTTACCTTCAAACACTGCAGCCACCTCACCCTACCACCCTGCTTCACCTTTGTCCCCATAAACATCTCCTTGGAAACATGAATGTGTTACTTAGGGTAGGAACACTGCCCCTCACATTCAAGGAGTGCAAACATGAGCATGTGTAACCAGTTTTGTGAGAATCTTTCCTTGAGCGAGAGAATAGACATGAAAGGGTCTTTATCTTTCCCATAATTGCTACTGTGTTCTGTCAAAACTCTTCTTCTGGGTTGTAAGCGCTTTTAATGGTATCTCTTCAGGATTATAAGTGCCTTTTTAAAAATTTACAATTCAGCAAACATTTATTAAAATTTTTCTAAAAATATATTTTAAAAATTAATTCTAATAGAAGTATAGTTGATATATGATATTATATGCTATTATATTGTGAGTGCTTTTTAATGGTGTTTCAGCCCAATTCCATGATTTGTGTTACTCCCAGTTTATTGAAACAGGGTCACCGAAATCTTAAGACTCAGTCATGTTCGTTTTAAACACTAAATTATTTTTACTTTAAAAATAATTTTCTCTTCAAAGGCCGTCTTCTCTCTGTTGCCCGCGTTGCTAGAGGAACCAGTCATCTTAGATGCTGAGGGCGGGATGGAGGTCTTTGCGCCCTCACACCCCAGTGCCCTTGGCTCTGCTCGCCCCCTCTGATGTAGGAGCAGAAGATGGAAACGGCTCCTCTTAGCAGTCTGCTCCACAGGAGGTCTGGCCTCAGCTCTCTTCGCTGTAGGCTGTGGCACCTTTCTGGCCAACGCTGACTGCCCTTTGCTCGAATCTGTGTGGAAGGAGGCAGAACGCAGTTTCTCCTGGCTCTTCAGTGGGTTCTGCAGATTTTCCCTGGTCAGGCTCCAGGTGGAGCTCTCGCTCAGGTGCAGGTTCCCCTTTAGACCGTGGTACACATAGCTGCGTGGGAAAGCATGATGGCCAAAGCTCAGTCACCTGTGAAGTCTATCAAAGCCCAGTGGAGTCCTTGTCCTCTTGCTGCTCCAAGGAACCCAACGCAGCCCATCATCTTGCAGTGCCTGTCAGCATCAGCATCTCTTTTGCTCCCCTTTCCACTCTTGCAAGGCTCAGATGTTGTGCCAGAACGATTTGCCAACTGCCAGACCATAGCCCTTCTCCAGTGCTCTATTTAGCAGTCGTGGTGGGAAGTGACATTTCAGCCTCAGTCTTACTGTGTGGGGAGCTCAGATTGAATACCAAGTTTCTAAACAGTGAGGGGCAATGGAAGGGATGGTTGCCACTCTACAGAACGCATTCCTCCCAAGAGGTACCCCCGGTCTCTCTCCCATTCTGTCTCATCAAAGAAGTGGGCCTGCTGGCGTGTTGACTGTCTCCAGTGCTTTCGAACTGTGGTGCTGGAGAAGACTCCTGAGAGTCCCCTTGGACCGCAAGGAGATCAAACCAGTCCATCCTAAAGGAAATCAACCCTGAATATTCACTGGAAGGGCTGATGTTGAAGCTCCAATACTTTGGCCACCGGCTGCGAAAATCCAACTCAGGGAAAGACTGAGAGCAGGAGGAGAACGAGGTGACAGAGGACGAGATGGTTGGATGGCATCCTTGACTCAATGGACCTAAGTTTGAGCAAACTCTGGGAGACAGTGAAGGACAGGGAAGCCTGGTGTGCTCCAGTCCATGGGGTCACAAGGAGTTGGACATGACTGAGTGACTGAACGCAACAATCCTGCATAAAGGCTTCTGTTTCCTATATCTGTGAGTTCTCAGGACATGGACCATGGTGGGGTGGAATTTTAGTTTGTCGCTACAGGCCTTCCTCAACAGTTCTTGAGCTTTAGTGGCAACAACTGAGTATTATCCAGAGATACCCTTGTTCTCAGTTCTGGTTTCGTACTAGATTCAATTAATCTGAAGTGGGACCTGAGTCTTAATAGTTAAGAAAAAAAAAAAAACACACTAGTGATTTTGGTTTCCACGAGGGTTAGAAACTTGACATGACCAGTGGAAGACAGAACAGGATCTGGAAGGGACCGCATGTAGAATTAATTCTCAAGTCAGGGGGGTAGTATAGGAAACATGTGGTTCTTGAGCTGCAACTAAAAAAAAGCAGGCCTCCTAGCAGAAAGCAGGTTGAGGGATGAAGGATTTTGGGGAGGGGGCCTAGAATAACACTAGTTCCCCCCAAATCTTTCTTTCTAATCATTTTGTTTTTCTTACCAGCAAATGCCCAATCCTACTCTGAAAAAGATTTATTGCTCTTGAACTCGTTCTGAGCACCACTGACTGGGTTGCACAGGGCACTGTGTCCAAGGCCTTGTTGTCAACATGGTCCTTGTCCTGTAACATAGCAGAGAGTAGGAGTAGGAAGAGATGTTTGCAGATAGTTATCAGACAGGGACTTCCCCCTGCTTCCAATGCGGAGTGTGCAGATTCAATCCCCAGTAGAGGAACTAGGATCCCACATTCCTGTGGCAATAAAAACAACAAAGTTCTGTAAAGCAATTATCCTTCAATTAAAAAATAAATTTAAAAATAAATAAATAATAATCATAGATCACTCATTTTTTTAAAATGGTTATCGGACAAACAGCAGCCTCTTTGAAGAGGCTTAGCTCCTGCCTGTGAGAATGATTGCCATTAAATACATTCTCCGTTGGCACTTAACATATGGCTGCTCAGATACCTAGCTTTTTCTCCTTTCTGGACCTTCTTTTTCACCTGCTAAAATGGTAAGCCCACTGTGTAGGTGGTTGACCCCAAAGTCCAGAGGAAGAGTGGGAACATCTCTTTTCGTGTCTCTGTTTTAGGAATGAGAAAACATTCCACTTCTTTCCATGTCTTGGTAACCGAGATTGGCTCGTGTCCATTTTAGACCAATGACTGGTAAAGGGCGTGGGATTCCTGTAGGTGGATTAGTCTGTTCCTGTGGAGAAGAGTCAGCATTGGAGAGTCAAGCTCCAAGAGCACTTCACTCTGCTTATCTCTCTTACAGCACTTCTCACACAATTTTGTAGTGTTCTCTTCACTTGTCTGTTTTCCCTAATAGGTCTAGACCTTGTCTTACTGATCTTTTTCTCTTCATATCCTCCTAGAGTTATAATCTGGTTAGAAATATAATACCCACCCACACATGAACCATAGACACTTTAAACAGATACATAGTGGCAGTTTTGTTCTTCAACTTGAGTACCCTAAAGGAATCAGCCTTACCAGTTCAGTTCAGTCGCTCAGTCGTGTCCGACTCTTTGCGACCCCATGAATCGCAGCACGCCTGGCCTCCCTGTCTATCACCAACTCCTGGAGTTCACTCAGACTCGTGTCCATCGAGTCAGTGATGCCATCCAGCCATCTCATCCTCTGTTGTCCCCTTCTCCTCCTGCCCCCAATCCCTCCCAGCATCAGAGTCTTTTCCAATGAGTCAACTCTTCACATGAGGTGGCCAGAGTATTGGAGTTTCAGCTTCAGCATCATTCCTTCCAAAGAAATCCCAGGGCTGATCTCCTTCAGAAAGGACTGGTTGGATCTCCTTGCAATCCAAGGGACTCTCAAGAGTCTTCTCCAACACCACAGTTCAAAAGCATCAATTCTTCAGCGCTCAGCCTTCTTCACAGTCCAACTCTCACATCCATGCATGACCACAGGAAAAACCATAGCCTTGACTAGACGGACCTTAGTCGGGAAAGTAATGTCTCTGCTTTTCAATATGCTATCAGCCTTATAGATGGCCATTGTAGCAAAGACTATTGGAAATGCATTTCCACCTGGTAGATTGGCAGTAGCTTTTCCAGTCTCTTCAGCTCCCTTGAAGTTCCAATACAGCTGGAGGTGCCTCCAGCTATATCTTCTGCTAGCTGCATAGTCACGTGATGGTTGTTCAATCCGCCATAGATGCAGTAATGTTGATGAGGATGTTGATAAAGTCGAAGGACTTCTGAGTAAGTCTTATTGACTATTGTCTGTTTCCTGGAAGGTGCCTGGAGCTGCAATACAGCAAGCATTTGAAGGCCTCCTGTGCTGTTCTTCCTTGCTCTGGTTGGGAAGTGCGGTACTGTCATTTGAACAGCTTTTCTCAGGCATTATTGATCAGATCTATTTGCCAGAGCACAGAATAAATAAAGACCATACTGGACTAGATAAGACACTAAACTCAGGGCAGCATGGCTGAGAGAGTGTAGCGTACCTACAGCACTCGGCAGAGGGGGAAACATGCATTTGCCAATTATGGGGAGGACACAGAAACATTTATAAAATGCTTTTGGGGAATAATTCAGAAAAGTGGGCTTAGAAAGAATAGATGCTACATGGAATGACGTTAACTGTCCTGATATACCAAGTGGTGGCATAGATAACTAGTTTGGGGTGCCTGTTCCACTCATATCTCCTTTTTCAGTTGTAAATGTATAGCCCTGCTGAAAGGATGGGCTCAGGTGGCCAGGGTTGTGCCATGGAACCTACACACCTGTCCCCCAAATATTGCACCAGGGATGTGGAAACCTGATCTAAGCTGAAGTCATTCCATTTTCTTAGTTTCCTAATGACCCTAAAAGGATGGTCCAGTAATGTTGAGTTAGGTCCAGTACCCCAGTTGAGTTTGACTTTGAGGGGTAGAAAGCAAAAATTGTAATTTCTTAACAAGATAGAGATTTAGGGCTGCTGTGGCAGGCTATTTCATTGCCATCAGGGACTTAGGTTTCTTTTGTCCTACTGCTCTGCCATCTTCAGCACTTGCTTCTTTCTGTCCAGTGGTGTGCTGGTAAACTAATTCTCAGGGGTGCAGTGGGGCATGGGAGTAGAACATCTTGATCTGTAATGTTTGCCTGATTCCTATGTTGAAAATATTCCCACTATGGCCAATTTCAAGCTACCAGTGATTTAATCACTAGTTTGCAGAATTCTTGACTTTTAACAGGCTGCTCTCTTCTAGCCGGCTCTTCCTCATGGTCCAGAATGGCTGCCTCATCTCCAGCCATTAGAACTGCATCTCAACCAGTAGGGAAGAAGGAATGAAAAGGAAGAGTGACTCCTTTCCCTTTAAGATATCTCCCAGAAGTTGTGCACAGCCCTTCCACTTAAATCCCCTTGGACAGAACTTGATCACATGACCATGTCTACCTGGGGTATGTATTGTTCTGAATTTCCGCATGCTCAGCTAAAATTTGTTGTTGTTGTTGTTTTTACCAAAGAAGAAGAAGGGAATAAATGTGGGGGGAAATTAGCAGTATTTATCACTCATTGCGACACCCAGTTCCACATCCATGACTAAGTTCATGAGGAGCAGAAGTCCACATTAAAAAGTTCATTTTCAGAAGGAGAAGAATTTAGTGGATGATAAATAGGTAGTCCCAGATAGAGACGGAATCGCTGCTTATTTTTATGGTTTAGGCTGACCAGTGAGAATATTTCTTTCTCTTCTGAGTTGGAACCAGTTGAGGGACACATACATAAGGCAGATGGAGCTAAAGTGTCATTTTTATTACTGATTAAACTGTTTGATAAACAACAACCCTGCAGTAGCATAGGGTTCACTCACTTCACCCCCCAAATAAACTTACCCACCTAGTCCAAGCAGGACTGCCCAACTCTTTGCCCTGGGCACCTGCCCTTGAATGCTTCCTACAGAAGGTCCCCTTTCCCCCTCATCACCGCCCCACCCCCCAAAAAAGGAGGACAAGAGGCTACATGAAGTATGAACTTTCTTTTCCCAAATTAGCCAGACAGGTAAATGAGATTGATTGAGGGGCAGGGAGAGAAGCCATGATATGTCCGTCCATTGCTAAATCATGAGGAATAAGTGTTCCCGTCTGCTCTTTGTGACCTTTCAAGCCTCTTGAGGTTTAGCCAGTCATCCTACAGTTGGGTTACGTGAAATCTCTCGGAATCCTTACAGCTATCTCTGTTTTTTTAAACCAACACAGATGGTTTCTCTTAAAACAAAACTGTGTCTAATTAAGAAGTGTTACTAAAGACTGTCTTGTGTGGGTCAGACACTGAGTGCTGTAGAATTTTACAGGAAAGATTGTGAGAGAGGATTGGAGCACACAATGGATTTTTCATGCAAGTGGTAGAACTTGAACTTGTTCTTAAAGTCTGGGCAGGATTTTGCTAGGTTGAGGGGATGGAAGTGTTTCAGTCATGGGGAATTTCACAGGGGAAATGAGTATCAGTTCAGTTCAGTCACTCAGTCATGTACGACTCTTTGCAACCCCATGAACTGCAGCACGCCAGGCCTCCCTGTCCATCACCAACTCCCGGAGTTCACTCAGACTCACGTTCATCGAATCAGTGATGCCATCCAGCCATGTCATCCTCAGTCATCCCCTTCTCCTCCTGCCCCCAATCCCTCCCAGCATCAGAGTCTTTTCCAGTGAGTCAACTCTTTGCATGAGGTGGCCAAAGTACTGGAGTTTCAGCTTAGCATCATTCCTTCCAAAGAACACCCAGGACTGATCTCTTATAGAATGGACTGGTTGGTTCTCCTTGCAGTCCAAGGGACTCTCAAGAGTCTTCTCCAACACCACAGTTCAAAAGCATCAATTCTTCGGCGCTCAGCTTTCTTCACAGTCCAACTCTCACATCCATACATGACCATTGGAAAAACCATAGCCTTGACTAGACGGACCTTTGTTGGCAAAGTAATGTCTGCTTTTGAATATGCTATCTAGGTTGGTCATAACTTTTCCTCCAAGGAGTAAGCATCTTTTATTTCATGACTGCATTCACCATCTGCAGTGATTTTGGAGCCCCCCAAAATAGTCTGACACTGTTTCCACTGTTTCGCTGTCTATATGCCATGAAGTGATAGGACCAGATGCCATGATCTTCATTTTCTGAATGTTGAGGTTTAAGCCAACTTTCATTCTCCTCTTTCACTTTCATCAAGAGGCTTTTTAGTTTCTCTTCACTTTCTGCCATAAGGGTGGTGTCATCTGCATATCTGAGGTTATTGGTATTTCTCCCAGCAATCTTGATTCCAGCTTGTGTTTCTTCCAGCCCAGGATTTCTCATGATGTACTCTGCACAGAAGTTAAATAAGCAGGGTGACAATATACAGCCTTGATGTACTCCTTTTCCTATTTGAAATAAGTTTGTTGTTCCATGTCTAGTTCTAACTGCTGCTTCCTGACCTGCATATAGGTTTCTCAAGAGCCAGGTGAGGTGGTCTGGTATTCCCATCTCTTGAAGAATTTTCCATGCTTTATTGTGATCCACACAGTCAAAGGCTTTGGCATAATCAATAAAGCAGAAATAGATGTTTTTCTGGAACTCTCTTGCTTTTTCGATGATCCAGCGGATGTTGGCAATTTCATCTCTGGTTCCTCTGCCTTTTCTAAAACCAGCTTGAACATCTGGAGGTTCACAGTTCACGTATTGCTGAAGCCTGGCTTGGAGAATTTTGAGTATTACTTTACTAGCGTGTGAGATGAGGGCAATTATGCGGTATTTGAGTATTCTTTGGCATTGCCTTTCTTTGGGATTGGAATGAAAACTGACCTTTTCCTTTTCCTGTGGCCACTGCTGAGTTTTCCAAATTTGCTGGCATATTGAGTGCAGCACTTTCACAGCATCATCTTTCAGGATTTGAAACAGCTCAACTAGAATTTCATCACCTCCACTAGCTTTGTTCATAGTGATGCTTCCTAAGGGCCATTTGAGTTCACATTCCAGGATCTCTGGCTCTAGGTGAGTGATCACACCATCGTGATTATCCTGGTTGTGAAGATCTTTTTTGCATAGTTCTTCTGTGTATTCTTTGCCACCTCGTCTTAGTATCTTCTGCTTCTGTTATGTCCATACCATTTCTGTCCTTTATCAAGCCCATCTTTGCATGAAATGTTCCCTTGGTATCTTTAATTTTCTTTAGAGATCTCTAGTCTTTCCCATTCTGTTGTTTTCCTCTATTTCTTTGCATTGATCGCTGAGCATAGGGGAATAGATATTGTTTTGTCAAGTCACTGATGGGAGACATATTACTCAGCCATTAAAAAGAATGAGAATATGCCATTGCGGCAACGTGGCTGGACCTAGAGATTATCATACTAAGTGAAATAAGTTCAAACGGAGCAAGACAAATGTCATATGATATGACTTATGTGGAACTAAAAAATGATACAAATGAACTTATTTACAAAACAAAAACAGACTCAGAGACATAGAAAACTATGGTTACGAAAGGCAGTAGCTGTCGGTGGGGGGGAGAAGAGATAAATTAGGACTTTGGAATTAACATATACTCACTACTATATATAAAGCAAGTAACCAGCAAGGACCCCTTCTATAGCACAGGGAACTAAATATCTTATAACGTCCTATAATGGAAAAGGATCTCAAATAGAGTGTGTGAAATAGAATAAACCGTGACTCTGTTCGCCATACACTTGTGATTAGCCCAGTATTGTAAATTAAGTATACTTCAATTAAAAAAAAATAAGACATGGGTGGTGGTGGGCAACCATAAAGATTCTAGCTGTGGTACCTTTTGGAGACCAGTGAGAAACCAGGTTAGAAAGGGAGCTTGGGAAAACTCCAACAGAGAAGTAGCTGATGGAGATAGAGGTTTGTAGCCACTGAAGAAGAACTAAATAAAATGTATTTCCCAGATTATTCTGGAGGAAAAATTACTCTTTGAATCTTTTAGTTGCACAGACCAGCAGATTTTTTGTTGTTGTTGTTTAATCCATTTAAAATAAATAGCCCTGACTAATTCATTCCTCTTACAGAATCAAGGGAACTGACTCTAAACTTTCGTGTGCCTGGAAGACGTGTTAACATACGGATTGCTGATGGCACTTACCCCCACACTTTCTGATGCAGTAGTTTGGGGAAGGGCTCAGAATTTCCATTTTTATAAGGTCCCTGTGATGCTGCTGCTGGTGTTCCTGGGATCACACTCTGGGAATCACTGGATGAATGAGTGAATGAAGGAGAATAAATTCCCTAAGTCATAAAAGGAGAACTTAGACGAGATAATCTCTGAAGTCTTTTAAAGTCTATGCTGCTTCTAGGTGAGAGGATAACCCATTTATATTTTTTTCCATATAGTAAAAATTTCAGTGTTTACTGAGGTTGCTTTTATCCCCTGCTTGTGAACTCATTTTACATTTTACATGTGGGCTTCCCTGGTGGCTCAGACGGTAAAGTATCTGCCTGCAACACGGGAGTTCAGTTCAGTCTCTCAGTCATGTCCGACTCTTTGCGACCCAATGAATTGCAGCACGCCAGGCCTCCCTGTCCATCACCAACTCCCAGAGTTCACTCAAACTCACATTCATCGAGTCAGCGATGTCATCCAGCCATCTCATCCTCTGTCGTCCCCTTCTCCTCCTGCCCCCAATCCCTCCCAGCATCAGAGTCTTTTCCAGTGAGTCAACTCTTTGCATGAGGTGGCCAAAGTACTGGAGTTTCAGCTTTAGCATCATTCCTTCCAAAGAAATCCCAGGGCTAATCTCCTTTAGAATGGACCGGTTGGGTCTCCTTACAGTCCAAGGGACTCTCAAGAGTCTTCTCCAACACCACAGTTCAAAAGCATCAATTCTTCAGTGCTCAGCTTTCTTCACAGTCCAACTTTCACATCCATACATGACCACTGGAAAAACCATAGCCTTGACTAGATGGACCTTTGTTGGCGAAGTAATGTCTCTGTTTTTTAATACACTGTCTAGGTTGGTCATAACTTTTCTTCCAAGAAGGAAGCGTCTTTCAATTTCATGGCTGCAATCACCATCTGCAGTGATTTTGGAGCCCCCCAAAATAAAGTCTGACACTGTTTCCACTGTTTCCCCATCTATTTGCCATGAAGTGATGGGACCAGATGCCATGATCTTAGCTTTCTGAATGTTGAGCTTTAAGCCAACTTTTTTACTCCCCTCTTTCAATTTTCATCAAGATGCTTTTTAGTTCCTCTTCACTTTCTGCAATGTGGGAGACCTGGGTTCAATCCCTGGGTCAGGAAGATCCCCTGGAGAAGGAAATGGCAACCCACTCCAGTCCTCTTGCCTGGAAAATTCCGTGGACTGAGGCTCCTGGTAGGCTACAGTCCATGGGGTCACAAAGAGTCAGACACGACTGAGTGACTTCACTTCACTTCGTGTCATTACATAGGTGGGAATCTGAAGGCATGTGATTGGATTGGAGATGCTTTCTCAAGACAAAAGATCCTCTGAACATGGGCTTCCCACATTTTCATGGCTTCCCACTTTTCTTTCAAGAAAAGAAAAACAGGAAAAAAAGGTAGTAGCTACTTCAAATAGTGTCCACACCACTTTCACAGATAAAAAGAGAAGGGGTGAGACTTTTCCTGTAAAGGAAACGCACATTTGACCCAGTACTTGAAGCCTTGAAGAGCATTTACTCAAACTGTTAAAAACATTCAACCTCAAGAAAATATTTACCTGATTCATCATTGTCCAAAACTACCAGCTGGATGTCTGGCCCCAGGGGTTCGAAGCTTCCTAGGTCAAACTCAACACAGAACCACGGCAGGCTGATCCCACCACAGGTGGAGGGAATGTTGTTAACATTTGCAGCAGCAGCAGAAGCAGCAGCAAAGCCCTCCCTGCTCCGCGAGGCCTGCATTCTGCTGGTTGAGTGAAGGTGGCCGACGACAGCTGTGGGCAGCCAGATGGCAAGCCCCACCGAGACTGGAGGATTTCCAGAGTCGTACCCTGAGTGATCTTTACATGTGGCCCCACATCAAGGAGAGGAGGCAGAGAGCTGATGTATCCAAGACAACCGGATGATGGGAACACGAAGCTCTCAGCAGCAGAGGCAAGATTCTGAGGGATCAGCAGGATGATGAATTTTTTTTTTTCTAGTAAGATGGGTTTTGTGGTTCCAGCAAATGAGGAAGTGGTTACCCTTTTTGCTGAGAACTCGCCCACATGATTTCAGCTGTGGGTGAATTCTCCCGTGATCAGGAATTCTTCCATGATAAGTTAACAACTGCGAAAAATCTAAAACCCTCGAGTCTCTGACCTGAGCCTGGAGAACCTGATCTTTGACCCAGGCTTTTTTCAGCAAAGGGAAATGTGAGGGTGGGACAGAAGGCAGACGAGTCTACCCACGCGGTCCTTCTGACTCAGGCAGGACTTTACAACGTTGACCTCGCCACTGGATAAGAGTTTATTTTCTAATTTTAATTCATGTATTTTGGATAGGATTTTAAATGCTCTTCGCACTGTGACTTCCTATTTGGAATCTAGACTGACTGATTTTGCGGCTGCCTTTACAGCCAGTTCACAATCCATTCTCTCTTTCTCTTAGTCTTGACTCTCTAATGTTCTGTCTAATGTTCTAGCTCCATCTGTTACATTGTGAATTGCTTTTCGATTAGGCTGTGTGTTACTATTCATTATATTCTGTACAGTGAATGTCCCTCACTAATATTCTCAGTCCATAGCTATGTTCTAAATCTGATCTCTTGTTTTTGAAAACATAGTATAATTCAAAGCTTTGATTCCTACTTGTTCCCTGAGCTCCTGGAGAAAAGTCATCCTGGAAGCGCCTTTGTTGTTGCTCACTCGCTCAGCCGTGTCTGACTCTGTGACCCCATGGACTGCAGCGTGCTCAGCTTCCCTGTCCTTCTGTCTCCCCTGTCTCCTTCTGTTTGCTCCGCCTCATGTCCATTGAGTCGGTGATGCTATCCAACCATCTCGTTCTCTGTCACCCCTTTCTCTTCCTGCCCTCAGTCTTTCCTAGCATCAGGGTCTTTTCCAATGAGTTGGCTGTTTGCATCAGGTGGCCAAAGTATTGGAGCTTCAATTTCAGCATCAGTCCTTCCAATGAATATTCAGGATTGATTTCCTTTAGGATTGACTGGTTTGATCTCCTTGCTGTCCAAGGGACTCGCAAGAGTTCTCCAACACCACGGTTCAAAAGCATCAGTTCTTCTATGCTCAGCCTTCTTTATGGTCCAACTCTCCCATCCATAAAGGAACACTGGAAAAACCATACCTTTGACTGTATGGACCTTTGTTGGAAAAGTGATAGCTCTGCTTTTTAATGTGCTGGCTAGATTTGTCATGGCTTTTCTTCCAAGGAAGAAGCGTCTTTTAATTTCATGGCTGCAGTTATGCAGCCTGCAATGAGCCCAAGAGAATAAATTCTGTCACTGTTTCCATTGTTTCCCCATCTGTTTGCTGTGAAGTGATGGGATCAGATGGAATGATCTTAGTTTTTTGAATGTTGCGTTTTAAGCCTACTTTTTCACTCTCCTCTTTCACCTTCATCAAGAGGCTCTTTAGTTCCTCTTCGCTTTCTGCTATAAGTGTGGTGTCACCTAGGAAAGCTCCTCAGTTAGTTCAATTCAGTTCAGTCACTCAGTCGTGTCCGACTCTTTGCCACCCCATGAACTGTAGTACACCAGGCCTCCCTGTCCATCACCAACTCCCGGAGTTTACTAGTATATGAGATGAGTGCAATTGTGTGGTAGTTTGAGCATTCTTTGGCATTGCCTTTCTTTGGGATTGGAATGAAAACTGACCTTTTCTTTTTCCTGTGGCCACTGCTGAGTTTTCCAAATTTGCTGGCATATTGAGTGCAGCACTTTCACAGCATCATCTTTCAGGATTTGAAACAGCTCCACTGGAATTCCATCACCTCCACTAGCTTTGTTCATAGTGATGCTTTCTAAGGGCCACTTGACTTCACATTCCAGGATGTCTGGCTCTAGGTGAGTGATCACACCATCGTGATTATCTAGTAGAGGTTAATTTTAGTGCCAAGGAATTCAGATGTTTTCTTTAGAGGTTGTTAGACAGGGAAAGAACTTGAGAGCAAAACAGGGACAGGAGCATGGGGGAGGGTGGAGATGAACGGTTTATCTTGGGTTACCTAGGATATACTCTGCTTGCTTTGTAATTTCACAAAAGGTTGAAGCCTTCTAATGAGTTAGTCCGATGAAAACTCCAGTGTAAAGTGGAGCCTGAATCGCAATCCTTGAAGCTGGAAAAGAGACAATTGGTATTGCATCCATCAATCATAGATTAAAACTTCATCTGAAATGGCTTTAAAATCTTTAGATGCCAAAGTGGTGGCAGCCTTGAAGCTCTTTGAGTGTTGCTGTGTTGCCAGAAACCAGGCTAAGCTTTGATGCTTTGGAGACCCCGCGTTGCAGTATATTAAAGCCTCTGTGTGTGTGTGCGTGCTTAGTCATTCAGGCGTGTCTGGCTCTTGGTGGCCCTGGGCCCGCCCGGCCCCGCTGTCCATAGGATTCTCCTGGCAAGACAGCAGGGCGCACTGCCACTTCCCCCAGGTGCTCCTCCTCACCCTGCGACTGAGCCCAAGTCCGCTGCTCCTCCTGCACTGACAGGCAGACTCTTTACTGAGCTACCTGGGAAGCCCCGTATTAAATTCTTCAGTGCAGTTCAGCCGCTCAGTCGTGTCCGACTGCAACCCCATGAATCACAGCACGCCAGGCCTCCCTGTCCATCACCAACTCCTGGAGTCCACCCAAACCCATGTCCATCAAGTTGGTGATGCCATCCAGCCATCTCATCCTCTGTTGTCCCCTTCTCCTCCTGCCCTCAATCCCTTCCAGCATCAGAGTCTTTTCCAATGAGTCAGCTCTTCACATGAGGTGGCCAAAGTATTGGAGTTTCAGCTTTAGCATCAGTCCTTCCAATGAATACCCAGGACTGGTCTCCTTTAGGATAGACTGGTTGGATCTCCTTGTAGTCCAAGGGACTCTCAAGAAAGTGAAAGAGGAGAGTGAGAAAGTTGGCATAAAGCTCAACATTCAGAAAGCTAAGATCATGGCATCTGGTCCCATCACTTCATGGCAAATAGATGGGGAAACAGTGGAAACAGTGTCAGACTTAATTTTGGGGGGCTCCAAAATCACTGCAGATGGTGATTGCAACCATGAAATTAAAAGAGGCTTATTCCTTGGAAGGAAAGGTATGACCAACCTAGATAGTATATTCAAAAGCAGAGACATTACTTTGCCAACAAAGATCCGTCTAGTCAAGGCTATGGTTTATCCAGTGATCATGTATGTGAGAGTTGGACTGTGAAGAAAGCTGAGTGCCAAAGAATTGATGCTTTTGAACTGTGGTGTTGGAGAAGACTCTTGAGGGTCCCTTGGACTGCAAGGACATCTGTTAAAATATTCCTAGACTTTCCTGAGAAAGATCATCAAGTCCTTTCTGCCCCTTTTCTCCTGGAAGCTAGGCCAGTTGGATATTAATTAGGTCTTGATTTCACATTCTCATAACTATTGGCAGCTTCATAAACAATCTTTTCCCCTAGGCAAGGCTTGAGGGATACCAGTTTGTGAAAAATATTCTTTTTCTTTTAAGAAAAGTTAGTGCTGCCTCTGCTGGTTCCATGGCTGCATCTCTATGCATCTGGATATAGGAAATAATTTGCCTTTTTTTTTTTTTAAGTGATTTTATTTCTTTATTTTGACTGTGCTGGGTCATCGTTGCGGTGAGGGCATGTCTCCAGTGAGTGGGGGCTACGTCTTAGTCTGGTGCTCAGTCTTCTCACTGCAGAGGCTTCTCTTGTTGGGGACTGCAGGCACTAGCCCATTGGCTGTTGTTGTGGTGCAAGGGCTTAGCTGTCCCTCAACATGCAAGATTTTCTCGGATCAGAGATGGAACACTTGTCTCCTGCATTGGCGGATTCTTTACTGAGCCACCGGGGAAGCCTGAACATCATTTACGTATAATCATATCATTTTGGGGTCTGACCAGAGTGAGCTTTGTGTTCTGTATTTGTGGTTTTTATATATGTCGCGGTGTCTACTGACGGAGATACATCACTTAGAAGAGAACACTGCTGAAAAGTTACAAGCCTGCAGTGGAAATAAAAGAGGTGGGAAGATGGGACAGAATGCAAACAAATTAATCAGTCACTGAGAAGCCTGGGATTCATGTTTAAATCGCTTAGAGATTGTGTCACACCCAAGTAAGAACACAGCACGCGTCATTGTTCTGCTGCCCTGTGCGTGTTTTTGCAGACTGCCCTGCTGCTGCCTGTCCCCCAGTTTTCTCACCGCTCACAGGTGGCACACCTTTCCTGTGTTGCTTGCCTTCCCCGCTTTCCCACAGAGTGGAGCTGTAACTGCACCGAGATGAGGCCAACAAAATTCCAGAGATCAAATGATAATGAAAACGACCACAAGTGTCTGTTTATCTATTGACAGGCGAGGGGAAATAACTCATCAGGTTTCGTTTGAAGATCTCAGGGTGTGGAAATCAGACTTTTAGATCTTAATCCAGCGAGAATGAAAGACGAACCACCTCTCATGTCTGCTCATGACAAGTCATTTCTTTACTCTGGGTACGAATCTCATCCTCAGTGGTCTGAAATATTCCTTTCAAAGAGATAAGTTGTTTGTTTTTCAGATGACGGCACCTCACAGGTGTGCTCAGCCTGGCAGGACGATAGCATCTGGTATGTGGAAAAGAAGATCCTTTCTTGTGTGTTATTCAGTGAGTTGGCAAATACTTATTGATGCACAGTTTCTGCCAAGAGGTGTTCTTAGTGTTCCCGAGGGTAGAGCAGAGAACTGAACAGGTGAGTCTCTGACCTTAAGGAGCTTCCACTTGAGTGGAGGGAGTCAGTTAATAAAAGTTTAGCCGTGCAAGAAATAAAATAGGGTCACATGTTACAGACTGGCCTAGACTGATCAGGAAAGACCTCTGAGGAGAGACTTCTGAACTGAGGTCTGAATGTTGGGAAGAAACCAACTGGCAGTTTTGAGGGAGCAGGGGCCGAGCTCAACATGCTGGATAGAAACAAGGTCCCTGCATCGGGATGTGATAAGGGAGGAGGAAGGTAGGATGAGGTGGGAGAGGGAGGCAGGGGCTGGGTACCAAAGGCTTTAGAGGCCATGATGAGGAGTCGGGAGCTTCTTCATGATGCCATGCGAAGTCATTGGCACAGGAACGGGGTGTGGGCTGATTTAATTGGAATAAATAACGTGGCTGCTGTGGAGAGGATGGACAAACAGGACAGGTTGTGGTGGTGATGGAGACCTGTTAGTGGGCTTTCACTAGGGGGGTAGCAGGCGGGGAAGGGAAGGCGCCAGGGTTAGACATACTGACGTATTGTGACCAGAGCTAACAGACTGTAGATGGACTGGCTGTAGGGTATAAGCCAGAGGAATGGGATGGCTAGTGCGTTTTTGACTCGAGCAGCTAGTAAGTGATGGTGCTATTGGTTAAAGCTTCTCGTGGTTTTGGGGAGAGAGGAGGATTTGGCAGAGAAATGATACTCTGCAGAGTTCTTTTCAGATCTGCGTAAAGGACTTAAATCATTTTGTGCCAAGCTACTCCACTGATGTAATGCGAGCTGCATTAACACTTCTAGCCTATAGGGGGCACTTTTACAAGATAGTTTGATTCCTAGTACTTCGTGATCTATAATGAATGGCCTGAGTGAAGCATTAATATCAGTAATGGGATTTCTTTAGTTAGAATTTTCCCCCCAAGACTAAAATGGTACTAAGGAAGTGAGTTGGAACTGTAATTAATTCTCTAGGCAATAGAGGACTAGGTTACCATTTTATTTTCAGTCAACTGGTTTGCTTATCAGCTCTGGGACTTTTGGAATGTTAAGTGAGTGATTAAAATTAGCCTTGAGGATAAGAATATAAATACAAATAAATTCCTCACATTCTTGGAGCAAAGAATCCCCACTGAGAAGAGCAACTAGATCTAAAATGCCTGATTTTTTTGGGCTATCAGAGATGATAGGTACATATTTATATGCGTAATCTTTTTTTCCTGTGAATATATATATTCTTATGACTTGCCTAGATTCACAGGGAAAGAATGATATTTCTATCTACCTATCAATCATCTCCTCCCCTGCCTTCCTCCTGTGAATATGAGACAGCAGGAACAGCCACAATTTTGAATCAAAACAACTGAACAGCATCTTGTAAGAATAATGTCTCAGTTTTCTCTCTATTTCTTCTTTCATTTTTCAGTCATTTGGTCAGTCAACAAGCATCTACTGTATTCTAAGCACTCTCTTACCCTCTGTGGGTACAAAGACTTAGTCTACTGTTCAGTTCAGTTCAGTTCAGTTGCTCAGTCACGTCCAACTCTTTGCGACCCCATGAATCGCAGCACGCCAGGCC
Source organism: Ovis canadensis (assembly GCF_042477335.2). Taxonomy (NCBI): domain Eukaryota; kingdom Metazoa; phylum Chordata; class Mammalia; order Artiodactyla; family Bovidae; genus Ovis; species Ovis canadensis. The sequence goes on along the minus strand of NC_091247.1, from coordinate 121,270,863 downwards.
TCCCTGTGCATCACCAGCTCCCAGAGTTCACTCAAACTCACGTCCATTGAGTCAATGATGCCATCCAGCCATCTCATCCTCTGTCGTCTCCTGTTCCTCCTGCCCCCAGTCCCTCCCAGCATCAGAATCTTTTCCAATGAGTCAACTCTTTGCATGAGGTGGCCAAAGTACTGGAGTTTCAGCTTCAGCATCATTCCCTCCAAAGAATTCCCAGGGCTGATCTCCTTCAGAATGGACTGGTTGGATCTCCTTGCAGTCCAAGGGACTCTTAAGAGTCTTCTCCAACACCACAGTTCAAAAGCATCAATTCTTCGGCACTCAGCCTTCTTCACAGTCCAACTCTCACATCCATACATGACCACTGGAGAAACCATAGCCTTGACTAGACGGACCTTAGTCGGCAAAGTGATGTCTCTGCTTTTGAATATGCTATCTAGGTTGGTCATAACTTTCCCTCCAAGGAGTAAGCGTCTTTTAATTTCATGGCTACAATCACCATCTGCAGTGATTTTGGAGCCCCCCAAAAATAAAGTCTGACACTGTTTCCACTGTTTCCCCATCTATTTCCCATGAAGTGATGGGACTGGGTGCCATGATCTTAGCTTTCTGAATGTTGAGCTTTAAGCCAACTTTTTCACTCTCCTCTTTCACTTTCATCAAGAGGCTTTTTAGCTCCTCTTCACTTTCTGCCATAAGGGTGGTGTCATCTGCATATCTGAGGTTACTGATATTTCTCCCGGCAGTCTTGATTCCAGCTTGTGTTTCTTCCAGTCCAGCGTTTCTCATGATGTTCTCTGCATAGAAGTTAAATAAGCACGGTGACAATATACAGCCTTGATGTACTCCTTTTCCTATTTGGAACCAGTCTGTTGTTCCATGTCCAGTTCTAACTATTGCTTCCTGACCTGCATACAGATCTCTCAAGAGGCAGGTGAGGTGATCTGGTATTTCCATCTCTCTCAGAATTTTCCACAGTCTGCTGTAATTTACTATAAGTTACTATGAACCCTTTTATAGTTAAAATGAATAACGGCAACAAATTTAGTTTGATGGATCCTAGATGGAGAATTTTGTGTCAGATCCTGAGGGTAAGTAGACAGCATATTAAGGGGTTATCTTGACGGCAGTGGGAACCACTGAAGCCTACTACATGTGGAAGAGATTTGATCTAGCTTTGCACATTAGAAAGATTGCTATAGCAACAGTACAACGATGAAAAGTAAATGAGTCGGTGTACTCGTCACCTGCTCCCAGACCTTTGCCTTCCCTTCCAGGTCACTACATGTATATAGGCTTGGGACTTTTCCACCCTTAATTAGTGTATTCTGTGACTCTTAGAAAATATGTGCCTTCTTGAAATTCCCTTAGTAAATGCTTCTAGATCAGAGTAAGAAAACTGCCAAAACAGTTAATACAGTAGCTTTTAAATCTCATCATAATTGCTTTATTATATGCTATCACCTGAGTAATTTTCCAATTCAAGGATATTTCAAGGAAAAATGTGGTTGAACTTTTGCTTTACCAGTCTTTTCTTTTCTTTCCTCTAAGCCTTTTCTTATGAAGTCAAGCAAAGAAAGTAAGCTGGGTGGAGAGTATTACCTTTACAACTGAAGATTTGTAGTAGAGTTCAAGTGAAGTTTCCTCCCGAGGCTTAAAGACTCCTTTGCAATTAACTATATCTGTACTTTGGGGATTCTCTATTTTGTTTTGTTTCCTTTTCTTCTTTCGATCCTGAAGACTTTGGTTTTCTGGAAACATCTTAGAAGCAGCCCAGTGAATTTTCTCTCTGATGGGTTATGTATCTTCCTATTTGTAGGGAATGCAGATACCATGACTCAGGGACCAGTAGCCCAGGCAGAGAAATTAGAAGGAGATGAAAAAGGAGAGATATAAATGTCCAGTTTCCACTCCACAGTGCTTATGTAATATTGTCAGGGAATGAATGAGGGTAAGTTGCTGTGATCATCCAATTCGTCATTCACTTCCGCAGCAGACATCTGTGGAGTACCTCATCCAGCACCCGGCAGTGCCAGATCAGCTCTTACCCTCGTGGTTATTTTGGCACAGCCTTGGAGAGGGTTTGGTGCACTCATGAAGGAATAAAAAAATGAGTTCCTTAAAACTTTAAAGTCATTACTGCTTTACTCTGCTAGCTTATTTAAAGATTCATTTATTAACTCACTCAGCAAATATATTTATTTTGATTAATTACTGTAGAAAAGACTATGCTAGGTTTCAGGAGTCATGAAAAAAATAAAGATGCTGCTTTCAAAGAGCAAAGAAGCTCCCTGCATTTCAGTGGTTCCTATGGTGTCAATAAACACATCAGTCGAGTTAAATCCAATATAATAACCAGCAGTGGTTTGGAACACTCGTTTGAAATGTCCTGGGGCTGGAATAAATAATGAATCATTACTATGAAGTGCGAGGTCCCTGGGGAGTATGACCTTCGGACTAGCCAGCGATGGGATGAAAGGCGTCTCTGGTCTCCGCGGTTGTGTGAGGAGATGGCATCTGTAATAATCCACTCGCAGCTCAGGGGCCACGACGGGAGGCAGTGCTGCTGCCTCTCCGAGATCTGCTGTGTGTCTCCAGGTCTTACTTACTGTGCTTTGCATCATCTAAACCCTCCTGTCATTTCCTCTTTGGCTGTAATGAACCTTTTTTTTTTTTCTCCAGAAACTGTTCACTACTGTCCCTCTCACAGAGTTACTAACAAATCTCACAAGTTTCAAGGCCAACAAATGACAAACCGTGTGCAAGCAGAGGATGAAAAAAAAATTCTGGAGTCAAGTGAGCACGAGTTCACAATATTTTTGTCTTTGTGAATCTACAAAGCATCACAACGTCCCTGCAGGCTACTGGGATACTAAAGGAATAAGGTCTCAGTTTTTGAAAGTTGGGAGAGGAGATCTAGTATTGAAGGGATCTGTTGTTATTTCAGGTCTGGAGAAACGTAGAGAGTTCAGAGAGACATCACCAAGATAATTTTTAAAAAAAATAGGTTGAAGGTAGAAGATAGGGTGGGAAAAGTGTGGCTTTCAGTAACAGAAGACACGATGGCTTGTGAAGGAGAGTTTTCTTGGGAGGTGAGCATGAGTGAAAGGGGAGGCAATGTTGAGGCCAGTCTCCTGTGATTATTTTTCAACATCTCTGCAAGGGAGGTTTTGGGCTGCCCCAGTATGTACCATTTCCATTGCAAAACTAGTTGCATTTGAAGTGAGGTGAGTGATTCAGCTTAGAAACATGTTTTTAATAGACGTGCTACAGTCCCAGGAAGAGCACAAGTTTCCAGCTCCATCCGCTTGGAATCCTGACTAGGCTGCTTGGTGGATTTGTGTGATCTTGTTTACATTACTTCGTATTCTCATCTGCACAATTGACCTAAATAAGCCTGTGCTGTAATTGAAAGATGAAGCAGGTAACTGTATGGGAAACACCCATATCAGGCACATGTTAGCTTTTCTACTAAATGGAAACTATTATTATCACAAAGTTACAGAAGATGTTTGCAAAATCCTTATTTCCTGAAGATAGTGAAAAACTACACAGATTTTCATGAAATTGCAATATTAGATGTGGTCCTGGAAGAGGGAATTTGAAAACCCTCTGTACATTCCCAACAAATACACTTTGTTTTATTTCCTCAGTGTAAAATAATGTGGAGTTAACATACTAGTATATAAAGTAAAATTATACCCCCTCTAATGCTATGCTTAAGGTGATCACCATGAACAGCTTGATGTATACCCTTTCATATCTTTCTCTGGTTACATGAAAAAGAAAAATCCCACACATATACATATGCATATATATACTTATAAAAAATAGAATTATATTGTACACGTATTTTTGCAATTTTTTTTACGTAACAATGTATCACAGACATCTTTCTATGACATCTCATGGGGTTCTATCTAGTTTTTATTTTATTTTTGTTTAAATGGTTGTATAATATTCCCTAGTGTGGATATATCATTCTTTGTTCGATCAGTCTCCTTCTGTTTGACTTTTAGATTGTTGCTTTTTTTTTTTTCTGTAACAAATGATCCTGCAATGCACAACTGTGTAAGTTTTATTTCTGTAGGATTTAGTCCTAGAAATATGCATGGCTATGTCAATGCATATTTGATGTTGTAATAGGTTAGTTTTCAGAAGACATTATTAGTTTCTGGTTAGGATTTATTTTAACTGACTTTAAACCAATGTGTATGGCTTGCATTACTGAAAACAGCTTAAAAGAAATGGCCTATTGACCAATGAGCTAAATGGGACACCAAGTGAATAAAGTTGGAGTCTTTATTTCTCTTGAATTCTGGTAGTTACAAGATTGTCATCTTCCTAGAGCTTGTTTCAGTAATTCTGATCCCCTGGGAACAAAATCATAGCTCTGGGAACTTTGGGATTTGCTGAGGAAGAATGTTCTTAGATGCTTTAAAGCTATGCTGGTGGCTCCAGTTAGATCATTAGTACCTTTCAGTCAACAGTGTCACAGAGGTAGGGGAGGTGCGGTTTGGAGTGTGGTCTTTGTTCATATCCCTGAGGACGCTGTCAAGATAACCAAGGCAGTTTTCTCTTGTACTTGTAACAGTGAAATCAGCTCGGAGAAAATTGGTAGCTTATTGTACTTTAGTGGGTGAAATGTAGCATGCTTAGTTATCCAACTCATATACCTGCCACAGGGCTTCGCTTGTGGCTCAGATGGTAAAGTGTCTGCCTACACTGCGGGAGACCCGGGTTCGAGCCCTGGGTTGGGAAGATCCTCTGGAGAAGGAAATGGCAACCCACTCCAGTACTCTTGCCTGGAAAATCCCATGGATGGAGGAGCCCGGTAGGCTACAGTCCATGGGGTCACAAAGAGTCGGACACGACTGAGCGACTTCACTGTGTTAGGAAAATGGAATCTGAGAGCCTGTGTCATTTGCATTGTGTGGAGCAAGAGGAAAACTGGTTGTACTGTAGCTGGGGTACTGTTTCTTTGCCCTCCTAGTTCCCTTATCTCCTATTTCAAACACTTTCACTGCCAAAACCCTAATCCACGTCTGCACAAAGAGAACGCTGCTACACCGCCAGCATGAGGAAAAGCTCTGGGGCCCTTAGAACTCTCCCCGGGTTAAAAGTGCTTCTATTAACTTGTTTGTTGACTTGTTTCTGATAAAGAGCCCTATTTTCTCTCTAGTGGCTCCAGAAGAGGAAATTAATTTCTAGTTTTGAATTCATTTTCTTCTTTATGTAAATAAAGCTTTGATAAAATATAATGCATGCACGTAGTTTAAAAATAAAATAATGCAGGAAGACTTATGATGGGAAATGATTTCCCCACTCCTTTCCCTGTCAGTTCTGATAGCATCTTTAACTTCTGTTTCTTCTGATGACTGCTTCCATCCCTCTGAACGGGATTCCTACACTGTACCTTCCTCTCTTTTGTTAAAATTAATTATATACATATATGTATACTGCACTTACATTTCCTCTTTCCTCTTTGTTTCCTTCTTCCCAGTACATTTAAATCATCATTTTACAATTCTGCAATGGGTTATCATATTTAGGTTGTTTTCATGTCTAGAAAGAGAAAATCAATTCCAAGTATTTAAGCAGTTAGAAAAATGTATTTTCCCACAATAGGATGTTCCAAAATAGGTTGGCTATAAGGTTGATTAATTTAGATAATGTCTAAAGGAATATGGAAGTTCCCTTGGAAAAGGAAATGGCAACCCACTGCAGTATTCTTGCCTGAGAAATTCCATGGACAGAGGAGCCTGGCAAGCTAGAGTCCATGGAGTCCCAGAGAGTCGGACGTGACTGAGCAGGCATGCAAAAGAACGGGAGAGGCTGTTTCCTCCTTCATATCTTTCCCAGAAGCTGCAGATTTTTCTCTCCTGTAGCTTTGGGCGAAACCGACCACATACTCACCACTATCGGCTGACAAGGGCTGTGCAGTTATCATGATGTAGATCAATCACGATTTACCCTTGATTTTTCTGAGCACATGCTTGTAAAGAATAATGTGGACACGTGAACACGATCTGGGCTCTGCTAACGAACAAGAAGCAGGGGGAAGGGGAGGTGGCGACGGGTCAGGCGCCAGTCACGTCCACTCTAATTACCTTGTAACGTTAATTCCTCTTGTCCCTTTAGTTGCTCCTCTGTGGACTCCCCAACCTTTCTCCTCAGCAGTCTTCCTTCCCTTTCACTTCCCAGCATTTGTCATCTGTGCTTTTACGTCACTCGCTACCCTTCACACTCTGCTGTGTATATTAAAAAAAAAATCTTCAAGTTTTGTGTGTAGATTGACTGACCAAAAGTCAATCATTGAGGTTGAGGACAGGGATGTAGGAACATACCTAAATTCGGCAACCCAGCCGTCTCACATGGGGTTCTGATACGAATTGAAGGTGGTTAAAGCTACTATAGAAACAAAATCTTTGGCTTGAGGGAAGTCTCAGCTTGCAAATGTAAATTGCAACACTCTATGATTCCTCTTCTCCCCAAGAATTGGAAGAATCTTCCTTCCAAAACAGGGATAGGGCATGCGTTACTGCCAGCTGGTGGGACTTTGTCCAGTTCTGGACCAGAAATCTGTGTGCAAAATAATTTCCTTTGCTCAGGGCTGGAGAACACACAGCTTTCACACAGATCATACAGGCTTTCAATTAGGATTTACCTCAACAGGCCAGCTCCCTGTGATAAATGACCCACAGGGAAAGACAAATGAAGCCCTGCACTGGGCAAGCTGTTCTCTGAGAATAACTCTGCTCTCTGGGTATTGTCAGTGAGAATTCCTGGTGAGGGGAAATGGATTGTGTCCCAGGGAGAAAAAAACACACAGGAGTGAGGATTGCTGTGAGAACTGTGGGTGAGGTGGCTTCAAGGAAGAATCAATAACAGATGGATGGAGAGTTAGCAATGTGAGGTTTTATAGAGGAAATCTTTGTAGCTCTAATTAGAAGCGGAATATGGATTCTGCTCAGACGGCAGCTCTGGAATACTTGCCGCTCCGTTTCCCTATTCATGCAGTTAGCATGATTTAGCGTACTGGTGGGCAGAAACCCTGGTTACAGTGACGCTAATTAGAGTATCTGTACTTGCCCCTAGAGGACCATTTCCCCCAGCTTTGCATCTTAAGTAGTGAATGGAAGAGGGAATTTTAATGATGTCCTATTAAGGCAGCTAAACAGTGCAACAAATAGTTCTCACTTCCTCAGCTGGCATTGTTAAGAAAATTATTTGTTCTAGCGAAATTCTGGGTCCTTAACAATCAAGGGTTATTGTTGGTTCTCAAAGGACCACGGATTCAGATAGCTTTTCAGGTGGATGTAGGGGGAAAGGTGTGGAAGATGTTTGGTTTGCACAGAGGAGAGGAATAATTCTTTTCCTCTCATTGACATTCTTTCTCCTTATGATAATTATTTTGGAATAATTTTCTCCCATCACGGGCCAACTTAGAGTAACTGTGGAAACTGAATTACATAGAAGTTGTGAGCCAAAATTCCTGCATCATTAAATTTAGAATCAGATAATAACACGGGTTCTTCTAGCAAGTAGCCATTCAAGCAGTCTGCTGCTATTTCACACCAAAAAAGTTTGAATTGACCCTTGAGATTCAGGGCTGTTCAATCTGGATCTTGGAACCTCTCTGAAATGGGCACAGCTCTTCCCTGTCCCGCCTCTCTCCTTCATCTTAGGATGAGCCCGTATTAACGCTTAGATGGCTAGCCTCAACCTGGGCCAATCCTCTTGCCTTTCGTCAGCTCCAGGCCTCAGTGTGTGGGTGAGTTGCTCGCTGGAATCTGATTGGACTTGGTGGTAGAGCAGTAGGGCCAGGGTGAATGCTACGATTCACACCATGCCAGGTTCCTTTCAGCATAGATTTATCACTTGGAATTGCTGTCTCTCTGCTCTTTGTATCTGTGTCTTCACTCTCTTTTTCCTCCTTTTTGTTGGTAGCCTGGGCCCTCCAGTGTCAGGCCTGACAGCAAAGAGCTCCATCCCATGATGGCGATGGTTGTATCTGCCTGAGACGGGTGGGCCGGAGCTGGAAGGAGAGCTGGAGAGGTTGCCCATCTGACATGCGTGGTGTGAAGGTAGCCTCTCTGGCTCTAACTGATGGCTGAGTCAGTTCTCCTGTTAGGACCCATCGGAAGTTTTAACCTAGTATCTCTTCTGGTTCACTTTTTTAGTCTTTCCCCCTCTGCTGGCTTCTTCCTTTAGGACCCACAGATGTGTTTTGATTTCATTATAATTGGCCAAGTCATAAGATATGTAGCTCAGCTGGTAAAGAATCTGCCTGCAATGCAGGAGACCTGGGTTCAATCCCTGGGTTGGGAAGACCCCCTGGAGAAGGAAGTGGCAACCCACTCCAGTATTCTTGCCTGGAGAATCCCATGAACAGAGGAGCCTGGTGGGCTACAGTGCATGGGGTTGCAAGAGTCAGACATGACTTAGCAAGTAAACCACCACCACATAATTGGCCAAACCATGTTTATTTCTGTATATGCGTTTATCTCTATCTCTGTCTCCATTTTCTCAGCCCGAGACTCCTCAGTGCTATGGCCAACATTCTTGAATCAAGTCTTCATATTTCATCACCCATGTACTCTTTGGCCCTTTAAAATCCGTCTTCTCCCTGTAATATTTATTTGAAATGGCTTCCTTCAAGGTCACAAGCGACATTTTATATTTAAATATTTTTATTATAGAAAATGCCAAACATACATAAAAGTAGAGATAAGGTTATTCTCACTGAATGCCTGTTGATTTCCTTTTTATAATACTTCCTTTTATAATCATCACTCTCACGTTTATCCCCTTTCCATTGTAAAGTAACTAATGATGTTGGACTCTATATCTTTAACAGAATGGTATTAAAAAAATATAACTACCATATATCTCACTTATCAAAATGAGCAATTCTTTAATATCTTCTGATTCCCAGGTATATATTTAAGTTTTTCTGTAACTAATTACCAAAACCAATGAACTTTTGCTTTTATTCCTTTGATTCAATAGTCATAGTAGACCATTTTAGAGAGGTGATATTAAACTCTGGGTATAACAGTCCCCTGACCTCAATTCCAGCTGTCATCACTTTCCCTTTTCTCAAGTGAGGATTGAGAGAATAGCCTAGACGGTCTCTTAGGTTCCTTCCAGTTCAGCTGTGCATCTCAGAGTCTGCAACAGTTCCCCAAGGAAGCCTTCCTTCCCCAGCTGCTTTCACCTCACCAGGTCCAATTCCTATCCAGCTGTTCCTTGAAAAAAAAAAAAACAAATAAACATATATATATATATATCTCTTCACTGAAGAGAGATCTCTATTGGTCTATCTACCTATGTATTCCCATCATTTCTATTCTAGATTCCTGAATTTGTTACTTGTTTAACTGTCTGTCACTCATGGACAATGGACTTCACTGGTGGCTCAGATGGTAAAGAACTCACCTGAAATGCAGGAGACCCAGGTTCGATCCCTGGGTTGGGAAGATCTCCTGCATAAGGAAATGACTACCCACTCCAGTATTCTTGCCTGGGGAATTCCATGGACAGAGAAGCCTGGTGGGTTACATTCCTTGGGTTGCAAAGAGTTAGACACGACTGAGTAATTAACACTTCCACATGGACAATGTCCTCATAGTCATTCTTGTATGTCTAGTGCCTGGTTAAATAGTACTGAACTGTCTAATTAATTCTTAATATCAACATTTCTGTTACTGATATACAGCAGTTATTGATTGCTTACTATGTGTTATGTTGTATGCTAAGTGCTATGCATGCTTTATTTCATTTAATCCTGATAACTCTTTGAATAAAGCCCCATCATCACTCCAGTGCTCTTGCCTAGAAAATCCCGGGGAAAGCAGAGCCTGGTGGGCTGCTGTCTATGGGGTTGCACAGAGTCAGACACGACTGAGCCACTTAGCAGCAGCAGCCATCATCATTATTATTACTTTATTACATTATTATTACAAAAGGCAGAGGAACCAAAGATCAAATTGCCAACATCTTTGAAAAAGAATGTTCCAGAAAAGCATCTACTTCTGCTTTACTGACTATGCCAAAGCCTTTGACTGTGTGGATCACAGCAAACTGGAAAATTCTGAAAGAGATGGGAATACCAGACCACCTGACCTGCCTCCTGAGAAATCCATATGCAGGTCAAGAAGAAATAGAACCGAACATGGAACAATGGACTGGTTCCAAATTGGGAAAGGAGTACGTCAAGGCCGTATGTTGTTACCCTGCTTATTTAACTCATATGCAGAGTATATCATGTGAAATGCTGGGCTGGATGAAGCCCAAACTGGAATCAAGTTTGCCAGGAGAAATATCAATAACCTCAGACATGCAGATGACACCACCCTTATGGCAGAAAAGCGAAGAGGAACAAAAGAGCCCCTTGATGAAGGTGAAAGAGGAGAGTGAAAAAGCTGGCTTAAAACTCAACATTCAAAAAACGAAGATCATAGCATCTGGTTCCATCACTTCATGGCAAATCAATGGGGAAACAGTGGAAACAGTGATAGACTTTATTTTCTTGAGCTCCAAAATCACTGCAGATGGTGACTGCAGCTATAAAATTAAAAGATGCCTGCTCCTTGGAAGAAAAACTATGACAAACCTAGAAGACATATTAAAAAGCAGAGACATTACTTTGCTGACAAAGGTCCATTGAGTCAAAGCTATGGTTTTTCCAGTAGTCATGTATGGATGTGAGAGTTGAACCATAAAGAAAGCTGAGTGCAGAAGAATTGATGCTTTTGAACTATGATGCTGGAGAAGATGCCCGAGAGTCCCTTGGACAGCAAGGAGATAAAACCAGTCCATCCTAAAGGAAATCAGTCCTGAATATTCATTAGAAGGACTAATGCTGAAGCTGAAACTCCAATACTTTTGGCCACCTGATGCAAATAAATGACTCACTGGAAAAGACCTTGATGCTGGGAAAGATTGAAGGCAGGAGAAGAAGGGGAAAACAGAGAATAAGATGATTGGATGGCATCACTGATTCAATGGACATGAATCTGAGCAAGCTCCAGGAGTTGGTGATCAACAGGGAAGCCTTGCGTGCTGCAGTCTGTGGGATGCCCAAGAGTTGGACATGACTGAGTGACTGAACTGAACTGACAAGTGAAGAAGCTGAGGCTTAGTGAGGTCATTAGGCCAAGGTAAGAGAAAGAGTGGAACAGAGAGGTCATTTGATGTAGAGTTTTGAGTCCCAAGTGTACTACTCCTTGTCTGTGATTATGGATGAGCTTTGTTGGATAAGGCAGACCTCTGCTTCTCCACTGGCAACATAAGGATTGTGGCAGATCTTTGCCTTACAGAACAGCGATGACTAAATTGGGTGGTGCATTTGAAGCTGCTTGAAAGCTGTTAGGCTTGTGAGAAAATCACACATAATCTTTCAACTATAATTTACTGTTCTCCTTTGCAAATAACTGCCTTCCATTCTTTTCCCTAGTCATGTAATGCACAGAGTTGTAATCATAGCATGCATTCCATTCCGTGACCTACTTTTCCGGTTATGGACATTATTATGTTGCCATATATTTTTCCTTTTTATTGTGAAGTATATCACATACATAGAAGAGTGTATAAAATGCATAAACATAGTTTAAAGAATAATTATAAAATGAAAAGTTGTAATACACAAGCTAGATCAAACCATTACCGACACTTTGGTAATGGCTGTGTCCCTCTGTGATTGGTACCCTCTTTTTAAAATTTTTTTAAAATTTGTTTTGTTTGTATTTGGCTGTGTTGGGTCTTTGTTGCTGTGCCCATGCTTTCTCTGGCTGCAGCGAGCAAGGGCTGCTCTGCTGCCACGCGTGGGCTTCTCATGCCCGTGTCTTCTCTTGTTGAGGAGCTCAGGGCCTAGGTGTGCAGGCTTCGTAGCTGTGGCATGAAGGCTTAGGTGTCCTGAGGCATGTGGGATCTTCCGGGACCAGGGATTGAAGCCGTGAGCCCTGCACAGGCAGGCATATTCTCAACCACTGGACCACCAGAGAAATCCTTGTACCCTCTTTTAAAAGGTGATGCTTTTAATCTAAAGGAATCCCTGTATTAGCTCTGTGTTCACTATGGTGTTTCTCATTATAGCTTTATCACTTATGTGTATATACTTCAACAATACAAGCACAAACCTAGCCATGTAAGGAAAAAGCAATATTGCCCCTTTTAGATGAAACATAAAAAATATAACTTGTTCAGAGTCACTGGATTATAGCCTGGTCTCAGCTTTCCTAAACGTTTTTAAGAGCCCCTTTTTGGGAAGTCATGGTGCATGGTCACGTGTGAATCCTAGGAAGCAGAGCTTACTACAGTTAGGGTGTCTGGCAGGAGTACAGATGGGCCAGGTACTGGATATCTAGTAGGAAAATGTTGAAGGGGAGAGAATGCTTTGTGTTCTCCACTTTGAAGCTACAATGGCCTGCTTCAGACTTACAGGAATAGATCAAAGCAAAACGTTTCTCTAGGAAGAAATGAGTATTCCAAGCTGATCCAAGAGTCGAGGTGCAGAGTAGAGAAGAGAATCATCAAAGTGACAGTGAAGTCGCTCAGTCGTGTCCGACTCTTTACAACCCCATGGATTGTAGCCCACCAGGCTCCTCCGTCCATGGGGTTTTCCAGGCAAGAGTACTGGAGTGGGGTGCCATTTCCTTCTCCAATGCATGAAAGTGAAAAGTGACAGCAAAGTCGCTCAGTCGTGTCCGACTCTTTACGACCCCACGGATTGTAGCCTACCAGGCTCCTCCATCCATGGGATTTTCCAGGCAAGAGTACTGGAGTGGGTTGCCATTGCCTTCTTTCCAGGATCTTCCCAACCCAGGGATCCAGCCCCGGTCTCCCACATTGTAGGCAGATGCTTTGCCATCTGAGCCACCAGGGAAGTCCCCAGAATCACCAATGCATGGTTCAGATAAGCCAAGTGTGTATGGGTAGAGGCTTTAATCCCTCAGATTACAATTATGACAAAAAAGCAGGAGGACCTTGCTAGTTAACGGTAGCTCTCCACATGTCAGTGTTTTGAATAAGGTTGTTCTAGTTGCTGCTCTATACTTGTTCCGTAACTACCTTGGGATCTTCCTTCACTTTTCCCCTGAGAATTCCTTTTTCTTTCTTTACTTTGGATCTCCTATTTTCTCAAACCCCATGTTTTTCTCTTTTTTTGGTTTACTTCTTCATTTCGGTAGAACTAATTATTCAGTTTTACTCAACAATGGGTTAGTGGGAGTTTTTGGTGGGTTTTTTTTTTTTTTTTGAGAATGTGGATGTCTGAAAATGCCTATATCCCATCGTCTCACCTGTTTGATAGTTTGGTTGTCCTTTGAAGCCAGTTCTCCAGTGTCTTCTCTCTATCAGTCTAGAAAGGTCCAGAAAGGTCCAGGAAGGTCCAGAGTGATATGGATTTCTTCTCCTTTCCTGTCCTCCTCCTTCTCTCTCCCTCTCCCTCTCTGAAAACTTATAGAATCTCCTCTTTGCCCCACTGTTTTGAAAGAATGTATACAAAACTGTTCACAGTAACGTGCCTCATTCTAGTCTACTCACCCGCTACTGGCAGACAGTGGGCCTTTTCAAGCTGGCATCTCAATTTTGGGAATGTTCCTTAATTATTGTGTGGATGAGTTTCTCCTCTTTGTTTCTATGTTTCTGGAGCTTGGATTTCCTGGATTGATTCCCTTATTTTTCTTTTTTTTTTAAATTTAAATTTATTTATTTTAATTGGAGGCTAATTACTTTACAATATTGTATGGGTTTATCTCTTATTTTTCTTATCTTTTTCTCTTGTTTCCCAGATTTTTGTCTTTCTTATGTGTGAGAGTGCTCAGTTCAGTCACTCAGTTGAGTCCAACTCTTGCGACCCCATGAACCGCAGCACGCCAGGCCTCCCTGTCCATCACCAACTCCCGGAGTTCCCCTAAGCCCATGTCCATTGAGTTGGTGATGCCATCCAATCATCTCATCCTCTGTCATCCCATTCTCCTCCTGCCCTCAATCTTTCCCAGCGTCTTTTCCAGTGAGTCAGCTCTTCGCATCAGGTGCCCAAAGTATTGGAGTTTCAGCTTTAGCATCAGTCCTTCCAATGAACATTCAGGACTGGTCTCCTTTAGGATGGACTGGTTGGATCTCCTTGTAGTCCAAGGGACTCTCAAGATTCTCTAACATCAAATCAAAGGCAGCTTTGGTGCTTTGGTGCTCAGCACCTTTGGTGCTCAGCTTTCTTTATAGTCCAACTCTCACATCCATACATGACTACTGGAAAAACCATAGCCTTGACTAGACGGACCTTTGTTGACAAAGTAATGTCTCTGCTTTTCAATATGCTGTCTAGGTTGGTCATAACTTTCCTGCCAAGGAGTAAGCATCTTTTAATTTCATGGCTGCAGTCACCATCTGCAGAGATTTTGGAGCCCAGAAAAATAAAGTCAGCCACTGTTTCCACTGTTTCCCCATCTATTTCCCATGAAGTGATGGGACCAGATGCCATGATATTCGTTTTCTGAATGTTGAGCTTTAAGCCAACTTTTTCACTCTCCTCTTTCACCTTCATCAAGAAGCTCTTTAGTTCTTCACTTTCTGCCATAGGAAATTTCCTCAACCCTTCTATTTTTTTTTTAACTTTTGGTGATCACATTTCTAACTTATAAGAGCATTTTACACTGTTCTCTGAAGATCTCTTTTAAAAAACAGCATCCTATTTTTGTTTTATGCCCACAGTATCTCATCTGATTAATAACAAATTGTTCATGTTTTCTCTTTTTGCATCGTCACTATTTAACTAAGTTCTTTTCCCCTAATTTTGTGTTTTGGGTCTCTATTCTGTGCAGGATTGAGCATGTTTTCATATGTTCAAAGTCATTTGTATTTCCTACACTCTTATTACTATCTATCCATAGCTAGTATTTTAAGGTTGAGAATCATTAATATCGGCATGAATGCAGAACTCTTGGTGGAGTATAAATTTATAACAGCTTTTTTGAAGAGAAAGTAGCAGTGTTTCTCAAAATTTTGAAATGTATGTACCCTTTGATCAAGAATTTAGTATCAGAGAAATGCAAATTAAAGGTACATTTTGAGGTTTCTGGTCAAGAGAAAAATGAAGGGACAAGATTTAACTTGTTACCATAACTGAAAAACTGGACAAAACCTACAAAACAATCATTTTAAGACCTGGAATCATAGGCAGTGGGAGATATTCCTGAGAGAAGGACAGTAAGCACTCAAAACTGCGTGACTGTAGCAGCTTACTCCCTAGGCACTTTCTAGGCCCCAGCACAGGAAGGGGAACCTGGCAGTCACAGTTAACTGGGGAGATGGAGGTCGGAGTCTGGGGAGGCAGCTGTTGCCAACATGGCAAGAATTTGTGAGTCAGAGTTCCCTAGAGAACAGGCAGAAAGGAAGGAGACAGAGAAGGAGAGGGAGAGAGGGCACCGCCGGGGGCTCTCCTGAGAGTTTGGCCCAGTACTAAGTGTGAGGGCAGAGCCCTATAAGAGCAGAAAAAGTGACCACCAAAAGGAGGAAAGCGTTTCCCTGGTGGTGCAGTGGTTAAGAATCTACCTGCCCGTGCAGGGGATGTGGGTTCAGCCCCTACTCTGGGAAGATCGTACATTGCTGCGTGGTGACTAGACCTGAGCACCACAGCTGCTGGGCCCATGCAATGCAACTGTTGAAGCCCATGGTCTGCAACAGGAGAGGCCGCTGTGGTGAGATGCCCAGGCCGTGCAGCTGGAGAGCAGACCCTGCTCGCCGCAACGGAGAAAGTCCATGCGCAGCCAAGAGACCCAGCCCAGCCAGAATCAAATAAACAAACGAATGAGTGAGCTAGCGAAAGTCGCTCAGTCGTGTTTGACTCTTGGCGACCCTGTGGGCTATGCAGTCCATGGAATTCTCCAGGCCCGAATACTGGAGTGGGTAACCTTTCCCTTCTCCAGGGGATCTTCCTGGCCCAGGGATCAAGCCCAGGTCTCCTGCACTGCGGGCGGATTCTTTACCAACTGAGCTATCAGAGAAGCCCAGATAAATAAATAAATCTAAAAAAAAAAAAAAAAAGGAAGAACAATTACTGGGATTCAAACAGGCTGGGAACACTTCATGTTCCCACAAGCCATAGTGGAAAGACCTCATTATATACACGTTGGATAGAAACCACCAAAGAATTTGAGCTTAGTACTCAAACTAAATTAGCTCTTGACTAATGACTGCTCTGGATACAACTTAACAAAGCTTAAAAGTAGGTCTTGAAAGTATTCTGCTTATTCCAATAGATTACCCGTGTGTCAGAAAAATATCCAATCTTATTTAAAGGCATACATAAACTCCAGAGATGGTAGAATTAGCAGAAAAGGATACTAAAGCATCTAAGTAGATACATGCCATATGTTAAAAAAGGTGGAAGAAAACATGAGTGTGTTTAGGAGAGAAATGGGAATATAGATATGTGTTCCAAAAGGAATTTTTAAAGATGAAAAAAATACTGTATCTAAAATACTGTATCTAAATACTGTTACTGTATCTAAAAAATACTGTAGGAGTAACAGCAGGTGAGGCAGTGGAGAAGACATGTTCAGTACATGCTAAGGCAGTAACAGAAACCACCCAAAAGAAAGCGCAGGAAATGAGAAGACTAAAGAAAAGCTTCACTAGAGCGTTATTCTGTGGGACAGTATTAGGCAGCCTAAACTCTGTGTAATTGGACTTCTGGAAATAAAGGGGAAGGAGAGAGAAAAATATTCAGACGGCTCTGGCCATTACCAGTCATTGGAGGGACTTTGGACAATTTCAGAGGGGCTTTTGGTGACCAAGGCCCGTGCTGGACCAGGTCCAGAGTTGGAGAGCCTTGTGTGCACGACACTGTTGTCTCTGGCAGGTCCAGGCAGCAGACTTAGAAAGTTTCAGGGAAGATGCTCCAGAGCACGGGGATCCCTGAGTGGCAAGATGCAGGACAGGGTCCCCACTGGCCTCCAGTCTAATGGTGTGACTGTATCCACATACATTTTATCCCAGGGAAAAATGCTGTGGCCCCCTTTCCTTTTATGCCCAGTTGCATGTCTGCTGCTGATGGAGTGAGATGTAAATAAGGGTAACGAACTTTTATTGTATTAAGTCAGTGAGATTTCAGGGCATGTCTATTATAGTAGCTACACAATAATTATTCAAATTAATCATTCCGCTTCTTCCAAGTTTTAATTACCTTTGAACTTGAGTAACCTCCAGAACGGCTAGTATCTTGTTCTGGTCTTTTTTTCTCATGCTCATCTGAGTTTCCTCCATCTACCCACTGCACTGTGCTTTTTATAGCTGAAGAACTTCACAACACTTCTAGTTGGCTGGTGGCACTTTGTTCTAGTTTCTTTATATCATTCCTGTCATTTTAGGAATTTGGGGTTAAGAAAGTAATTAAATTTGTGTGCTTAATCCACCATCTTGAGTCAATCTTCCTCTCATTGTATTAATTTGCATTTTTTGGATTCCTTATAAGCCTGAACATTTCCCCATATGTTTGTTTCCTGATTGCTTCCTAATTTGTGAATTTGCTGCTCATGTCCTTTGCTTTTTCTTTATTGTAATATTCATTTATTATTAAGAATTGAGAACTGCTGCATTCAAATTTATGAGTTCTAAAATTTGCCCAGTGCATTTCTGTTTCTCTTTATTTACTCATGTTGGTTCTATTCACTCTCCACTATCCTCTGCTTGTTTAAATTGGACCCTTTGCAACATATCTGAGAGACTTCCTTTTCAGTTACAGACCCAGTCTTCAGTTATCATTCCTCCAATAATGTCAGGCATATCTCATTTTATTTAGCTTCACTTGATGGCATTTTACAGATTCTGAGTTTTTACAAATTAAAGTTTTGTAAGCACTTTGTGGCAAGCAACTCTGTTGGCACTGTTTTTCCTATAGCACCTGCTCACTCTGTGTCTTTGTATCACATTCTGCCAATTCTTGCAGTATTTCAAAGCTTTTCTTTATTATTATATTTGTTACGGTGATCTGTGACCAGGGATCTTTGGTGTTGCTACTATAATTTTGGGGGGGGAGGCAAGGAGTCACACCCATGTAAGGGTGTGAACTTAGTAGATAAATGTTATATGTATTCGGCTGCCTGGCTGTTCTTCATCTCTCTCCCTTTTCTCAGGACTCCCTGTTCCCTGGGACATATTGATATGGAAACTAGACCACTTAATAACCCTGCAGTGGCTTCTAGGGGTTCAAGTAAAAAGAAGAGTCACTTAAAAGAGTCTTTTAAATGACTTTAAAAGAGTCATTTAAAGTCATATCTCTCACTTTAAATCAAAAGCTAGAAGCTTAGTGAAGAAGGCATGTTAGAAGTCAAGACAAGAGAAAAGGTAGTCAGAAGTGCCTATTAGCCAAGTTGTGAATGCAAAGGAGACGTTCCTGAAGGAAATTAAAACCACTGCCCCAGTGAACACACAGATAATAGGACAGAGAAACAGCCTTATTGGTGATCTGGAAGAAGCTGTAGTGGTCTCGATGGAAGATCAAGCCAGCTACAACATTCCCTCGTGCCAAAGCCTACTCCAGAGGAAGGCCTCAACTTTCTCCCCTTCTATGGAAGTTGAGAGAGGTTAGGAAACTGTGGAAGTAAAGTTTGAAGCTAGCAGAGGTGGGTTCATAAAGTTTAAGGAAAGAAGCCATTCCTATAATATACAAGTACAGGTAAAGCAGCAAGTGCTAATATACAAGCTGCAGCGAGTTATCTAGAAAATCTAGCTAAGATAATTAACAAAGCTGGCTATGGCTACACTAAACTAGATTTTCAACGTAGACGATAAATTGAAATGTAGACAATACATTAACGATACATCAACTAGACGATACATTAACTCTGATGGAAGAAGATGGCATATAGGACTTTCATGGTTAGAGAGGAGAAGTTAATGCCTGGTTTCAAAGCATCCAAGGACAGACCGATTTTTGTGTTAGGGGCTGGTGCCTTGAAGTTAAAGCCAGCGCTCACTTACCATTCCCCTAATCCTAAGGCTCTTAAGAATTATGCTAAACCTACTCTATCTGGGCTCTATAAATGGGACAACAAAGCCTGGATGACAGCACATCTATTTACAACATGGTTTCCTGAATATTTTAAGCCCACTGTTGAGATCTACTGCTCAGAAAAGAAGCTTCTTTCCAAAATATCACTTCTTACTGACAATGCACCTGGTCACCCAAGAGCTCTGATGCAGGTGTACAGTGAGATTCACGTTTTCATGCTGCTAACACAGCATTCATTCTGCAGCCTATGGATCAAGGAATAGTTTTAATTTTCAAGTTTTATTATTTAAGAACTATACTGTGTAAGGCCATCGACAGTGATTCCTCTGACGGGACTGGGCAAAGTAAATTGAAAACCTTCTGGAAAGAAGTCACTATATAGATGCCATTAAGAACATTCATGCTTCATGAGAAGAGGTCAAAGTACCAACCTTAACAGGAGTTTGGAAGCAGCTGATCCCAATCCCCATGGAAGGTTTCAGTGGAGAAAGTAACTGCAGATGTGGTGGAAGCAGCGAGAGAACTGGAATTAAAGGTGAAGTCTGAAGATGGGACTGAGTTGCTGCAATTTCATGATAAAGCTTGAATGAATGGGGAGTTGCTTCTTATGGATGAGCAAAGAAAGTAGTTTCTTGAGATCGAATCTACTCCTATTGAAAATACTGTGAACACTGTTGAAAAGACAACAAATTTAGAATATTACATAAACTTAGTTGATAAAACAGTGGCAGGGTTTGAGAGTATTAACTCCAGTTTTGAAAGGAGTTCAACCGTGGGTAAAATGCTTATCAAACAGCATTGATGCTACAGAGAAATAGTTTGTGAAAAGAAAAGTCAGTTAATTCAGCAAACTTCATTGTTGTCTTATTTTGACAAAATTGCCGAACCCACCCCAACCCTCAGCAACCACCACCCTGATCAGTCAGTAACCATCAACATTGAGGCAAGACCCTCTTCTAGCAAAAATATTATGACTCACTAAGACCCTAGTGATGATTAGCACTTTTAGCAGTAAAGTATTTTTATATTAAGGTCTGTACATTGTTTTTCAAGACATAGTGCTATAAACAGTCAATAGACTGCAGTATATTGTAAATATAACTTTAAATATGCCGGGGAACCAAAACTTTCGTATGACTTGCTTTATTGTGATATTCACTTAATTATAGTGTTCTGGAACTGATCCCATGATATCTCTGAGGTAAGGCTGTATTTGTAATGGGAATATATATTGTGTACTTATTCTCAGTAGACTTCATACCATGCATTTTATGCATGTTATCATATTTGATTCTTTTTTTAGAGTTCTATTGAATTTTTAAAAATGTTTAATTGGAGGATATTTGCTTTGCACTGTTGTGTTGGTTTCTGCCATACAACAGTGTAAATCAGTCATCAGTCATATTTAATTCTTAAAACAACTTTGCAATAGTTACAATTATTAAACCTATTTTACAGATGAGGAAACTGAGGTATAGACAGGTAAATTGCCTAAAGTTGCACAGATGAAGTGAGATGGGACAGGGACTCAAGTCCACTCTGCCTGTTTGCAAAGCCCTTAAACAGAACACCCTGTTGATTCCTTTGAATTCCTTTTGTCCCTTTGGCTGTGTCACTTGGGTGCAGCATACTTAATTTATGTATAATTATTTATTTTGCCCTATGTATAACCTAAATTTCATATTTGGTTGTAAACTTTTTATGGTTACCCACTTTTGCCAAAGAACAGCTCTTCATAGCCTCTGTGTGGATCTCAGTGATAACAAATGATAGGCCTTCAGTGAAGTTTGTTAAGTGTATTAATTGTTCAGGATCACTTTGGGGTTAGTTAATTACTTGATGGAGATTCTTTTTGCATGCAAATCTGAGAGGCACCTTCTTTGTAATTTGTCTCCGATAACTCTTGCCACACATTAACTATCACTCCTCTTTGATATGCCTCTTTTTATGGCCGTTTATTTAGAAAGTCCTTATGTGACAACAATCCTTCAGCACTCCATGGAATTCCACTTGTAATTATGAAGAACTAATATGCATGGAAGTTTCCACAAGTGGGCTTGCTTTTCTTGGCCCTTTTTCAACCAGGTGAAACTTCTTGATAGAACCTGGATTCTGTCTCATCAATTTTCCTCCAGTAAAAATTTTCAAGTCTCTGTAGTTACCTTTGAAAATTGCAGGGCAATTTGTCATAATGGCAAAGCAGCCTGTCTTCAATGGAACCTCGAGAGTGGCTTGGGTTATTGCCCTTCCATTCTTACAGAGACTAACAGAGTTCAATCATATCTCCCTTCCCAGCCACTGACTGTCTAAAGAAGAGAAAAAAGATTACAGTGCCATCGAGATGATGATAATACTCAGCAATTTATATCCCCTACATTTCCCTGCGTATTTCAGACCTACCCATTCCACGGCATCTTCAAGGCCAGTTGTGCCGGGAACGGAGATGAAGTCCTATTTTCTCCATTCCAAAAGAACAAAGTAGAATTAAAGATATGTGTCTAGATCATGGCATCCCAACAGAAGATAATAATCCTTAAGGATAGTTATTGTTTTTTACAAAGGATGAAATAAAACGCACTACGAAATCTATTCTCATTATTTAAATTATGAATAGAACTATATTTACAAATAGAATTTATAGAAGGCAATTGCGACAGAGTTAAAACTAATGGTTTTGTATTCTTTGATCAATATTCAAGTTTAGAAAAACTTTTACAGACCACTTGTATATTTATTTCTAATTGCTGACCTACAGAAATTTGCAGTGTAGAGCTTGTGATGGTTATAAATACATATATATATATTTTTTGAAGGTGCAGGATGATTTTTATGGTGCACAGTTTGTGTAACTTTTTTGAAAACATGCATAATGAAACCATGTCTTGTTAAAGTAACATGTAAATAGCAAAAGTTTAAAAGCACAAGAGAATGATAAATACCAGATTCAGGAGGGGGCAATTTTAGTGGGGTGGTTGGGGGGAGAAGACACTAGGACAAGCTCATAAGGGTCTTCAAAACATTAGTCACAGAGATCTAAGTGAAAGATCCAGTGCAAATATCTGTTCAGATTCAAAAGAACTAGGGGTGGATTCTTGGGTGTTTATTATGCTTTTAAATACATATATTTTTATTGATTAATATACAATATACCTATTGCCAAGAAGGGTTTGGGGTGATATACAATAAAGTATAAGAATAAGTCTAAAATACAGTCAACTCTTTGCACGATAAAAATGATGGGAAATGTTTGTAAATGTGACTCGATTAATTAAAAGGAAATGTGACAGACAATTGCTTAAATGAGAAAGAAGTTTATTTTTCTGAAACAGAAAGAAGTTCTGGAGCCCAGGGCAGCCCTGTAATGCCTGCAGCAGTCCAGGCTGCTTCCCTCCGGCTGCTCCCCTCTCCTTAGACTGTGCCTCTCCATGTCATGGTTGCAAGGTGCTGGCTGCCCCTCAGTGTCATGACTGTGTTCCAGGCAGGGAGCAGAGACAGAAGCAAAAGGCTATGTGGGCACACCGGCAGAATTTCCATGTTTGAAATAGCTTGCCTAAAAGCCATACCTAGTTATATCTGCTTAGATTTCATTTGCTAAAACTTGGTCACAGTATCACAAAGGGATGTAGATTCCATGTGTGCTTGTAACTGAAAACTTTGCCACATTGGACAAAAGGGATTTGTTCTGTTTTGTAAGGGTAGAAGAAAAAAATGTATATGAAAATATAACTCGCAATGTTTGTTACAGTAACTGATTTTAGTAACTGATTTTAAAAGAGGTATATGTAAAATATATACGTTCAAATGTTCTACAAAAATTATGCACAAAAATCATGTGTTACTTTAAAATAAAATTTTCTTGTTTTATGTCAATTATACCTCAATAATTTTGTTCTAATGTTGATAAACATTTTTTTAAAAAGGCATCTGAGTCAAATTAGTTTGGGACTTCATAATTAAGCAGCAAGAGCCAATAACATAATTGAAATCTGCTTGTAAATCTCCAGGGTGGAGAATAGGATGAAATAATTCCTAAACTTTTTGGCCTCAGAACTCTTTTGTTGGTTTATTTTTAAGACTAGTATTTCTCAATTTGAGAAATGCTGAGTAGAATTTTATCTTGTGACTGGCCAAAAGAAATTCTTATCTGCATTGTATCCAAAAACTTGAGTTAAACCTATCCTTAGGGTATTTTTTATGAATAGTTTTACCGGAAGGAATTCTAAAGATGTTTTGAGCCATAGCAAATTCATTGGAACTCTCCCTCCTTCACACACATCACACGCAGAATCTTTTCCTTAAACAACCAGTCATATCAATTTCTGTCTTCTTGTTTGACATTATTATTAGTTTTTAATGGCACATGGTATTTTTTAATGGCACATGGCTCAAGAGCTGTTGGAGAAGACTCTAGGTCTGAAGACATGACTGAGTGACTAAGCAGACATCCAAACAGTTGTCTTTACGGCTACTTTAGCTGTTCTTGAGACTTCCCTGGTGGCTCAGACAGTAAAGCGTCTGTCTACAATGTAAGAGACCTGGGTTCGATCCCTGGGTTGGGAAGATTCCCTGGAGAAGGAAATGGCAACCCACTCCAGTACTCTTGCCTTGAAAATCCCATGGACGGAGGAGCTTGGTGCAGGCTACTAACCATGGGGTCCCAAAGAGTCGGGCATGGCTGAGTGACTTCACTTTCACTTTAGCTCTTCTTGAGCACAGCCTTTCTGGGATGGTCTCTTTACTCTGACTGGCTGGAGCTCAGATATGTCCTAGGCTCATGTGGGCTTTGGTGGTGTTCAGCTCACAGCATCCCAGTGGCTGTTCCTTCCCTGAGTATTCTTTTTGGCCTAGCCTCATGGAGTCTCATCTTACACACACATAGTTTAATATTTGGCCAAAAACTCAAGGGACACCTATGCAGAACTTTGGAGCTCCTTCTTTGCACATCTTTTTTTTTCTAGTACCCTGCCCTACAAATTTCAGCTATCTCAGTAGCTATGAGCTTTGATCTCTGTTTCCTCAGCTCAGCAAGACCCCCGTAATTTGTGTGGTCCCCACATCTTTCCTAGTGGCTCAGATGGTAAAGAATCTGCCTGCAATGCAGGAGAGCCAGGTTCATTCCCTGGGCCAGGAAGATCCCTGGAGAAGGGAATGGCAACCCACTCCAGTATTCTTGCCTGGAGAATTCCATGGACAGAAGAGCCTGGTGGGCTACAGTCCACAAGGTCGCAGAGAGTCAGACAGTACTGAGCAGCTAACACATATTACCCTTCTTTCAGTATCAAAGTTTCTCCAGAAAGAAACCTGAGATGGTTGTGTGGTTCATCTCCTTTTTTTTTTTTTTTAAATCAGCAAGCTCAGTCCTGTGTATCCTGTTTTTCAATATATAAAAAGTCACTTCAAATATTTTCTCTAGTTTTATAATTGTTCAGTTGTTATAATTGGAGAGGGTTAGTCCAGTAGTGTTTACTTTCATTTATTGTTGTTGTTGTTGTTCAGTTGCTAAGTTGTGTCTGACTCTTCCCAATCCTGAGGACTGTAGCACAAACTCATGCCCATTGTGTGAGTGACGTCATCCAACCATCTCATCTCATCCTCTGTCATCGCCTTCTCCTCCTACCTTCAATCTTTCAGCATCACAGTCTTTTCTACTGAGTTGGCTCTTCTCATCAGGCGGCAAAAGTATTGGAGTTTCAGCTTCAGCATCAGTCCTTCCAATGAATATTCACGATTGATTTTCTTTGGGATTGACTGGTTGGATCTCCTTGCAGTCCAAGGGACTTTGAAAAGTTTTCTCCAACACCACAGCTTTCATCCTTCTTTATGGTCCAACTCTCACATCCATACATGACTACTGGAAAAACCATAGCTTTGACTGTACAGACCTTTGTCAACAAAGTAATGTCTCTGTTTTTAATACACTGTCTAGGTTTGTCATAGCTTTTTCTTCCAAGGAGCAAGCATTTATTAATTTCATGGCTACAGTTACCATCTGCAGTGATTTTGGAGCCCAAGAAAATAAAGTCTGTCACTGTTTCCATTGTTTCACATCTATTTGCCACAAAGTGATGGGACCAGATGCCATGATCTTCATTTTTTGACTGTTGAGTTTTAAGACAACATTTTCACTCTCCTCTTTCACCATCTTCAAGAGACTCTTCAGTTCCTCTTTGCTTTTTTGCCATAAGAGTGGTGTCATTTACATATCTGAAGTTACTGATATGTCTTCTGGCAATCTTGATTCCAGTTTTTGCTACATCCAGCCCAGCATTTCACATGATGTACTCTGCGTATAAGTTAAATAAGCAAGGTGACAATATACAGCCTTGACATACTCCTTTCCCAGTTTGGAACCAGTCCATTGTTCCATGTCCGATTCTAGCTGTTGCTTCTTGACCTGCATATGATTTCTCAGGAGGCAGGTAAGGTGATTCCCATCTCTTTTAAGAATTTTAAAAGTTCTTGGTTCATGTACTGCTGAAGCTTGGCTTGGAGAATTTTGAGCATTGCTTTGCTAGCATGTGAGATGAGTGCAACTGTGTAGTAGTTTGAACATTCTCTGGCATTGACCTCTGGGATTGGAATGAAAACTGATCTTTTCCAGTCCTGTGGCCACTGCTGAGTTTTCCAAATTTGCTGACATATTGACATATCATAGCATCATCTTGTAGGATTTGAAATAGCTCAACTGGAATTCCATCAACTCCACTAGCTTTGTTCATAGTGATGCTAAGGCCCACTTGACTTCATATTCCAAAATGTCTGGCTCTAGGTGAGTGATCACACCATCATGGTTATCTGGGTCATGAATATCTTTTTTTGTATAGTTCTTCTGTGTATTCTTGCCACCTCTTCTTAATATCTACTTCTGTTAAGTCCATACTGTTTCTGTCCTTTATTGTGTCCATCTTTGCATGAAATGTTCCCTTGGTATCTCTAACGTTCTTGAAGAGCTCTCTAGTTTTTCCCATTCTGTTATTTCCCTCTATTTCTTTTCATTGTTCACTTAGGAAGGCTTTCTCATATCTCTTTGCTATTCTTTGAAACTCTGCATTCAGATGGATATATCTTTCCTTTTCTCCTTTCCCTTTTGCTTCTCTTCTTTTCTCAGCTATTTGTAAGGCCTCCTCAGACAGCCATTTTGCCTTTTTGCATTTCTTTTCCTTGGGGATGGTTTTGATCACCACCTCCTGTACAATGTCGCGAGCCTCTTTCCATAGTTCTTCAGGCACTCTGTCTATCTGATCTAATCCCTGGAGTCTATTTGTCATTTCTGCTGTATAGTCATAATTATGGCCAAAAGCATATGTCTGATATGAATGACTAAGAATGTGTTTTCTTATCTTTTCTGTTTTCTACCTCTCAACCACAGAGAATGAAAAAGTCAGATACTTTTCATTCAGTAAGCCTTCATCTTTTTCAACAAGGAATGGTTTGGACCTCACCTAGTCAATGAAACAGGATTTTTCTGGAAAGACAGCTTAACTTTCTGGTAAAGGGAGAAAGACACTAAGGGAGAGTTCTCTTTCACTGGCCTGACCTACCTCTCCCTCTTGCTTCAGTTTGTGAGCCCTTGATGTCTTCAATTATGACAGCTATTTTGGATGATGAGACAACCGACCCAAGGACAGAAAGCCAACCCACTGAGGATTGTGAAGAGGAAAGATGACGAGTCTAGGTGCTTAAAAACATCTTTAAGGTACTAAACCAATCCTTGGACTGCCTCCCTTTGGGCTTCGTGTTAAGTCTTAACATGTTTTTTTGTTTGTTTGATTTTGTTTTCATTTTATTTATTTATTTTTTAATTATTATCATTTTTTTACTTTACAATATTGTATTGGTTTTGCCACATATCAACATGAATCCACCATGGGTGTACATGTGTTCCCAATCCTGAACCCCCCTCCCACCTCCCCCCCTACACCATCCCTCTGGGTCACCCCAGTGCACCAGCCCCAAGCATCCTGCACCCTGCATCACACCTAGACTGGCGATTCATTTCTTATATGATATTATACATGTTTCAATGCCATTCTCCCAAATCATCCCACCCTCTCCCTCTCCCACAGAGTCCAAAAGACTGTTCTATACATCTGTGTCTCTTTTGCTGTCTTGCATACAGGGTTATCGTTACCATTTTTCTCAATTCCATATATATGCGTTAGTATACTGTATTGGTGTTTTTCTTTCTGGCTTACTTCACTCTGTATAATCGGCTCCAGTTTCATCCACCTCATTAGCACTGATTCAAATGTATTCTTTTTAACGGCTGAGTAATACTCCATTGTGTACATGTACCACAGCTTTCTTATCCATTCATCTGCTGATGGACATCTAGGTTGTTTCCATGTCCTGGCTATTATAAACAGTGCTGCAATGAACATTGGGGTACATGTGTCTCTTTCAATTCTGGTTTCCTTGGTGTGTATGCCCAGCAGTGGGATTGCTGGGTCATAAGGCAGTCCTATTTCCAGTTTTTTACTTAACATGTTTTAAATCTCCATTAGTTTCTGTTGTTTTATTACTTGAATCCAGAACATTCCTACCTGACATAGAATTTAATCTTTTCCAACTGATGAAACAGCTATAAGACCTTCTACTTTTAAAAAAAAGTCTATTGAAATAGCTACTTTTTCATATACTGAATTCTTACATGTATTTTTGGTCTCTTGTGGACTTTTTATTTCATCCAACTTTTGCATCTGTATAGTATGGTGACTCCTTGGAAGGAAAGTTATGACCAACCTAGATAGCATATTGAAAAGCAGAGACATTACTTTGCCAACAAAGGTCTGTCTAGTCAAGGCTATGGTTTTTCCAGTGGTCATGTACGGATGTGAGAGTTGGACTGTGAAGAAAGCTGAGCGCAGAAGAATTGATGCTTTTGAACTGTGGTGTTGGAGAAGACTCTTGAGAGTCCCCTGGACTGCAAGGAGATCCAACCAGTCTATCCTAAAGGAGATCAGTCCTGGGTGTTCATTGGAAGGACTGATGTTGAAGCTGAAACTCCAGTATTTTGGCCACCTGATGCGAAGAGCTGACTCATTGGAAAAGACGCTGATGCTGGGAAAGATTGAGGGCAGGAGGAGAAGGGGACGGCAGAGGATGAGATGGCTGGATGGCATCACGGACTCGATGGACGTGGGTTTGGGTGAACTCCAGGAGTTGGTGATGGACAGGGAGGCTTGACGTGCTGCAATTCATGGGGCTGCAGAGAGTCGGACACGACTGAGCGACTGAACTGAACTGAGTAGAGTGACCATCTAACTTTTCACTGTCTGGCAGGGCAAGAGTTTCTACTGTCCTCAAATCATGAATTGTGATATTTCTTTTCAACCTTGGAATACTCTCCTTAGGTCCAATTTTCTTGTAATTGATTTAACAGAGCAGCTCCTGCTTTTTATGTCTATAAGGGTTATGAGACTGGTAACAACTGGGGAGAAAATGTAGCCATTACCTCAGGGCTTTATGGAAAGAAGATGAAGGTTGTTGGTAGTTTGAAAGTTTCTTTAAAACATGCCAGTGTTACATACAGATAATAATGTCCTAATGTGATGTTATTTTCAGAAGAATTAAGCAAAGGGAACATTTACTTCAAAGTTTTGAGCAGCTGTTTTCTGTATGGATTGAAAAAAAAGCAATTCAAAAGTTGACATCACCATCTCTAAACACATTAGCAAATAGAGAAATGAAGTTGTACAGTAATAAGAAAATGTAACGTCCCTTTTCCCACTCTGCTTAAGTGATAGGCAATTAGTCTGCTTTCTGAGTCTCTTGATATGACAGGAGTCTGAGACAAGCAGGCCCCTTAGTTTGCTAACTACAGCTGTCAGTTGGGAAGGATGTTTTGCTTGACAGTTGATTAGGGGTTAAATGAACTGAAAATATCAGTAATTTTGCTGCTTTTCCATTTATTGTAGCAGCAATTATCTACATTTTCCCCTGTCATTTCTAAAGACTAGATTTAAACAATTATCTAAGTAAGAAAAACTGATTTTGAATGGCCAAAGGGCAACTAGGATTTGAAGCCACTAGCTCTTTGAGGGATGAAATTCTCATCTGAAAACTGGCTAAAGTGGTTGATGAGTCTTAAAAGATGCCTCTAGAGATCTATTAGAACTAAATAATACAGTTCTGAAAAAATATTGCAGCACCATTATCTGTCTCATCCTTAATTATTTGGCCTAACATTACTAATTCTGAGTCAATTAGTTTATGTATTTATTGATCAATATTTATTGAGTCTCTATGATCAGGATACAGTCTGTAGGACTGCACAGACTGGACACGATGGAACAACTGAGCACACACACCATGTGCAAGGCACCATTCTAGGGAGCAAAGCAGGTGAAAGGCTCGGTCCCTAAGGATGCATTTCTTTGAGAAGAAGCAGGCAATAGGGGCTTGCCTGGTGGTCCAGTGTCTAAGACTCTGTGCTCCAAAGACAGGGGGCCTAGGTTCAATCCCTGGTCAGGGAACTAGAGCCACATGCCACAGCTAAGAGTTTGCATGCCACAACTAGAGATCTTGCATGCTGAAACTAAAAAAAAAAGGATCCTTCATGCTGCAACAGAGATTGAAGGTCCCATGTGCTGCAGCTGAGACCCGCTGCAGCCAAATACATAAATAAATATTAAAAAATAAACAACCAATAGACAGATACACAAGAAAATATTTAGTATGCCAAGCAGTGTTGTTTCATGGAGAAAAATAAAGCAGGTAGGGGGATAGAGGGTAAAGGAATGAGGATGGTGGAAGTTGGTGTTCGATCAAGGACTTAAAGAAAATGAAGGAAAGAGTTATGGGCTCTCTGGAGAATGGCTGCTGAAGTGGAGGGAATGGCAAGCACAACAGGTGCAAAGGCCCTGAAGCATGTTTGGCTTGTCTGAGTAGCGGCAAAGAGGCAAGTACAAATGCGTGGTGTAAGCCAACGGGAGAGTGCTGAGTGGTGAGGTCAAAGCAGTAGCTGTGCTTGACCATGCCAGGTCGTGTAGAACCTGGTAAGAAATTCAGTTTTGCCTTTGACTGAGGTGGAAAATCATTGGAGACTTTTAAGATGAAGAATGACATGACCTATGTGTTTTAACATGATAGTTTGGGCTGCTCTGTGAAAAATAAACTGAAAGGGAGAAGGATGAAATTATAGGGGCAAGTTACAGGGCTGAGTTAACCACGTGCAAGACAAAGGTGACTCGGACCAGATGGGAGGGTGCTGAGAAGGAGCAGACACTGGGTGCATTCACAGGTAGGACTGACAGAACTGGCTGATGTGTTTCCTGTGGGTCAGGAAACAACAAGCATAGTCATCGTTACCTTTGAGGTTTGGGGTCTCACTGAGATGGGGGGAAACTGTACCAGCAGCAAGGTAGGATGGAGATTGGGTTTGGTACTGGGGAAGAAAAAGGGTTCAAACAGTCACGTTACATTTGAAATGCTATTAGGCAGCCAAATGAAATACTGAGCAGGTAGCTGGATATGAGACCAGCATTCAAAGACGAGGTCTGGGCTGGAGGCAAAAAGTTTGGCGTCATCATCATGTAAACAGCATTAAAGTCATTGGGCACGATGAGAATGGAAAGCAGAGTCTGAGGCCCAAGCCTGAGCCCCTTTCAAAGTTCTTAGCACTGTTATTGACTTGATTCGTAACTTTTGATAAGTCTCTTGATCTCTGTATTTCTCAATTTCTAATATCATGTTGTCCAATAAAAATATAATGTGAGCTGCAAAAGGGGGCCACATAGGTAACTTAAAATATTTTAGTAGCCTCATGGAGAAAAGTTTAAAAAGTAAAATTAATAATGTTTACTATTAAAATAAATTATTATAATTTAAATAATATTTATATAGAACAATGTGATAGGCAGAATGATGACCCCAAGGATGTCCACGATCTCTGAAATATGAGTATGTTTCTTACATGGCAAAGGGATTTAGCCATGATCAATGTTAAGAGTAAGCTTCTCAGGTGGTGCTAGTGGTAAAGTATCTGCAGGCAACGCGGGAGGTGCAGAAGACCCCGGTTCAATCCCTGGGTTGGGAAGATACCCTGTGGGAGGGTATGGCAACCCACTGCAGTATTCTTGTTTGCAGAATTCCATGGACAGAGAAGGCTGGTGGGCTACAGTCCATAGGTTCACACAGAGTGGGACACAACTGAAGTGACTGAGCATGCATGTACCCGACGGTAAGGACATTGAGATGAGGAGAGTGTGTTGAAGTATCCAGGTGGGCCCAATTTAGCCACACAAGTCCTTCAAAATGGAGAACTTAGTCTATGGTTAGAGAGAAGGAGCGGAGAAGGCAACGGCACCCCACTCTAGTACTCAGTTCAGTTCAGGCGCTCAGTCATGACCGACTCTTTGCGACCCCATGAATCGCAGCACGCCAGGCCTCCCTGTCCATCACCAACTCAGACTCACGTCCATCGAGTC
The DNA here is from genome assembly GCF_042477335.2 of Ovis canadensis. NCBI lineage: Eukaryota > Metazoa > Chordata > Mammalia > Artiodactyla > Bovidae > Ovis > Ovis canadensis. Next base: position 121,239,420 of record NC_091247.1, on the reverse strand, counting down.
CGCTATGCCATCCAGCCATCTCATCCTCGGTCATCCCCTTCTCCTCCTGCCCCCAATCCCTCCCAGCACCAGGGTCTTTTCCAGTGAGTCAACTCTTCGCATGAGGTGGCCAAAGTACTGTAGCTTCAGCTTTAGCATCATTACTTCCAAAGAACACCCAGGGCTGATCTCCTTCAGAATGGACCGGTTGGATCTCCTTGCAGTCCAAGGGACTCTCAAGAGTCTTCTCCAACACCACAGTTCAAAAGCATCAATTCTTCGGCGCTCAGCTTTCTTCACAGTCCAAATTTCACATCCATGCATGGTCACTGGAAAAACCATAGGCTTGACTAGACGGACCTTAGTTGGCAAAGTAATGTCTCTGCTTTTGAATATGCTATCTAGGTTGGTCATAACTTTTCTTCCAAGGAGTAAGGGTCTTTTAATTTCATGGCTGCAATCACCATCTGCAGTGACTTTGGAGCCCCCCAAAATAAAGTCTGACACTATTTCCACTGTTTCCCCATCTATTTCCCATGAAGTGATGGGACCAGATGCCATGATCTTACTTTTCTGAATGTTGAGCTTTAAGCCAACTTTTTCACTCTCCTCTTTCACTTTTATTTTTTTATTTTTTTATTTTTTAAATTTTAAAATCTTTAATTCTTACATGCGTTCCCAAATATGAACCCCGCTCCCACCTCCCTCCCCATAACATCTCTCTGGGTCATCCCCATGCACCAGCCCCAAGCATGCTGTATCCTGCATCAGACATAGACTGGCGATTCAATTCTTACATGATAGTATACATGTTAGAATGACATTCTCCCAAATCATCCCACCCTCTCCCTCTCCCTCTGAGTCCAAAAGTCCGTTATACACATCTGTGTCTTTTTTCCTATCTTGCATACAGGGTCGTCATTGCCATCTTCCTAAATTCCATATATATGTGTTAGTATACTGTATTGGTGTTTTTCTTTCTGGCTTGCTTCACTCTGTATAATCGGCTCCAGTTTCATCCATCTCATCAGAACTGATTCAAATGAATTCTTTTTAATGGCTGAGTAATACTCCATTGTGTATATGTACCACAGCTTTCTTATCCATTCATCTGCTGATGGACATCTAGGTTGTTTCCATGTCCTGGCTATTATAAACAGTGCTGCGATGAACATTGGAGTACATGTGTCTCTTTCCATTCTGGTTTCCTCGGTGTGTATGCCCAGAAGTGGGATTGCTGGGTCATAAGGTAGTTCTATTTGCAATTTTTTAAGGAATCTCCACACTGTTCTCCATAGTGGCTGTACTAGTTTGCATTCCCACCAACAGTGTAGGATGGTTCCCTTTTCTCCACACCCTCTCCAGCATTTATTGCTTTCAGAGTTTTGGATCGCAGACATTCTGACTGGTGTGAAGTGGTACCTCATTGTGGTTTTGATTTGCATTTCTCTAATAATGAGTGATGTTGAGCATCTTTTCATGTGTTTGTTAGCCATTCGTATGTCTTCTTTGGAGAAATGTCTATTTAGTTCTTTGGCCCATTTTTTGATTGGGTCGTTTTTTTTCTGGAATTGAGCTGCATAAGTTGCTTGTATATTTTTGAGATTAGTTGTTTGTCAGTTGCTTCATTTGCTATTATTTTCTCCCATTCAGAAGGCTGTCTTTTCACCTTGCTTATAGTTTCCTTTGTTGTGCAGAACCTTTTAATTTTAATTAGATCCCATTTGTTTATTTTTGCTTTTATTTCCAGAATTCTGGGAGGTGGATCATAGAGGATCCTGCTGTGATTTATGTCTGAGAGTGTTTTGCCTATGTTCTCCTCTAGGAGTTTTATAGTTTCTGATCTTACATTTAGGTCTTTAATCCATTTTGAGTTTATTTTTTTGTGCGGTGTTAGAAAGTGATCTAGTTTCATTCTTTTACAAGTGGTTGACCAGTTTTCCCAGCACCACTTGTTAAAGAGATTGTCTTTACTCCATTGTATATTCTTGCCTCCTTTGTCAAAGATAAGGTGTCCATATGTGTGTGGATTTATCTCTGGGCTTTCTATTTTGTTCCATTGATCTATATGTCTGTCTTTGTGCCAGTACCATACTGTCTTGATGACTGTGGCTTTGTAGTAGAGCCTGAAGTCAGGCAAGTTGATTCCTCCAGTTCCATTCTTCTTTCTCAAGATTGCTTTGGCTATTCGAGGTTTTTTGTATTTCCATACAAATCTTGAAATTATTTGTTCTAGTCCTCTTTCACTTTCATCGAGAGGCTTTTTAGTTCCTCTTCACCTTCTGCCATAAGGGTGGTGTCATCTGCATATCTGAGGTTCTTGATATTTCTCCCAGCAATCTTGATTCCAGCTTGTGCTTCTTCCAGCCTAGCATTTCTCATGATGTACTCTGCATATAAGTTAAATACTCTTGCCTGGCAAATTCCATGGATGAAGGAGCCTGGTAGGCTGCAAGTCCATGGAGTCGCTGTGAGTCAGGCACGACTGAGCAACTTCACTTTGACTTTTCGCTTTCCTGCATTGGAGAAGGAAATGGCAACCCACTCCAGTGTTCTTGCCTGGAGAATCCCAGGGACGGGGAGCCTGGTGGGCTACTCTCTATGGGGTCGCACAGAGTCAGACACAACTGAAGCGACTTAGCAGCAGCGGCAGCAGAGAGAAGGAAGAAAGGTCAGAGGAGATGGTGCTGCATGAAACAAGGAGGCCACCAGACAAGGACTGTGGGCAACCTGTGGGCTAAAGCCGAATGAGACCCAGTTCAGACTTTTGAACTACAGAAAAGTAAGAATAAATTTGTGCCTTCTTGAGCCAATAATTTTGTAATAATTTGTATGGCGGCTACAGGAAGCAAATGTAGTCAACCTATACCCCATGATCATTTCCAAGTGAAATCAATGTAAAAAATTATTTTCAAGCTATTTCACATTTTAAAAGCAATTATACCTAGCCTTTGATCTGACGTGTATTTTTACATGTGTAGCACATCTCCGCTTGGACTAGCCCCATTTCAAATGCTCAGCAGCCACATGTGGCTCATGTCTATCATTTGTACGTGGGGCCTCTGACCTGTGAAGCAAGGAAAAGGCTAAACAACTGAGTCAAAGGAAGACACATATGATGGTTAACTTTATGTGCCAACTTAGCTGGTTCACAATGCTCAGATATTTGATTAAATGTTATTCTGGATATTTCTGTGAAGATATTTTAGGAACAAGATTAACATTTAAATCAGTGGACTTTAAGAAAAGCAGATTACTCTCCATAATGTGAGTGGGCCTCACCCAATCAGTTGAAGACCTTAAAGAAAAATTTGATCTTCTCTGAGCAAGAACTGTAGCTGTTCCATGAATCTCCACAAATGTGTGAGTGAATTCCTTAAAATCTCTCCCTCCCGCCTGCTTAGTCACTCAGTCGCTCTTTGCCACCCATGGACTGTAGCTTGCCAGGCTCCTCTGTCCGTGAGTTTCTCCAGGCAAGAATACTGGAGTGGGTTGCCACACCCTCCTCCAGGGGATCTTCCCAACCCAGGGCCTGAACCCACGTCTTCTGGATTGCAGGAGGATTCTCTACCATCTGAGCTACCAGGGAAGCCCCCTCTCTCCCTCTGTATGTACATATGCATGTATATATGTGTACACACATCACATGTTACACACACATTGTGTTAGTTCTGGGTTTCTCTGGAGGAAACTGACTTTGCATCTGAGACAAAGGAGACACAGCGTGTGTCTAAACCCCCTCCTGTCCCTGTGTCCAGAATCCAGAGGGATTTTTTTCATTATTATTATTTATTTATTTGGCTGTACTGGGTCTTCATTTCTGCTTGTGGGATCTTTAGTTGCAGCATGTGGGATCTAGCTCCCAGAGTAGGGATAGAACCTGGGGTCTGTACTGGGAGCAGGGAGTCTTAGCCACTGGGCCACCAGGGAAGTCCCCAGAATCCAGAATCTTATAGGCTAGTAGTCACTCTGGGGAAAGAAAGATGTGCACTGGGAGTGTGCAAGTGGGGCTGGAGGAGAGATGTGACATTGCCCAGGAGGCAAGAAGAGGGGAGCACGGGGGAAAGGGTCTGTACGGGGACCGAATTTGGAAAGAGAGAGTCTATTCTGTTTCAGGTAACACAGGGTCAGAGAGGTCTGATGTGCTGTCCTGGGAACCCTGGTTTCACGTGGGCTGAAGCATTCTGAGTCCTGTCAAGGCCCAAGTGGATAAGCCCTGTATTCATTTTCTGGGATTGCTATAACAAAACAGCCCAGACTGGGGGTCTCAAATAAGACACATTTGTTTTCCCACAGTGCTGGGGGCTGGCTGGGAGGTGCTGGCAGGGCTGGCCTCCTCTGAGGCCTCTCTCCTTGGCTTGCAGATGGCTGCCCTCCTGCTGCCTCTGCACACGGCCTTCTCTCTGTGTGAGTGCAGCCCTGGCATTTCTGTGTCCTCAGCGCCTTTTCTTAGAAGGACATCAGCCAGATTGGAGTAGAGCCCACCCTATGGCTCCTGGTGATGCGATCACCTCTTTAAAAGCCCTGTCTCCAAACAGAGTCCCCTTCTGCAGCACTGTGAGCTGGGGCTTCGACATATGCATTTTGAGGGAGACACAGTTCAGCCCCTAACATGACCCCACTTCAGTCTGCCTAAGACTCCCAGCCAAAGGACTAGCACTCAGCTCAGAATAAGTATTTATTGTAAAGTGATTTTATTTGTTTATTTGGCTGTGCTGGGTCTTCACTGATGCTTGGGGTATGCTCTAGTTGTGGTGCACGGGGTCCTCTTATTGTGGGGCCCAGCCTCTGGAGCATCCGGGATGTGGCACACAGTAGGTGCGACATGAGGGCTCAGTGGTTGTGGCTCCCATGGGATCTTCCCAGACCAGGGATTGAACCTGTGTCTCCTGTGTTGGCGGGTGGATTCTTTACCACTGAGCCACCCATGGTCCGGTATTAAATAAACAGGTAGAGATGATATATGTCTTGCTGAAGAACTGGTGAAGTAAGAGAACCTTTTCAGGGTGAAAAATGCAGGCTTGGGTGATGAGTCCTGGGGGTGAGGGCAGAAGAGGTCAGATGGTTTCTTCCTGGCCATGGGACACAGGCTGGGATCATCCTGGCCAGATGCCGGGAGCCAGCACAGGAGATCCCACCCATGACAAGGTCATGTGGAAGAGAACTGTTAAGCAAGGCTTTAGGACTCGAGGGGCTCCCTAGACCAGCTCGAGCATCTACCCCCCAAACCAGAATCTGTCTGTCTTACTGTTTTGTGCTATTCACCAACTCTCCTGACATTAACAGGGGGCTATCCCCAACCACCTTTCTCTGGAGGAAATCAACTTAGGGCTCTAGCTAATAAGTCTCCTGGGCATGAGAGGAATATTTCAATTCAAACCCCCTCTGTTAGCATTCTAGCTTGCTTGGCAGGTTTATCCAGACTCTTGCAGCTACTCATGTGATTATTTACAGCCTCCCAGCTGTGAGAGGCATGGGAAGCCTAAAACATAGAGCCTTTCAAAGAGTTAAAAGCTATTAGAGTAGTGCTGGTGTAGGATTTCATTATTGGGCCAATGCTTGCTGCTAAGTTCCCATATCTCTTATCCACTGTGCACCTGGGAGTGCATTAGTTAGCATAGTTGGAATGTAAGAAAAACAAGTGTAGCCTTGAAATTAACCACATCAGACCTTTGAGCTAATTGGTTCTTTCTTGTAACTCACTGCGCCTTTGCTCCGTGAGAAATGTAACTCTGTTTAATATTTTCTGAGGCTGACATAGATTAGAAATATAAAGAAAAAATACTTTGAGGGAAAATAAGTTTTCTGGTTGAGCAGCCTTTATCAAAAGAGGGTCATAAAATGTTCACAAGCCTCCAAGGCCAGAAGATAATGTACACAACATCATTTGTGGGAAAGGTATGCAGAAAAAATCCTGGTTTCAATAAGGGCAAAACTGCTGGAATGTTTGGGCTGACTCTGTATGACCTTGTATCTTTCACTTCCCTCTATGTACAAATTAAGGTATAAAAGTCCCTTTTGAAAATGAAGTAACGGGCCTCGCTCGAAGAAGCTTGGTCACCCCATGTCTCTTTTTTTTCTTTCTTTCTCTCTCTTACTCTCTTTTTCAGGCTGATCCCTTGGAGCATAGAGGCTCTCTGCGTTCACTTATCTACCCAGGTTTCTAAGACCTGAATGGGAAGATGTTCTGCGTCTTCACTCCCTTGGGAGACTGGGAGGGCGCCTGCGGCCTCCGTGAACAGAGCAAGCTCCTTGTCTCGGGGCTTTATTGGCTTTCTGTGTAAACCAAGGAATATCAGCCTCTTTCTCTCCTCTGTTCCTCTCTCATTCATTCATTCATTCGCCAACGCCGTTTCTCCTTCGGGTTCCCCTGGATCCTGCAGGGGCTGGACCCCGGCAGCCAGAGGAAAAGCCAAAGCTAATGCATCGCTCAACCTAAAAATGACTGTCCCGAGCCTGCCTAATTTGAGTCAGCTGAGTCTGAGTTCTGGCTCTCAGAAGCCAGCAATGCAGATTTTAGAAAAATGTCAGAAAATGAGACCACTGTGACAGTGACAGGAAATTAGCCAAGGAGCGATTGTCCCATTCCTTTTTATAATTTATAAATCATCCGACTATCTCACATTTGCTGGAGGAAGCAGTGCTTTAATATTCTGAAATGTGTTTATTTTCCCCTGAATTAAAAAAAAAAAATCTTCAATATATTCAAGGAAAGTGGCGTCTCTTCAGGCATTGTTACTCTAAATAGCACTGTTGCTTGCCTAATGGTCAGAGGTGTATGGGGCTTATGGGTGGCTGGAAGAGCCCAGGACTAGGCCTGAGAACCTCTGCTGTGCTTCCCAGAGACAGTGCATGTGGAACAAAATGTGACCTCTCTCTCCTTCCCCTAATTGCTCAAGTGTCTCTACACCTTGCCTTCCCTTTCTACTTCACTCAGCAACCTGTCAAGTTTCTACAGTATTAACCAATTCAGGAATGTGTTAACATCTCACCGCTCTCCAGAAGAGGCTGCCTAGAATATATAGCAGAGGACAGTTTTCCCTAGCACTACGTAGGAAGGCGAATGACTGTTGGCAGGTCATTGAAAAGTAGTGCATATACCTCTGAGATTTCCTTTCTCATAGGGCTTTTGGTCAAAAGGGAAAATGACCAAGCAAGCCACTGCTGAGGCCTGGCTTTGTGTCCTCAGCATCCCTTCTCTTTGGGCAGAGGTGAACCAGGACCAAAGTGTAGATGCCCGTCGTTTTTGTCTGCTCGGTACCTACTTTTCTTCCTTGGTGAGAGCCCTTCGATTTTCCTTTAAGGAACTATCTCTGCTTCATCTCTATGGCTCTTGGGCTGAGACATGACCTGCTGCTGCTGCTGCTGCTGCTGCTAAGTCGCTTCAGTCATGTCCGACTCTGTGCGACCCCATAGACGGCAGCTCACCAGGCTCCCCCATCCCTGGGATTCTCCAGGCAAGAATACTGAAGCGGGTTGCCATTTCCTTCTCAGATGCATGAAAGTGAAAAGTGAAAGTGAAGTCGCTCAGTCGTGCCCAACTCACAGCGACCCCATGGACTGCAGCCTACCAAGCTCCTCCATCCATGGGATTTTCCAGGCAAGAATACTGAAGCGGGTTGCCATTTCCTTCTCAGATGCATGAAAGTGAAAAGTGAAAGTGAAGTCGCTCAGTCGTGCCCAACTCACAGCGACCCCATGGACTGCAGCCTACCAAGCTCCTCCATCCATGGGATTTTCCAGGCAAGAGTACTGGAGTGGGGTGCCATCGCCTTCTCTGGAGACATGACCTAGGCCTGGCCAAAGTGAACACTGCCCCACATGGCCACAGCGGTCATCTGAGGGAGGGCACGCTCCCCAGGCATGTTGACTCAGGTCTGGGAGCTTTAGTGGCGTAATTGTGAAAGTGGCACTCTCTACAAGTGTGCTAAGCTGGAAGAATAGAAGTTTGAAGGTGCTAGGGGCCTTTGCGGAGACAATGGAACTTGACAATGAAGTAACCGTGAGAACAGAATTGGATGGGGGTGGGGAGGGGTGGGAAGAAAGAGAACAATGACATTGTGTGTGGCCCCTGATCCACCTGTTCCTCAATGGGATCATAACTTGAACTTCCTGGTTAGATGAACCAACAGTTCCTCTCGTCTCTGCCTCTTATTGTCTCTACTTCTCTCTCCCTCCCCTGCATCCCTTTCCCTCTCTCTCTTTTTTCCCTTAATGCAGCTTAAATTGGGAGTCTTGCAGAGGCAACTCAAACAATCCTGCCTATAAAGGTCATCAGCCCTTTGCTGCACTCCCCTGCCAGGGGAGGCGGGAAGTGACCGAGGTAAAGTGGACAGGGGAGAAGGCAGGGAGCCCTTCCTTTTTACAGTACCAAATCCTTAACTTTGTGTGTGTCCTGGCAAGGGCAAGTCCACTTTGCACAGGGAAAAAGCCTTTGCTGGCAAGATGCTTACTGTCAAAGAAGAAGGATGAGTGTGGGAACTTTGGGGATGCGTATGGCTGGGGACAGGGAGGAAATTAGTATAGCTGAGGTGCAGTGCAATGCAGGTAACTCACGGCAGCCCCAGAGCTCAGATCACACAAGTCATCAGCAGCAGCTTTGCATGGTGCCTTTATTACTGCTCCCGCTCGATGGTTCCTCCAGCATAATTTTTATTCTGTATGCTTTGGAAATTTTCTTTGTACAGTCAGTATCAGGCTATTTCTCATTTTTACTTTCCTGCTTTTTTTTTTAACCTTCTTATTCCAAAGTCACCACCTGACTATTTTACAGGAGAGATTTGTATGCAGCTTAAATCAGTTGCTAAACATCAAACAGTCCTGTGCATACTAATAGAGTGTTGCAGGGAGGGGGTAACTGCACACAGGGTTGGAATTTTCAGATCTGTAATAGTCAACTCTGCATAAATGGAAGAAGAATGTGATTTCTTGCCTCTGTTTCATCAGGTGTGGCTCAGACAGGAACACCTGAATCTTAGGAGAAAGGAACTTGAATGTTTAGAAAGTCTATGCAGTTGCTCAAAGGTTTCCTAATGTTATGGACCAAATGTTTGTGTCCTCCTAAAATTCTTATGTTGAAATCTTAACACTTAAGTGATTGTATTAAGATGGTAGGGGACCTTTGGAGTGACTAGGTTACTACGGTGGAACCCTAATGATTAGGATTGTGCTCTAATAAAACGGACCCCAGAGAGCTCTCGTCCCTTCTACTGTGTGAGGATACAGCAAGAAGACCACCTCTCACAGACACTGAACCTGTTGGTGCCTTGACTTTGGGCCACCGACTGGTTCTGGCCCATGGTCGGTTAGGAACTGGGCTACACAGCAGAATGTGAGTGGCTGGTGAAACCGAAACTACTCTCCCCTGCTCCACCCCGGTCCATGGAAAAATTTCTTCCACAAAACTAGTCCCTGGTGCCGAAAAGGTTGGGGACCGTTGGACTGAAACACCTATGTGCTGGTCCTTTGCTTGCTTTTGCTCCATCCTCATCCCCACCTTTTTGTGCTGGTTGTGCCGAAGGCGGCGGGCGCTAAGACCCAGCAGCCTGTTTCCTGGACTCCCGCCCCCGCTGGCTCGGATGAGGTTCTGCAGGTGGAGGGCCCTGGTTGAGTTGGCAGGGAGGAGAGGGGCGGAGGGAATCCTCTTCCTATTTCCATCTTCTGCTGGCTTTCTCTAGCAAGAGTGAGCAGATACGGGACCGATCTTCTGGCAGCGCTAGGACTGCCAATGCAGAGCCTCTTTGTGGGTCGCAACGCCAGCACCTGAGACCCTGTTGTGTTTCCATCGTAATTCCCACAGGTCCTGGCCCCTCCTCTACAGTTACGGGCTATGTTAACATCTCTATTTCGTGTTTGCAGCCTTAGGGGTGGTGTGCCCACCCCCAATTTCTATATTGAAGTCCGAGTGCCCCAATACCTCAGAATGTGTCTGGAGATAGGGTGCTTGAAGAGGTAACTAAGCATAAGTGAGGTCATTAGGGTGGACCCTAATTCATCATGATCCATGTCCTTATAAGAAGTTAGGACAGAGACACACATAGGGGGAGGTCCACTGAAGACACAGGGGCAGGATGCCGCCTACAAGCCAAGGAGAGAGGTCTCAGAAACACCTTGGCCTCAGCCGTCCATCTCCAAAACTCTGAGAAAGGAAACCTGTGTTGATTGAGTCACCAGGTCACGGAATGTGAGCTGCCCCGGGAGGATGCGTGGCCCCAGGTAAGGCAGGTTTCCTGGTGGAGGGCACCGGGATGCGGCTGTGAGCTGTCAACAGGCAGTGCTTCTAGCAGATTCTACAGGCTGAAGGGGAGTGGCAGTGGCCCACCACAGAGTCCACTAGGATGGGGCTGGTGAGAGTTCTCAGGGGCTCAGTGCACGTCACAGCGTCTTGAGATGGGGTGCATACATATGTAACCACATTTATTTGCCTGCCTTGTGTCTTGCTTGAAACGAGGGATCTTTGTGGAATGATGTGAGGCTCTGGCTCTCTAGTTGTGGTCTGCAGGCTTGGTCACCCCGAGGCATGTGGTACCTTCAACCTGAGTCGCCTGCACTGCAAGGCAGATTCTTAACCATTGGCCAACCAGGGAAGTCCCTTGGGATAGTATATTTATATGCCTGCGGGACCTAGTGAACCGTATGACATCATTTGTTGCCTCTGCATCACCCAGGAAAAACACGGTACACAGCAGGCACCTAATAAATGTTGAATTTAGTGAAGGAGAGAGAGTTACTTGTTTTACCTAGTAATTGCAATGGGCAGGGAATTTAATGTGTCCTGCTCTCCTTTGAAAATGGGTTTTAAAATATTTTTATTTCGTCCCATTCTGGAGAGGCTTATGGGACTTGGGCTCTAGAGTATAAAAAGAGGACGCATTTTGGGCAAAGCCGGGAGCCAGAAAGTGTGCCTGGTGAAATGATGATGAATAGGAGCAGAGAAACACGTGTTGAGAATGACACTGCCTAGAAACACTGGGCAGGAACGGCCGCATGCTCTCTGAGCAGTTTTCCCTCCCCAGCCCTTCTGTCGTCATAGACGCAGGGGTTGGCATTCAGGGCAAGCTTTTGCTTAGCTGCCTCTGCTTCCAGCTGGACTCCCCACCAGGGTCAGGTAAGAAAAAAGAGTTGAAAGGCGGCAACATCAACAGGAAATAAAACATTTTTATTGAATATCCGTGTAATATGTTAAGTCATTTTTAACAACAATCAGAAAACTACTGTGGAATTCACTACACGAAATGAAACAAAATTTAAACCACCTCATCAAAAATGAAGGTAAAATACAGCTAAAGTAGTTGGCTCGCGGGCCACGAGCCATATGGCAGAAGAAAACACCCCAACGTTTCTACAAGATACAGAGAAAATCCACACAGAGAAGCACTCAAGCAGGCAGTAAATATACACAAAGGCAACTAGGATCGTTCTAGAGCATCAGATTCTAATACTTTACACAGCTTTGTCAGAAGGGTTCGTGTGGCTTATTGGAGGATGAATCTCGGTCTTGAAGCAGGTTCGGTCACTGACTCGTGACAGGTGGTGTAGTACCAGCTGATTCTATGGTGACAATATCCCATGTCTGGCAGTGTTGCAAGAGAACACATTACTCGTGCCTTAATACAAGAAATGATTTGTACTTGGCAACTTGAACCTGCTTGTTTCAAAATGTTTGTTTCGGTGCGAACAACTTAAAGCTGAATACAGTGAACTCATGTCAATTTCTGATATTCAAGGAACTTAAAAAAGTCAGTCAACTCCCTTGCTTTGGTAGGGTCTTATCTTTTAAATCGGAAGGAGTCTCATTTGAATCTTTTTTTTTAAAGCAGGTGTTTAATCTGACATCAGGACTTGTGCATTTTCTACTGTCTACTTTTTGGAAAAAAGTGTGGAGCATCCACAGAAGGGGGAGGTCTTATTCTCCCTTCGTCCTTCAGGTCTATCCCAGTCCCGAGGAGTCTGCTGCAACTGGGCTGAAAGGCCAAAGGGCTGGCCTCTGCTTTGATAAGGAAAGAACTAGACAGGAATTCTAGTTTTCTCAGGAAACGGCCAGCCCTACGATTGACGCTTCCCGTTAGGCTTTTTTGAATTCTCTTTGAGGTTTTAAGAACCATGGCACGAAATCCAAAAGCCTGAACGTGAGGCCAATGCTTAGCTTCCTTCCATTTTGTTCTGGTATTTTTGAAGACAGACTTTCCCTTCAGAGCATTCCTACTCTCTCTGGCCTGGGAGTGAGAAGGAACCACAGAGGCTGGTGGGAGCAAAGGCTAGATGCAGTGTGAGATCAGAGGCTGCCCTTCGGTGAAGTGGTGGTCTGCTGCAGTGGGGATAAATGTGGTATATTGCACAGTGCTTGACAAAATGCTGTGTGATCCACCTCATGCTTTCTGTCGTTCTTATCCTATGCATAGCTTTTGGGTGCTGAGTTGGTCCTTTGTAATGAGAACTGTTTGTGCTACACACACCTTGGGCAGTGCAGTAGGAGGGAATGGCAGTATTGTTACAATATCACTAAGGAATAGATTGAGTGCTATCCACTGAGGAAACTACGTTACGTGTCTAAGCACACACGGCAGTCACAGTGTTACACAGAGCAGTCCTTTAAGACGCTTATGGAATGACTAGTAGCTTCATAATAGTGCCGTTTACTACATAATAACATTGAAAACATTTAAAAACTCCTCCTAAATCAAGCATCTAGTATACATAAGAGGTTGCTTCAGTTTTCTAGAACTTATTCTTGGTTGTGTTTCACCTTTTTTTTATTTTAAAGGACAAATTAAAACTTATTTACGTAAAAAGAGCATATAAAAAGATCACTAGCTAACTGTCTGTTTTGGCTTTAATGGAGGTGCATTCAGAACTATGGCTAGTTATTTCCTTCCTCTTTTGATGGGATTACAATACTGTCTGTTTACCACCAAGTAATCTTGTGTCCTAAGCACAGACTGCTGTGTTAAAAATATTCTGCATTCCTTCTAATCCAGTATAATAAAATGTTCTGTTATGGAGTCTGATGTGCAAACCTTTGGAGTCATTGTAGGTGTGACAGCTGGGACAGAATTCACAGGGTGCACAGGGTGTGTGAAGCTGAGAACGGAGAGCTACTTTTCTTCTTGAATAGTCAGGCAACATTTCGAAATGCCGACTTCTTCTCTCCTCTGCTTCTTTCCCACCCCTCCCATCCCCAGACAAATGTGGGTGTGTACACACACACACACACACACAAACACACGCACACACGGAATACCATCATGTCGGTACTCTATGTGCAGTAACATGGAATCACTGACCGCTGGTCAGTTGCTTCCGCGAATGTCAGAGTGAAGCTCTGCCTTGAGCTCTGTAGATGTGCACAGATGGATGCTATTCTGTTTGTGCCTGGAGGTCAGGCTGGCTGGGTGCTGCTCAGATCATGCTAATTTGCCTGTGAAGAAATTCTACCAAATTGGATTCACCCACCAAATTTGTGGTGCAAGCGTATCTTGGTGCTCACATGATTCAACAGAAAGCTCAGGTTTAAGTTGTCCTTTAAGGTGTCAGCTTCACCGTACTAGTGCCTTACACGTTGAGATTGCTGGAATGCAGATGATACTCTATTTACCGTATAATATATTATCAGCTCTCCTATATCTCAGTCAATTTACATAGTTTAAAATAGAACATCTTATTAAAAACATCTAGATATACACAGATTAGGAAACGCTTACAACATACAAATACACAAACTAGAAATAAATCTTTAGCATACTGGTATATACAACGGTGTGATACAATAAAGAATTTCCGTCATGCTCTATCTACACATCATATTGCTTAAAAGAAGAGTAGATTTGGAGGGCAGTGGGATGATGAAGGGCTTTGGGGCTCTCTACATTTAAATTTGTGCAAATTAAAACAGGGTTTGAAGTACCACTGAATTGTGTTAGGAATGCATGGCTGGAAAAATGAAAGGACCCATATTACTGAGGTATTTACAGATACTGGCTAAAGAGCACTATGTGGGCAAACACAGAGAGGCTTCTTCCCTTACTTCTTGACTGCCAGCATGGCGTCCACCTCCTCCTCCACCTGCAGGGTGTGCCACTGGGCGATGGGGCGCCGGGGGTTGGCCAGCATGTCTGACCAGTGTCGCAGCTCCGCCCCAGTGCTGTTGTAGCCCACGAACACTTTGCCGATGGCATCGTTCTTGCCAATCTTGTCATAGTCCAAAACAGTTACCACCACTTGCACTTTCTGAGAGAGGACACAAAATACACATTAATCAGCCAGCTCTAGAGATACAGTCCTACCACCAAGCTTCCTTGAGATCCAAGCAATTGGGAGCTAAGAAGAGCCGATCCGCAAGTGCCAGGACGAGGCTGAAAATGACTGGGAACCTAACACAGGTCCAGTCCCTCTTGTCATTATCACATCATCATCATCTGCAGCATCTTCAAAATACTTAATAGATATCCGTTTTGGCACAGTTCTAAGACTTTCGTGTGGACTGCTGAGTTACATTAGATCCTGTTAACTGCTGTCATACAGATAAGATGCTAAAGCTCAGAGGAGTTAAATCACCTGCCTCAAGTCATATAAGAAATGAGTGGTTTGGTTTCCGGGGTTCATCCTGTAAAATACCATGCCACGCCGCCCATGTCAACCTGTGTTCACTGTTAAATCCATTTGTTTCTATTGTTTTATCAACAAAATTTCTGACATTAGTACTCAGATCATTTTCTTGGAGGGGGCGGTTACAGTTTTCAAAGCAACCATATACTGCAACCCTATTTCAGGTGGGAAGAGCCAGCATAGTTTTATTTAAAACTACTGTGGAATTCCAGCTAATCAATGATTATTGTGAGTATGAAGTGTCACAATAGAGTAAAAGTCTTCAATAAGTAGTAATTAACTAAAGGTATTTTTTTCTCATTCATAAATTCTCTCAATAAAAACGAAGTAACTGTGTATCCAGTGTTGACATCAAATGGAAATAACCCTTTAGGCTGACAAGATTTACTCCAAGTGATTCCGTTAGGTTGTGAGGGTTTATTTTATTTTTTCCAAGCTTTAAACTTATTATTTTGTACTGGGGTATAGCCAATTAACAATACTGTGATAGTTTCAGGTGAACAGCAGAGGCACTCAGCCATACATATACCTGTATCCATTCTCTTCTAAACCCCCCTCCCATCCAGGCTGGAACATAACATTGAGCAGAGTTCCATGTGCTGTACAGTAGGATAACCTTGTTGGTTATCCATTTTGAATATGGCTGTATGTTCATGATCTTCCCAAAGTCCCTAATTATCCCTTCCCCCTGAAAACCCTAAGTTTGTTTTCTAAGTCTGTTTCTTTCTGTTTGGCAAGTTCGTTTGTATCAGTTCTTTTTAGATTCCACATAGAAGGGATGTCGTGTGATATTTCTCCTTTTCTGTGTGACTTACTTTATTCAGCGTGACACTCTAGGTCCTGCCATGTTATTGCAAATGGCATTGTTTCCTTCTTTTTAAATGGCATTATTTCTTTTTAATGGCTGAAAAATATTGTGATGGTGTATTTAATGCCTTACTATTTTGAACTGGTGAAAGAAAATCTATGCCAGTTTGACATGAAAAAAACATTTTCTAAAAGTACATTTTGGTTCTTTCTAAGTAACTGATTTGCTTAGTCAAAATAGGCAACAGTTCCGATCTAGAAACCAAGGGAAAAGATAAAGGACAAATTTAGAGTAAAGTGAATTTATAACATTTGGTGGCCAGAGTCAAAAGAAGCAGAAAATGTAACGATGGAAGCCAGGGCCAGATGAAGAGCCTGCCCAGCTGTGGCCCTTTACTGCTCTGTTGTCTGAGGATTGCATTCTGTATGAACGTCCTGAGAGAGGCGCCCACACAAAGCTTCAGATCAGAGAAAAAAAGATCACTTCTGAGAGTGGAATTGAGAATCTAGAATGTAGCACACGGGCAGTTAGAGGAAACAAATTTCCCTTTTGTGCAGCCGTGGATTGATTCCATTATCAAGAGAATGACCTATTTACTGGATGGCATTCGGGACCAAGAAGAGCATCATGGTGGTTCTGTGTACTTTTCCCAAGTGAATTTATCTGGATGCCATTTTATTGCAGCAAATGGGGGCAGAGACACTAGGGGCATCGTGGACAAAGGGAACTAGGGTTTTGGAGGTTGGAGTGAATATTGGAGTGAGTTTTGGTTGTTTCACCTAGGAATATATTGATTAGTAGCAACCAGGACAAAATATCCTTATAAGGGACTTGAGTCAGTTTTTCCAGCTGTGTATGTAGTATATACATTTTTGGGGAGTGGAGGGGTGGTTTGCTGCATTTTCTTGTGATTTGGGGGAATCAGTATATTTTGTTTCTTTCTTGTTTCATGTGGATAGGGGCAGAAAGACACTCTTATAACCTCAGGATAAATGAAACCTAAGTCCCTATCACAGCATGTTAAATGCTCAATTATTTTCTCTTGGGAAATGCAAAGCTTAGGTAAGCAGCCTCTTGGGGGAAAAAAGAGAAAAAAGAGCAAATTGACTCACAGAACAGAGAAGACAGGATACAGTCAAAGGCATGCTCATTTTTTTCATGCCTCATGGACTCTGTATCAGGCTCTCTCTGTCCTGACAAAATGTTATCTTCTCTGAAAGGCTGCCTCAGAAACCCAGCACACATCTTGTTTCTAATGTGCTTCATTTTTCAATACGTTTGCATTTGCTGAAATTTATAGTTGAAAAGGGACATGTATTTTTTTCTTTTGATGTATAGAAGTATAGCTCAGAGGAATAGATTTACAATAGGATTTTTTATTTCAATGTCCTGCCTTAAATAGTTTTGTGGAATTAAAGCACAAAATGCCAGGAGGTGTTAATTTCCATAGGACTAATGTCTCAGAACTAAAAAAAAAAAAAAAAAAAGAGTTCATCAAGTAAATACTGTAAAATAAATTTCCCGAGAAATCTTGGTTGTCTTAATTTGCCAGTGGGTCCAGAGCAGTGAGCTCACTGGTTCAGACTAGTAAACAAGTGACTGGGGACAGGGAATCTTCTGCAATGTCATTTACTTGTAGAAGAGCTATGGAAAGTAAATAAGTGTGTACAATCTGCTGACGTGGAAATATATATAAGAAAGGTTATATAAAAACTGTGAACTCATGTGAGGATGGTGGGATTACTGGCAGTTAAAAAACTGGCCTATATTATACAGTAGCTACTAGCCACAGGTACTTGCTTAGTCGCTTCAGTCGTGTCCGACTCTCTGCAACCCTATGGACCATGGCCTGCCAGGCTCCTCTGTCCATGGGATTCTCCAGGCAAGAATACCGGAGTGGGTTGCCGTTTCCTCCCCCACAGGTAGCTATTTAAATCTAAATAAATTAAAATCGAAGTCCCCTGTTACACTAGTGGCTAAGGTGCTCATGGCCAGCCTATGGCTGGTGGCTGCCATGCTGGACAACGCCGATATTCCCATCCTTACAGAGTTCTATTGGACCATGCTGATTTACATAGTGCTTTAACCTTCCTGTTAGATCCATTTTCTAATAAAATGCTAATTTGAAAAAAAGATAGTATTGTGAATAATAATGATGGGAACCATTTCCTGAGCGTTCGAATGTGCTTAACACTGTTCCAGATGCTTTTACAGGCATAATCTCGCTTTGACATGGGTTCTGTTATAATTCCTGTCTTCCATATGAGCCTCAGTTTCCTTTTTTTTTTTTTGTTTAATTGTTTCTTTATTGGCTGTGCTGAGTCCTTGCTGCTGCGTGCTGGCTTTCTCTAGTTCTGGCAAGTGGGGGCTACCGTCTGGTTGTGGTGCGAGGGCTTCCTATTGCCATGGCTTCTCTTGGCATGGAGAAGGGACTCAAGAGCGTGGCTTCACTAGCTGCAGCTTAGGGGCTTAGTTGCCCCGTGGCGTGTAGAATCATCCTGCACCAGGGATCGAACCTGTGTCCCCTGCATTGGCAGCTGGATTCTTACCCACTGGACCACCAGGGAAGTCCCCAGTTTCCTTATATGTATATAAAACTAGGGTAATAATGGGGCCTCTTTCACAGCATAAGGATCAAATGAGCTTACGCAGGTAAAGTGCATAAGTATGTACCTTGGGCCTACGTACAAAATAAGTATACAATAAATGTAGCTATTATATGAACTTTCTTCATGGAATAAAAGTGTGATTCATTCTTACAGTACTGTATTTTAAGAATGGATTAAAAGTAAAAATATGCAACTGAAGACTATTTGCTGACTTTTGTGATTCTGAACCTGTAGAAGTTTCCATGCTGTAGTTTTTATGCCCACCCTTCATCTTTCCTTCAAGTTATGAGCAAATTTCCATAGGACTGGAAAGATAGACCCACATCAAATATTTTATAAAGTTTAAAAATAGTGTTGCTTTAACCAGTTTGACTCTCTGCCACCCATTAAAGTTTAGTAAAAATAGCGTATAATTAGTGGATGTGAACTTTGGATCCAATAGCCTAACTATGGACTATGAGGTAAGAAAACCTAAACATATTTAAGAATTGCTAAGTTATTAGTGAAAGTGAAAGTTGCTCAGTTGTGCCCGACTCTTTGTAACCCCATGGACTATGCAGTCCATGGAATTCTCTAAACCAGGATACTGGAGTGGGTAGCCTTTGCCTTCTCCAGGGGATCTTCCCAACCCAGGGATTGAACCCAGGTCTCCCGCATTGCAGGCAGGTTCTTTAACCAGCTGAGCCACAAGGGAAGCCCTAAGTAGTAAGATCATATGCTATCTCTGTGGCTACATGTAGGTCCTATTTTGAACCTATTAACTGCAGGGTCTTTTAATAGAGTACTTTCAATCGTAATAAATATCATCTAGCGAATTAAGGTACCATCTTTACAAAAATAACCATCCATTCCAACTCAGAAACAGGAATCTGAATTTAAACAATTAAAAATACAACTTGGCCTAATTTTTCTACTGGTAAAAGATTAAATTATGCTGCATATCTAGCATCAGCCAAGATATTTTCTTTTCTTACTTTTTAAATTTTTTTTTTTTTGCTACAAAGAGGTGATAATGAGAAATACTGTGGCTTGAGAGTCAAAAGTTAAAGCTCATTTTTTCTTGACCTTTTAACTTTTGTGGATGTACTTTTTGAATTAGCAGAGTTGTTCTGTTGATGTTCTTTTTCCTACTTTATTTCTGCTCACCAGAATGCCTGCTGCTGTTGCTGATGAAGCAGCGTATCCTATGCTGTATATTTTATCATTTCCCTCTTCATGTAGCTTGAGCATCAGATGTGCGTGGAATAAGGATGGCAGTTCAAGTGGAGACATGTGCACTGAGAGTTTACAAGGTCTGTGTGTTTAATTTATGTGGTTTGAAGAAATGAAATCGAATGGGAAGACAAAATATGTTTTACATTACCTGGATTTGCTCAAAGGGTACTTCAAAGCTGAATGACTCATTGTAGTAGGGGTTAAGTGTATTCTTTTTAATTGTTGTCTTTTTCTTCTTCAGCCTCTTGCCATTCTGCATCAGATGAATCTTCACATAAGGATCTGAAAAATAGAAACAAAAACTTTAGGAGATCAGAGACACATATTTTAGATTATAATTGAGTTTATAAAAAATAAGTATTTCATATAGGAAAGTAATTGTGTAGCATATATTTAGTATTTTTAAAAATTTCAAGTGTTTCTTGTTGAAAGATTTTAAGTAACCTAGGGGCCTTGTTTTTTTGGTCATGATATCTCAATGTTTATAGCTGGGTTTAGGAGATGAGAGCAGTGGTGTGCTGGCAAACCTCCTTTTTGGGAAAAAAAGTCGACATAGCATTTTCTAATGTCCATGGTATAAATATTCTCAGCATGACTAATTTCAAGCTAACTGTTTAACAACTGGCTTAGTAAATTCCTGAAAATTTAGCAGTTGGCTCTTGCAAGCTGGCAAGAAACTGGCTGCAGGATACCACCGCATGGAATAAAACTCTTGACAGAGAGGACAAAGGAGCCGTTTTGTTCTTTCACTTACTCATTTGCTCAAACAATAATAGCCCTAGGGATATAGCTGTAACCAAACCAGACCATCCCTGTTTTCAGGACAGAACTTCAGCCTTGTGGGAGAAATAGACAATGAACTTGAAGAGAAATACATGTGAAATTATAACTTGAGAAGAGTGCTTTGGAAGAGAAGAGCAGATAGGTGTATGATCGAGACTCCTGGGGTGGCATGGTGAGTGTAAGGGAGGAATGGAATCATATAGTTAGATCACTTAGGTAAGACCTTTCTGCAGAGGGAACGTTGAAAGGGAGATGTGAATACTGAAAGGTGAGAAGAGGCTATGTGTCTGAGTGTGTATGTGTGTGTGTATGTGAGAGAGAGATATCCAGAAACTGTGCCAGAACATTTCTAGGTAGAAAAGAGCTTCAAGGGTTCAAGGAAAAGCGAATAAGCTGGCAGCACCCCCAAAAGTAATGAGAAAAGGAGCAGGGGAAGGATTCCCTTACCAGTTTCCCAAGTCTCATTGCTAGGGAAGACAATGGAGGGATAAGATGGTTCGCATTACTAACAGATGAATGACCTCCCTCCAGGTTGTCAAGAACCAATGCCCAAGTTTGATAGTAAAATCTACTGTTTCCTGAAACATTGTTCCATCTGATAGGCAATGCATGTTCATTATAGAAAAGTATCAGGGGGCAATGACAAACAAAAAGAGGAAGAAATTTTAAATCATCCATGATTTTACTCCCCTGCCATGCCTTCCAAAATTTCTTTCCTTTCTTTCAGAACATGGAGAACTGTTGAAAAAGCTTTGCAGATAATCTAGTCTAATGCCCATGCACTTTTAGAATGTGCAGCTGCAGACCAGAGAAGTTGGTTTTTATACCCCTCTTCCAATCCTCCAGTAGAACATAACTTCAGAAGGACAGAAAATCTGTCTGCCATACTCACTAATTGAATTTACTAAACAGTACCCAGAAGTATTCAATTTTTGTTGAATAAATAAGTGGAACTTATTTAGGGCCTAATAATCTGGGTCTCCTTACCTTCACTTCTCTGTCTTCTTCCCATTGCCCCAAAGCCCAGATTACTTAAATATGTGTAGTCTGCGTTTTTTGTTTTTAATTTTACATCCAGTCAAGGGGCTTGCAATTAAGATTTTAATCAAAATGAAGAATATCTTTAAAAGCCAGACCAAGAAATGAGAAAACAAGTGTGTCAACTGAATAGTTGGTCAGTTAAAAGAGTACGCTGTGAATACTTGCCAGTGAAGAGGAAAATGAGAAAAGCCTGCTGCTCTCAGGCAACGCTGAGTTTTGGTACAGAGACCTGGCTTGCCAGCCAAGCTCCCTGTCTCCTCCATCACAGCCCCTTACGCTGTATAAAGATGGTCACGCCTCCAGTTGCGCCTTGGCACTGACAAAATACCACAGTATTAAACACTCCCAAATCAGCACTGATGGCTCCTATGTTCATGGGTGGAAACTCCATCAACCTAAGGCACGGGCTTTTGCAAGACAAGCATGGTTTATTCCTTTAACACAGTAAATGACAAGAAAATTCCTTGTGCATCTGCCTTTTGAGCAAGCACATTAAAACCCAAGATCCTTTCGGATTTCAACATGATCTCTGATGTGACCAACGCCTGCAGGAGAACAAGGTGACTCAGAAAAACCGATTAGCTAGATTCTCGCCGACTGAGGGGGCCAGGTGTGAGCTAACAACCTAGTGACAGGAAGGAGTCAGTCATCTGAAGGTGTGGGGGCATCTTGAAGCAGCTGGAAGGAACTGTACATGCAGAGCCCTAAGGCGCTCGTCTTTCTTCCTGTTTGTGAATCGTCTTTCCTCCTGTTTGTGAATCGAGAAGGCAAGGGGGAGAGAGGCGGGTGGTGAGGTCAGGGAGGTAACACTGTCAAAAGCAGAATCTACCAGTTCCCACCCCAATTCAGAGGTACTCTATAATTTCATGACCCCTACAGAGGGCTGGAACAGGAGCAGGTTTGGGACCATATGAATGGGCAGAGGGAGGCTTTGCCTTTGCAGATTCATTCCTATACAGGCACCAAAACCACTTACTTTATAGGCACAATTCCCAGCTTAATCATAAACAAGACTGGCAGGAACTCAAAGGTCTTTTTCTCTTTTTTTCTTCCCAGATTTATTGAGATATAGTAGACACATAATCTTGTGTAAGTTTAAGGTGTACAATGTGATGACTTGACGTGCATATGAGAAGTGATTACCACAATAAAGTTAGTTAACACAACTGTCAGTTCACATAATTATGACTTTTTTTTGCGGTAAGAACATTTAAGCTCTACTATCTTAGCAACATTGTCACCATGCTGTCCATTAGATCCCCAGAACTTACTCATCTTATAACTAGAAGTTTGTACCCCTTGATCAACAGCTCCTCACTTCCCTTGCTCCTCAGTTCCTGGAAATCACTATTCTACCTTCTACTTCTAGGAGTCTTTCTTTTTAAAAAATAGATTCCACATCCACATAAAAGGGAGGTAACACAGCATTTGTCTTTCTCTATCTGACTTATTTCTCTTAGCATAATGCCCTTGAAGTCCATCCATGTTGTCTTCTTTTTTTTTTTTTTGTAGCTGAATAATAGTCTATCATATATATCACACGTTCATTACCCATTTATCAGTTGACAAACATATAGGTTGCTTCCATGTCTTGGCAATTGTGAGTAACGCTGCAGCGGACATGGGACTGCAGACGCCTTTTTGAGATAGTGATTTCCTTTACTCCAGATGCGTACCCAGGAGTGGAATTGCTGCATCATACGGTGTCTCTATTTTTAATTTATCTTGAGGAAACTCCATACCGTTTTCCATAGTGGCTGCACCCACTTATGTTCCCGCCAACAGTGCATGGGGGTCCCCTTTTCTTCACGTCTTGAGCGCTTGTACTCTCTCGTCTTGCTGATGATAGCTATTCTAGTAGGTGTGAGGAGATATCTCGCTATGGCTTTGATTTTTATTTCCCTGATTATTAGTGATGATTAGCATGTTTTCCTGGATCTGTTGGTAATTTTCATATCTTGTCTGAAAAAATATGATTCATATCCTTTGCCCATTTTTAATTGGATTTTTAAAATTTTACTTTTTTTGTTGTTGCTGTTGAGATGTATGAATTTCTTATATATTTTGGATGTTAGCCCCTTATCTGACATATGGTTTGCAAATATTTTATCCCACTCCACAGGTTGTCAGAAGTCCTCTTTTTCAACATTTGTGCCTGGATAAATCTTAACTGTCTAAGCCCAACAGCTTACATACCCAAGGTGGTCACATTTGAGCATCGTCTTTGTCCAGCCATCCGAAGTCTTACATTAATTCTCCATTTTCTCTACTCTTCTCCATTTTCCTCCACTCTTTGACTGGCTTGATTTCGTAAGTGTCCTCTGGTTGAAGTCTTGCCCTGAATTCTGGTCCCTTTGGAGATGGCCCTAATCTCTTGATTAGTTCACTAGCAACTTCTTTGGGAACCTAGACCTTGCTCCTATCTCCCTAAGTATGGCTGAGACTCCTTAATGGAAATATATGCACCTAACTATGAAACTCCAGTACTTTGGCCACCTCATGCGAAGAGTTGACTCATTGGAAAAGACTCTGATGCTGGGAGGGATTGGGGGCAGGAGGAGAAGGGGACGACAGAGGATGAGATGGCTGGATCGCATCACAGACTCGATGAACGTGAGTCTGAGTGAACTCTGGGAGATGGTGATGGACAGGGAGGCCTGGCGTGCTGCGATTCATGGGGTTGCAAAGAGTCGGACACGACTGAGCGACTGAACTGAACTGAACTGAACTGAACTATGAGACACACCCATGCTTGAAGGACACACACATTTTTCATAGTAAGGATCACCTCTTCTGTAAAGTAGAACTCTGAATACTTAAATTTGCTCTGTTTTAGGGACTGGTCCACAAGCAAATTCTTGTCAATTTCGTTTCTTAATGGCTTAGGAATACTGGTCATTGCATGACAAGACATAATTTTATGGAAATGATAAAATAGGCAGTAATGAGACTCCCTAACGTTGCCATTGCTCTTGAGTACAACTACTAGACACCATGCATGGCATCCAGACATCCATTAGGTTTTTGTAAACCTGTAAATACCACAGGGGAATAGGCAAGCTACAAAGCTGGGCTGCTGTCCTCAGGAACTCCATGTGTCTATGACTACACTGCTTATATTCTGTTCCCAGAACAAGTGCTCATGGAACCCTTCACGATCTAAATACTGACAACCCGCCTTCAACACCAGTTAGATAATCCCTATTGCTACTGAAACAGGGGCAAGACTTGGGACAGTTGGCCTTTTATTTGTTTAATTCATCCTAAACAGGGGGTGGGATCTTTTTGTTTTTCTAACTGTGGTAGAAATGAAGAGCTCTTTTCTGATATCTATCTCATCTCTAATAGTAAATGGTTCTAACTTGTCAGTGCTAGAAAATGATGAGCTAGCATTAGAAGGAAGGTTCTTCCCTCCCAACGGTAAACTGCAGTTACAGAGAGTGCAGATTCGTTGCCACGTTTTGGATGATTTTCAGGTTATCATCTGGTTTTGTTGTCCCTGTGGCACCGCTGCCCTCACTCACCATTTGTCAGGCTCTCTTTCTGTCTGAAATCAGTCGCACTGAACTCTACCTCCTTCTGTCATAATAGCTGTTGTAACTTGGGGGCATTTCAGGACACTCTAATAAAATCACCCTCAAACATTTATATGTTGACAGTCCTCTTTCATATAAAATTTAAGTTTTTTTGTTCCTAAGAAAAACAATTATAGAAGGCAGAGAGATAGTTCCCTCGAAAGACATCCATATCCTAACCCTCGGAATTTGTTAATATGTCACCTTATGTAGCAAAAGAGGCTTTGCAAGTGTAATTAAAGTTAAGGATCTTGAGATGAGAGGGTTGCCTAAGAGGACCCAGTCTAATCGTGTGAGAAAACAGAGGCCCTTTCCTGGTTGTGGTCAGAAGGAGATGTAACGCTGGAGACAGGTGCAGAGACAAACCGCACCGCTGGCTTTGGAGATGGGGCAGGGGCCACCAGCCACAGAATGCAGGTCGCCTCTAGAAGCCGGGCAAGCACACACTGCACATTTAAAATGGGTAACCAAGGGCCTGCTGCATAGCACGTGAAACTCTGCTCAGTGTCCTGTGGCAGCCTGGATGGGAGGGGAGTTTGGGGGAGGATGGACACACCTGTGTAT